>NW_017616531.1:954821-962321 GCF_001879475.1 Ipomoea nil
TTTTCTTTTTTTCTTTTTTTTTTTTTTTTTTGCAAAAATGATCCTTCTGGCTACTTTTCCGTCAAAATTCCACTGGAGTAAAATTTCTTCAATTTTAAGAGGGCTAAAGTTTCATGTTTACTCCGGTGGCAAGAATTGTTTAGGGAAACGTAAAATTTAGCCCTCTTAAAAATGAGAAAATTTTACTCCGGTGGAATTTTGACGAAAAAGTGGCTGGAAGGACCATTTTTGCCAAAAAAAAAAAAAACAATAGTCGTGGACTAAAATTGCAAGGTTTGAAAGTCGTGGATCAATTCTGATAGTGCCACTGTAGTCGTGGGACAAAAAGTGCAAAAAACTCCTATATTTTATTATATGTGTCAATTTTATTAATATAATTGGCATATCGAGTATTCATTGTGATATACTATATTGATAGTAACAATTAATTGTTTTTTTTGTTTTACTATAATAGGTTTACTATACTAATAGTTACTATATATTATTATAGTAATAAATACTACTTTACTTTATATTATTATATATATTGAATTTATTACTATACCAGGCATATTAATTATTGAGTGTGCTATATTATACTAATAGCAACAATTACTTTTTTTATTACTATAATATGCATATTATTGTAACACTTACTATATATTATTATAATAACAGTTACTACTTAAATATATGTTATTCTATATGTTGATTGTTTTACTATAATAAGCATATCAATTATTGAGTGTCATCTACTATACTTATAGTAATTGTTATTTTTTTTATTATTATAATAGGTATAATATAGTAATAGTTACTATATATTATTATTGTAACTGTTACTGATGGGGTGAGAACCCCGGCCCAAGAAGATGGGCCTAAGAGAAAAGGCCAAGGAAGAAGATGTGGGCCAGTAGCGAAAGAAGCCCAGTGAAAGCCTGGGCCGAGTCTAGGAGTCGGCCCAGGCCCGAGCACGGATAAAGACTCGACCTTGAGCTGTTTAAGAATATTGAAGGGACTCAGTTAAGAAGACTCGGCCCAAAAGAGCCGTTGAAGGGCGTTCTAGCGTAGCCATTAAGACGGTCCAGGAGCCGTTGGAGGCATTCAAAGCAGGACTCGGTCAAGCAGGCTATTATGAGTCCTTAAAGCCGTTGGCCGGTCCGGTAACGGCACCCAACGGCTTACTAATTGTAATTAGCCTTAATACAAAGCATATACTTCTCGGCAAGACGAAATAAAAACCACAATGCAGTTTTAATTATTTATATTTTTTATTTACAAAATTATTTTAATAATTTGTGTTATATGGCTATATATAAAAACAAAATTCCCCTTTTTAACTTCCCGCCCAAAATGCTCATATACTATTAAGGTTTGCGTAATATTGAAAAATATGATAATACAATTCCTTTCTTAATACAATGTATTCTTTCATACTTTCCTATTCCTAATACAATTCTAGATAAAAATTACTAATCGTAATAATAATAATAATAATAATAATAATAATAATAATAATAATAATAATAATAATAATAATAATAATAATAATAATAATAATAATCATCTGTACTATACTATATATAAAAAAAAAAAAATCCTCCATTTTAACTTCCCGCCCAAAAGAGTCCTATACTACTACAGGGCGTTTGGTTGGAGAGGGGGAGTTACGTGGGAAAGGAATTGTAAGTCCATGGGAGACGGATTACGTGAATAAAGTGAGAGTTTAAATTTCAGTGCTTGGTTTACAGGAATGGAATTACTGGGAATTTTAATTCCAATGTTTGGTATAGATGGGAATTGAAAGGGAATGAGTAGTATAAAGTCAAAAATGTCCATTGCTGTTAGACATTAATTTTAGGTTAAAAAGGGAAGGTAATTTTGACTCATCACTATCTTTTTTTCTTCCTAAAATCCCTGGGGAGGGGGGGGGGGGGGGGACATGAGATTTTTATTCCATGAAAATGGGGGAATTGCAAATCCTTTCAACTAAACAAGGAAATTTTGTGGCCTTTGGAATTAGGTGGGAATTAAGTGGGAAGGGAATTTAAATTCCCTTCAACCAAACACGCTGTTAGGTTTGCTTAATATTGTAAAAATATGGTAATATAATTATTATTCATAGTACAATTGTGCCAAATGGCACAAAATTAGACCAAGTGGAAAAGAAAATGAAAACTAATAATTGACTTAAAATTAATATGATCCCCGGATATAATTTACTAAATATAAAACGATCACGAACTCACTGATTTTCTACCATTATATACTTTTAATTCTTGTCTGCTAGTTCTTAGTTTTCTCTTTATTGCTTATTAATGGAGTCAAATTTTGTCATTGCCTTTGGTCTATCTCATAGGACAAGGAAAAGTAATATAAGGCTCGAGTTGATGCGTTGTTTTTTGTCCAGAGAATATCAACGCACGACCGTCAACTACTAAACACTGGAGTGCTTATTTAATGACTCCAGGGTACATATTGCATTTTTTCATTTTTTAAACAACACTGTATTTTAGTGATATTATATTAATATCAATTAATATTAATAGTTATGTTAGTATGTTGTATGTTCAACAGTAATCTTCCATGTAATTAATATGAAATTTTTACGCAAATATATATATATATATATATATATATATATATATATATATATATATATATATATATATATATGTATGTATGTATAAATTATTAGTATAATTGGCTAATAGTACATATATTACGTAATAATTATTATGGCAATTAAGGAATTTATTGCACATATATTAGTATAATTGGCAAATAATTATTATAATGATTAAACTAATAATTACAAAAGTATTAGTATAATTACAATTAATCATAAGTCGTTGGATTTTTTAATAATAATTACAATTAATTTTTAGATAATCTCTCTCTCTCTCTGTATATATATATATATATATATATATATATATATATATATATATATATATATGAACCGGATCAGTGTAGGACCTAATCTTCTGTGAGGACGTGAGGACTAATCTTGTGCGTTTGTTTTTTATTTGGATGGCCCAGATTTGAGTTCTTGAGATGACATGGATTGATCTTTTTTTTGTTAAAGTGGGGTAGTAGTGTGTTTTTTCTATTTATTTTTTAAGTGTGAACGCATGTGTAATCATTGGCCAAATTGGTTTCCTATTTTCTTGGATCATCACCATTGCAATTTGGAGCCGCGATTTCTTCATCATTGATTGAGTGTTCGCCCATGCAAACTAATCAGTATTTTTTATTTTTTCCGCTCGTTCTTTTGAGTATAATATTGTCTATATTTGAATTTTCGTGTATATGTATAAATGCCTGGGAAGTACGATTGTGCATTCGTGTGTGCTGATTGTGCAACATAGCGTTGTAAGTTGTGCACTATAGACTAGAGAATTGTGCATTATTGCACATAGTTCAGTGCATCTTAGGACATTGGGATGTCCGCTGCATGATTTTTTGGCGGGGTTTGAATGCACAACAATATAGTTATCGTTGCGCAACACTCAGTATACGAATGCACAACATTTTGTATAGGAATGCACAACTTTTAATAAGACTTATTTACCCTAAATTTATATATTTTAATATTTTAAAGGAATTCGTTTTCTTAATCCGTGTGATTTGTTCCTTTTAATCTCAGCCATACATCATTCTGATTTAATGGTCTAGATTAGTCCTCACGTCCTCACCTAAAGTTAGGTCCTCACCTGATCCGGACCCTATATTGTATATATATATATATATATATATATATATATATATATATATATATATATATATATATAGTTTTCAGAAATAGATCATTCATTAATTAAATATACTATTACTCAATACATATATAATCTTCTAGATGTTGCTATTACTTCGATCTGCAACACCCTCGGTTACAAAATTTTCAAATTTTTGTGGCTTGACCACGTTACCCTCATATTTATGTGGAACTGCAAAACATCTGCAAATGTTAACTATGCTACAATAACAGCCAGGATCGCACACGACACCCGGTCCGCATGTACTTCCAGCACCCCTTGCTTCAGCAACTAGTGAAATGTCTACAAAGATTTATAATTTTATATTGGTGATGTTAGAAAATATAATAATTCAAGATTTTTCAAAATAATAATAATATGAATAAACATACACATCACAATCAAAATTGTACTTACAAGGTATACTCAATAATATGAATATAATATTCTAACTTCAGATATTAATAATTTGTATAAATGAAATAATAACTACGGTCACCTGTAACAATAACCAAGGAGAATATTAAAACCAACACGGATGTCGTTGTTCCTGGATTCATGGTTGTCTATATACTAGAGAGAAACTAAGAAGTCTAGATGGTAGTGTTGTGAGGGTGGGATGTGTGAAAAATGTATATTTATAGGGATTTGTGGCCAATTCATGCATTATTCAAAAGTATTTCTCAAAAGGCATTGCTTAGAAAATTCATAAATAATTTCTTTCTTTAAATATACTAATCTATTATTATATTAGTACTCCATAGTAATCTATATATATTATAGTAATTAATTACGAAGTTATTTTTTTTCTTACTATAATAGACATATTATAGTAACAGTTACTATATTTTATTATTGTAGCAGTTAGTACTTTACTATATATTATTATATATTTCGATTTTATTACTATAATAGGCATATAAATTATTGAGTGTGATTTCCTATACTAATAGTAACAGTTACATTTTTTTATTACTATATTTGCAAATATTATAGTAACAGTTACTATATACTATTATAGTAACTGTTAATACTTTACTATATTTTAGAGTTTTTTGCACTTTTGATCCCACAACTATAGTGACACTATCAGAATTGATCCACGACTTTCAAATCTTGCAACTTTAGTCCACGACTATTGTCTTTTTTTTTTTTTGTTTTTTGTTTTTTTTTTTGCAAAAATGATCCTTCTGGCTACTTTTCCGTCAAAATTCCACCGGAGTAAAATTTCTTCAATTTTAAGAGGGCTAAAGTTTCATGTTTACTCCGATGGCAAGAATTGTTAAGGGAAATGTAAAATTTAGCCCTCTTAAAAATGAGAAAATTTTACTCCGGTGGAATTTTGACGAAAAAGTGGCTGGAAGGACCATTTTTGCCAAAAAAAAAAAAAAACAATAATCGTGGACTAAAATTGCAAGGTTTGAAAGTCGTGGATCAATTCTGATAGTGCCATTGTAGTCGTGGGACCAAAAGTGCAAAAAACTCCTATATTTTATTATATGTGTCAATTTTATTAATATAATCGGCATATCGAGTATTCATTGTGATATACTATATTGATTGTAACAATTAATTGTTTTTTTGTTTTACTATAATAGGTTTACTATACTAATAGTTACTATATATTATTATAGTAATAAATACTACTTTACTTTATATTATTATATATATTGAATTTATTACTATACCAGGCATATTAATTATTGAGTGTGCTATATTATACTAATAGCAACAATTACTTTTTTTATTACTATAATATGCATATTATTGTAACACTTACTATATATTATTATAATAACAGTTACAACTTAAATATATGTTATTCTATATGTTGATTGTTTTACTATAATAAGCATATCAATTATTGAGTGTCATCTACTATACTTATAGTAATTGTTATTTTTTTTATTATTATAATAGGTATAATATAGTAATAGTTACTATATATTATTATTGTAACTGTTACTGATGGGGTGAGAACCCCGGCCCAAGAAGATGGGCCTAAGAGAAAAGGCCAAGGAAGAAGATGTGGGCCAGTAGCGAAAGAAGCCCAGTGAAAGCCTGGACCGAGTTCAGGAGTCGGCCCAGGCCCGAGCACGGATAAAGACTCGACCTTGAGCTGTTAAAGAATATTGAAGGGACTCAGTTAAGAAGACTCGGCCCAGAAGAGCCGTTGAAGGGCGTTCCAGCGTAGCCATTAAGACGGTCCAGGAGCCGTTGGAGGCATTCAAAGCAGGACTCGATCAAGCAGGCTATTATGAGTCCTTAAAGCCGTTGGCCGGTCCGGTAACGGCACCCAACGGCTTACTAATTGTAATTAGCCTTAATACAAAGCATATACTTCTCGGCAAGACGAAATAAAAACCACAATGCAGTTTTAATTATTTATATTTTTTATTTACAAAATTATTTTAATAATTTGTGTTATATGGCTATATATAAAAACAAAATTCCCCTTTTTAACTTCCCGCCCAAAATGCTCATATACTATTAAGGTTTGCGTAATATTGAAAAATATGATAATACAATTCCTTTCTTAATACAATGTATTCTTTCACACTTTCCTATTCCTTATACAATTCTAGATAAAAATTACTAATCGTAATAATAATAATAATAATAATAATAATAATAATAATAATAATAATAATAATAATAATAATAATAATAATAATAATAATAATAATAATCTATACTATACTATATATAAAAACAAAATCCTCCATTTTAACTTCCCGCCCAAAAGAGTCCTATACTACTACAGGGCGTTTGGTTGGAGAGGGGGAGTTACGTGGGAAAGGAATTGTAATTCCATGGGAGACGGATTACTAGAATAAAGTGAGAGTTTAAATTTCAGTGCTTGGTTTACAGGAATGGAATTACTGGGAATTTCAATTCCAATGTTTGGTATAGATGGGAATTGAAAGGGAATAAGTAGTATAAAGTAAAAAATGTCCATTACTGCTGTTAGACACTAATTTTACGTTAAAAAGGGAAGGTAATTTTGACTGATCACTATCTTTTCTTCTTCCTAAAATCCCGGGGGGGGGGGGGGGGGGGGTGACATGGGATTTTTAATCCATGAAAATGGGGGAATTGCAAATCCTTTCAACTAAACAAGGAAATTTTGTGGCCTTTGGAATTAGGTGGGAATTAAGTGGGAAGGGAATTTAAATTCCCTTCAACCAAACGCGCTGTTAAGGTTGCTTAATATTCTAAAAATATGGTAATATAATTATTATTCATAGTACAATTGTGCCAAATTGCACAAAATTAGACCAAATGGAAAAGGAAATGAAAACTAATAATTCACTTAAAATTAATATGATCCCCGGATATAATTTACTAAATATAAAAAGATCACGAACTCACTGATTTTCTACCATTATATACTTTTAATTCTTGTCTGCTAGTTCTTAGTTTTCTCTTTATTGTTTATTAATGGAGTCAAATTTTGTCATTGCCTTTGGTCTATCTCATAGGACAAGGAAAAAGGCTTGGGTTGATGCGTTGTTTTTTGTCCAGAGAATATCAACGCACGACCGTCAACCACTAAACACTGGAGTGCTTATTTAATGACTCCACGGTACATATTGCATTTTTTCATTTTTTAAACAACACTGTATTTTAGTGATATTATATTAATATCAATTAATATTAATAGTTATGTTAGTATGTTGTATGTTCAACAGTAATCTTCCATGTAATTAATATGAAATTTTTACGCAAATATATATATATATATATATATATATATATATAT
>NW_017616531.1:964821-1015788 GCF_001879475.1 Ipomoea nil
GTTGCACCTATAGTTATAAATAGTTGCACATATAGTTATAAGCACACCCAGGTGCATGAATGGTTGCGGAAAGTGAATGCTAACAAGGAAAAATTACATGCACTTATAGGTGAAAATACGTGCACTTATAAGAGATTTTACTTGCACTTCGATGTTCAATTATTTACGAAAATGCCACCGTGTTTTTTTTAAGTTATTAGATCTGGAAACGTGTCGCGCGCTGATTCGTTCGCATTTCCTTCCTGGGCACTTATTCGCACCTGAGTGCGTCCCATATATATATATAGTTTTCAGAAATAGATCATTCATTAATTAAATATACTATTACTCAATACATATATAATCTTCTAGATGTTGCTATTAATTCGATCTGCAACACCCTCGGTTACAAAATTTTTAAATTTTTGTGGCTTGACCACGTTACCCTCATATTTATATGGAACTGCAAAACATCTGCAAATGTTAACTATGCTACAATAACAGCCAGGATCGCACACGACACCCGGTCCGCATGTACTTCCAGCACCCCTTGCTTCAGCAACTAGTGAAATGTCTACAAAGATTTATAATTTTATATTGGTGATGTTAGAAAATATAATAATTCAAGATTTTTCAAAATAATAATAATATGAATAAACATACACATCACAATCAAAATTGAACTTAATACTCAATAATATGAATATAATATTCTAACTTTAGATATTAATAATTTTTATAAATGAAATAATAACTACGGTCACCTGTAGCAATAACCAAGGAGAATATTAAAACCAACACGGATGTCATTGTTCCTGGATTCATGGTTGTCTATATACTAGAGAAAAACTAAGAAGTCTAGATGGTAGTGTTGTGAGGGTGGGATGTGTGAAAAATGTATATTTATAGGGATTTTGTAGCCAATTCATGCATTATTCAAAAGTATTTCTCAAAAGGCATTGCTTAGAAAATTCATAAATAATTTTTTTCTTTAAATATACTAATATATTATTATATTAGTACTCCATAGTAATCTATATATATTATAGTAATTAATTACGAAGTTATTTTTTTTGTTACTATAATAAACATATTATAGTAACAGTTACTATATTTTATTATTGTAACAGTTAGTACTTTACTATATATTATTATATATTTCGATTTTATTACTATAATAGGCATATAAATTATTGAGTGTGATTTCCTATACTAATAGTAACAGTTACATTTTTTATTACTATATTTGCAAATATTATAGTAACAGTTACTATATACTATTATAGTAACTGTTAATACTTTACTATATTTTAGAGTTTTTTGCACTTTTGATCCCACAACTATAGTGACACTATAAGAACTGATCCACGACTTTCAAATCTTGCAACTTTAGTCCACGACTATTGTTTTTTTTTTTTTTTTTTTTTTTCTCTTTTTTTTTTGTAAAAATGATCCTTCCGGCTACTTTTCCGTCAAAATTCTTCCGGAGTAAAATTTCTTCAATTTTAAGAGGGCTAAAGTTTCATGTTTAAGTGGCTTGTATTACTGATTGTTTGCCGCCATATTTTGTAATAAAGAATTGTTTTTGATTTAGGAAGAATTGTTAAGGGAAATGTAAAATTTACCCCTCTTAAAAATGAAAAAATTTTACTCCGGTGGAATTTTGACGGAAAAATGGTTGGAAGGACCATTTTTGCCAAAAAAAAAAATAATAGTCATGGACTAAAATTGCAAGGTTTGAATGTCGTTGATCAATTCTGATAGTGCCACTATAGTCGTGGGACCAAAAGTGCAAAAAACTCCTATATTTTATTATATGTGTCAATTTTATTAATATAATCAGCATATCGAGTATTCATTGTGATATACTATATTGATATGCATATTATTGTAACACTTACTATATATTATTATAATAACAGTTACTACTTAAATATATGTTATTCTATATGTTGATTGTTTTACTATAATAAGCATATCAATTATTCAGTGTCATCTACTATACTTATAGTAATTGTTATTTTTTTTATTATTATAATAGGTATAATATAGTAATAGTTACTATATATTATTATTGTAACTGTTACTGATGGGATGAGAACCCCGGCCCTAGAAGATGGGCCCAAGAGAATAGGCCAAGGAAGAAGATGTGGGCCAGTAGCGAAAGAAGCCCAGTGAAAGCTTTGGCCGAGTCCAGGAGTCGGCCCAGGCCCGAGCACGGATAGAGACTCGACCCTGAGCCGTTAAAGAATATTGAAGGGACTCAGTTAAGAAGACTCGGCCCAGAAGAGCCGTTGAAGGGCGTTCCAACGTAGCCATTAAGACGGTCCAGGAGCCGTTGGAGGCATTCAAAGCAGGACTCGGTCAAGCAGGCTATTATGAGTCCATAAAGCCGTTGGCCGGTCCGGTAACGGCACCCAACGGCTTAGTAATTGTAATTCGCCTTAAAAGCAATGTTTAAATGTCCTTCAAGTCGGACGGAGAGGAGCCTACTATATACAGGCCTCTCCACCCTTGTAATCGGGCGAGTTCATGCCCAGAGAAGAGAGAGACACATTTTTAGCTATTTCGATTACTTTCCACTTGCTTACAGTCTTTTGTGAAAGATGAATCCACCAACCAAGGTTGTGTTGGATCTCCCTGGGCCCAAAAAACCCTAAAACCAACACTGGCGCCGTCTGTGGGGATCGAAACAAAGAGCTGCGTGGCTTTCTGAGCGAGACGAGTCTGCGAGGCGACTGAGAATAATTCCAATTTGCAAGGCGACCGAGAAGGCATTCCAGCATGGAAGAGGAGCAAGGACAAGTGAACAACCACGATAACGGGTTGGGGGCAGATTTAAGAGAGCAATTGAACCAGCGAAACGCCCAAAGGCGGGAGAACGAAACGGCACCGGTGAACCAATAGCTGCCTATGATACCTCTCACACCAGAGCAACTCCATGTGATTGGACGAGCCTTCGCCGGCGCAAGTCGAGGGGTGAGGGAACAGTCCGTCTCTCGACCACTACCCCACAACTGGCAACCGTCTCGGAGGCCGGAAGACGGACAAGAAAACCGACGGGCGGAAAGTCAACCGGTACAATCCGTCTACTCCAGGCTAGGCCTGAACGCTGGACGACAGTCGGCAAGAGAACGACTGGGACGGAGGGAACCCATGCACCGGCGGGCCCTCAAGATCGAGAGCCCGGTCGCGAGAGAACTCGCACCCGAAGAACGAGGACTCGGGCACACCGTACAGAGCGACCTGCCCGCAACGATGAGCGACCGGTCGAGTCAGAAGTCGGTGAAAGCATTGAATCGACAGGAAACCATACTCGCGACAGGGGCGAGGTGGCGAACATAGCCCAGGAAGTGCGAAATCTGAAAGAGCAGGTGGAAGGCAAAACCAAATCCCCCGGTCGAACGCTGTTGACCGCCTTACCCTTCTCGACCGAGATCATGACATACAAGATACCCGGCGATTTCAAATTTCCGGAACAGGCCGCCTTCGATGGATCCGGTGATCCTCGAGAGCACCTGCTAAGCTACGAAGACAAGATGTAAGTTCTGGGAGTCCAGGACCCCGTCATGTGTCATGCTTTCCTTCCCACGTTGAAAGGCTCGGCACAACGATGGCTGGTGGCACTGTCTCCGGAGTCGATTCACAGCTTTGAGGAACTAACCGATCGCTTCATGAGCCATTACGCGGCCAATATCAAGCCGCATAAGGATATAACGCATTTCGGAGACGTCCACCAAGAAGAAGGCGAGTCTTTGAAAACCTACTTGGCCCGCTGGCAGAAAGAAATTCAATCTATCGAGGAAGTCGAGGACCAGACCGCGCTCACCTTCTTCATCGAGTCCTTACGATCCGGTCAGCTATACCGATATCTACGGGATAATCTCCCGGCCACCTACGCAGAAGCCATACACATGACCAATAAGAGGGCCAACACGGAGCAAGCAATGAAGCATAAGCGACAGCGCGAAGTCGGAGGATCCGCCGGTGGAAAGAGAACCCGAGCGGAAGTCAAGGAAAGGTGTCCATAAATGACTCGGCGGCCCAAGGTTAGACGTCCATATGATAGGCCCGCCGTACATCCTTATCGGCCGGCTTCGGAGCGTCCGGTACATGAGGTACAAGCGGTCGCTCCACCTCCACCTCCGCCGACTGACGATCGCACAATGAACGAAGAGTCAGGTAAGACCTCTAAGTATTGTCGTTATCACAAATCTTACACTCACATCACGGAAGAGTGCTTTTACATGAAAAAGATCATGGAGGGAATCATCCAACAAGGGACCCCGCCTCCTAATCAGTGGAGGCGAAGGTTGGCGGCACGGGAGGATGGTGATCCCACAGTCGCCACCGAAAGTAGTCGCGGCAAGCAGCCGGCGACTGAGGAAGATGAGGCCCAGTGGCGTCAGAAGCCAGTTATCAACATGATAGTCGCCGGACCGGAGGGGGCCGACTCGGCGAACACCAGAAAGGCCTGGGCTCGACAGTTGTATGTCGGAACGGTATATGGGCGCGAAGAAGGCTCGAAGAAAGTGTGCTGGGAGCCCATCATGTTCACTAACAAAGACCTACCCACGGGAGAAACACCGCATCGAGATGCTCTGGTCATAGCGATGGACGTAAACGGGGTAGTCGTTCGACGAATCCTGGTTGACACCGGGAGCAGTGTCAACGTGCTATACCTCGAGACTTTAAAAAAAATGGGGCTAACCCGAGAACAGCTGAATCAAGTCAAGACACCACTCACCGGTTTCACGAGAGAATCGGCGGAGGAAGCACAGAAGCTTAGCATGAGGTTCATCGTGGTGGACCTAGCCTGCACACACAACGCCATACTCGGCCGACCAGGCCTGGAGGATCTAGGAGCACTGATCTCCATCGAGCACCTCTGTTTGAAATTCCGCACATCGAGTGGAATAGGCACGGTACGTTGCGATAGAAGAGTCGCCCGCGGTTGCTATCTACAGGCCTGTAGGGGGATGGGCAAGCGAGAAATGCAAGTCAGCGAGATCACAGAAAGGCTCCCAAAGAAAGCGATGATACCTCGCCCAGAGCCGGCCGTGGAATTGGAGGAGGTTGAGATCGATCCTGAGCAACTGGACAGGCGGGTCCAAATTGGGGTCGGTCTCCCTAAAGGAATACGAGAGGAAGTCATCGAAGTACTCCGAGTGCACCGGCTGGTCTTTGCTTGGGGTCCGGAGGATATGCCGGGCGTTGACCGATCCATCATTGCCCACCGACTCGCCGTGGATCCAGACCACCGACCGGTCGTACAGAAGAAACGGTATCTCGCCAACGACCGAAGGGAATTTGTAAAGAAGGAAGTGAGCACGCTGCTGGCCGCGGGCCACATCCGAGAGGTTAAATACCTGGAGTGGTTGGCAAACGTAGTCCTTGTACCAAAGCCCCCAACCTGGCGAATGTGCGTGGACTATACGGATCTCAAAAAAGCCTGCCCAAAGGATCCGTTCCCCTTGCCACGGATCGATTAGCTGGTTGACGAGACCGCAGGCTCGGCTCTGTTGAGCTTCATGGACGCCTTCAGGGGGTATCATCAGATCTTCATTGTAACACCCCGTGTTACGAGTCCTAAAACCAATTAATTAATTAATTAATTAATAGCCCAGGAGAAAGAATAAATTATAATGATTAATTAGGGAAAAAGGCCACCGTAGCCCATGGGCCCAAATATATAAACCCAACCCCTAACCCCAATAAGATTAAGCTCTGAATAAACCCTTAGATCTATAAATAGAGAACTTAGGGAGCACCTAGAACCCCCACACGCCTAAACGCCCCACCACCCCCAAAAGAACTCCAAGAATCCCCTTAGGAGAAATCAAGAAAGCAAGGAAGCTTAAAGAAAGATCCTTCATAGCCAAGGAATTAATTAAGGCTAAGAGGTAACCCATGTCTCAACAAAACCTATTTTCATAGCTATGATTCCCCCTTAGGGTTTCCCCCATGTTATTGTGTATTGGCGAGATATGATGATTATTATTGATGTTTGATGTGATGATCCCATGAGGGATCTTGATGATCTTGATATTGGGAGATTCTTGATGATTATGGAATTCTTGATGATTATATAGAGTTCTTGATGATTATGTGTTGCTCTTGATAATTGTGTGATGCTCTTGATGTTATGTGTTATTCTTACCGAATCTTGCAATTAGAAGACGAACCGTATTCTTGTTGATATAAAAGTGATTAGAACCCTAGGTTGTATCGTATGATCTTATTCTTGGATTATCGGGTGGGGAAATCACATGTTTGGGTGTTGATTTTATTTAGAAAAGCATGATAGGTTATGTGCCGTTCGTTTCTCGTAATTGATCCGTTAATTGTCTACGTGTTGTCGTTAATTGCGTTGTAAAGTGTCTAAGCATGGTTTCGGGTTCCACAACGGTTCCCGGGATGTAAAGTGTGTGAAAAGAGTCAGTGGGGGGTAGGGGACCCGCCACCTACCCACGGCCGTGAAACACCGCCCGGCAGCGGGTGGACGGCGGGCGGGCAGCTGCCCGCCGGCGACCCGCTGCCCGCCGGCGACCCGCTGCCCGGAACAGTAAAACCGGCGGGCAGTCGGCGGGTGGCCCCCCCACCCACCGGCTACCCGCTGGAAATTCGTCCCACCCGGGACCCCGACTTCCCCGTTTGATGTTCCCCGTTCCCCGGGGTGTCCCAACGGACTCCGTTTATCGTGCCTATGTCTAGTTTGATGTTTCGGGTACCGTTCGTAGGTTTATGAGTCTATTATATTGCATGCTAGTTGAATTGGTATCCCGTTGACCTAGGTGGAAGAAGTATGAACCCCTTAGGACTATTCTTAGTAAGTGATGGATCACGCATAGGTTTTGTTATACGTTTTCTCCCCCTTCCTAATGTGTATTGTGGGTTGCATGTGCTTGCTATGTGTTATGTGTGTGTTACCCCAATTTGGTTGCGATCGGATTGGTTATCCTGAGCTGCGGTTCAGAAGCTGGCTGCGGTCAGATTGATACTCTTGGGCTGCGGTCCACCGTTTGGTTGCGATCAAACGTTTCTATACGAGCTGCGGTTCGTCCTTTTTCCTGGCTGTGGTCAGATGACATTCTCTTGGGCTGCGGTCCACTGTTTGGTTGCGATCAAACACTATGATGAGCTGCGGTTCATCGGTCGGTTGCGATCGACCCCTCCATGTTGCGATACGGGGCAGGGTGCTGCGGGGCCGTGTCAGAGCTATATGCGCTGACCCTCATGTATGGGCATGCGATTGGTCCTGTGGCGCCAACAAAGTGTGTTATGTGTTGTGACATGGACGAGTTGTGATTACGAGTGTCTTGGGGATGTGACTATGGGATTTATATTGGGGATTGTTCATGTTGGGTTATGATCATTGTTTATGCCTTGCCGTATCTGCCTTATCTGTTGTGAACTGCATATGCTCGTTATAACTGTGCTTGTGTCTGGCCTTATCTGTCGAGTCATTCCCGGTTTTAGAGCTAGAGTTCGTAGGATATATCTTCATGCTCAAAATGGTTTTCGTATATCTATATATATCTCTATATGTATTGTATTTCAACGCGTTGGAGTGGGTTACCAGCATCTCTCGCTGAACAGATATATTTGGCTTTCAGGCACAGAAGATTAAGTCACTGGAGTGCGCTAGAACTTAGAAGTAGATAGTTTCCCTTTTGGCCTGCGTGCCACGTTTACGTATTTACGCTTTGAGGATATTAGTTAGTTAGCCTGTGCACTTGGGTTCTCTAGCCCAGGTGTGGCATAGCACCCCGAACGCTTGTATTTATATCTTGAGATTTAATAAGATTCTACCTTTATTATAAGTTTTAAAAGTCTTGAAAATCTGGGGTGTTACAGTTGGTATCAGAGCCTAAGTTTGACCCTAGGATAAAACCCTTAAGACCGGACTTTAGGACATTAAGCTTGAACTCTAGGCATTTAGGAACATAGGACTCAGGAATCTTAGGACGCGCTGTAAGATTGAGAAACCTACACATCACCTCCCCTCACTTCGCCCCCCTCTAATATTAAGAAACTCTTCTCCGCTTATTACTTCAAGATGAAAACACAAAATAATATCAACCTTTAATCACCAGGATGGCACCCAAGAAGAAACTGACAGGAACACCGAGACGCCCTACCCAGGAACTCCTGACTCAGAACCTACAACGCCTGGCCCAAATCGCCCAGGCACTAAGCGCTGTCATTCCTCAACCCCTACCAACGAACGAGAACTTGGAAATCCACCACCAAGTCTCGGCACACCAACCGCCCACCTTCTCGGGAGACGAAGACCCCACGACCCTCGAGGAATGGATTGAGACCTTCGACAGGATATTCAGGGCAACCCAATGCCCCGAGCACCGCCAAGTCGGGATAGCCTCCTTCTACTTCAGACACGAGGCCGACACCTGGTGGGCCCGTGAGGGACCTACGTACGAGCACGACCCCGAATTCGACTGGGAAGGCCTAAAAACACAGTTACGAGAACGATTCTACCCCAACCATCTGAAAGCCGCCACACGCGAGGAATTCATCCATCTAAGGCAAGGGGCAGCCCCAGTCTCAGAATACTACCAACGATTCTGCCAACTGGCTCGCCTCACCCCCGAGTTAGTACCCACCGAGGGGATCAAAGTCAGGAAATTCTTAGCAGGCCTTAACCCCGAACACCAGAGGTCCTTGGCCGCCCAAGAACCAAAGACCCTCGGAGAAGCCTACGCCAAGGCATGTCAACTACAACAGGTAACGAACCCGCCCCAAGGGACACAACTGGGGTATAAAAGGAAGCCCGAAAGAAGTCGCCCAATTCCCACCAAAGAGCTTACAAACCCCAAAACCACCCCACTGAGCCGGGCCATCACGCCGACTGCCCGGGGAAGGATCCTCACCCTAAGCAAGGCCAGAATCAGAGATAGCAACATAGTCTCCGGAACTTTCCTAGTGAACGCCACCCCAGCCACCATACTATTTGACTCGGGGGCTACCAACTCATTTATAGCAACCGAATTCGCCGCCCAGCTCGACCTTAACGCCAGCACCAAGGTCCGGCTCCAAGTCAAGGTGGCCACATGCGAGATCATAAAATGTGATCGCATGTACGAACATGTGATAATCACCATTCAAGGGGTGGAATTTCCTAGCAGCCTAATCCAGTTCCAACTGGATGGGATGCAAGTGATCTTGGGCATGGACTGGCTAGGGAAATTCCAAGCGCAAATCTTGTGCGGAGAGCAAAAAGTGGTCCTACAAGGACCAAACAGTAAGAGGGTGTCATACCGCAGTATCCGCCAGGATCCGGGGATCAAGCTCGTAAACATGATGAAAATTAAGAAGTATCTGGGCCAAGGAAACGAGGCCTTCTTATGCTCAGTCAAAGACCTCAACGCCAAAATACTCGAACCACGAGACATCCCAGTGGTAAACGAGTTCACCGACGTTTTCCCGGACGAAATTCCCGGGGCACCCCCGGCCAGAGAGGTCGAATTCACCATAGACCTCACACCGGGCGCCGCCCCGATCTCTAAACCACCCTACAGACTGGCACCAAAGGAAATGAAAGAACTGAAAGCGCGACTCCAGGAACTACTAGATAAGGGTTATATCCGACCCAGCACCTCCCCATGGGGAGCACCGGTATTATTCGTTAAGAAGAAGGATGGGAGCATGCGCCTATGCATCGACTACAGGGAACTCAACCAGGTTACAATAAAGAATAGGTACCCCCTTCCCCGGATAGATGACTTGTTCGACCAACTTAAGGGGGCAGGGGTATTCTCGAAGATCGACCTAAGATCCGGATATCATCAAATCCAAGTGGCCAAACCGGACGTCCAGAAAACGGCCTTCCGAACACGTTACGGCCACTACGAGTTTACTGTGATGCCCTTCGGCCTCACTAACGCACCCGCCATATTCATGGACCTCATGAATCGAGTATTCAGACCTTACCTGGATGACTTCGTCATTGTGTTCATAGACGACATCCTAGTCTACTCCCGAAATAAAGAAGAGCATGAGAGGCACCTTCGCACATCGCTACAAACCCTCAGAGAAAACCAACTCTACGCTAAATTCTCTAAGTGCGAATTATGGCAAGACAGCGTAGCCTTCTTGGGTCACGTAATAACCAAAGAGGGGATCAGGGTGGACCCCGCTAAGGTTCGCGCCGTTCAAGAATGGAGCACGCCAAGCTCACTCTCGGAGGTCCGAAGCTTCCTAGGCCTGGCTGGTTACTACAGGAGGTTTGTACCCGACTTCACCAAGATAGCCCAACCCCTCATTAAGCTCATGAAAAAGGAAACCCCCTTCCGATGGGACAACAACTGCATCTCGGCCTTCCAAGAATTAAAGGACAAGCTAACCACGGCACCCGTGCTGGCTATCCCCTCCGGAACGGAAGAATTCGAGGTCTACAGCGATGCATCCAAGAAAGGGTTGGGATGTGTGCTGATGCAAAAAGGGAAGGTAATAGCATACGCATCCAGGCAACTCAAAACCCACGAAGGAAATTACCCCACCCATGACCTCGAACTAGCCGCTACCGTTTTCGCACTAAAAATCTGGAGACACTACCTGTATGGGGTGCAATGCAAAATCTACACCGACCATAAGAGCTTAAAGTATATCTTCACCCAAAAGGACCTAAACATGAGACAACGAAGGTGGCTAGAACTCATAAAAGACTACGACCTAGACATCCAATACCACGAGGGAAAAGCCAACGTCGTTGCAGACGCTCTAAGCCGAAAGACAACCCATTCCCTCAACACCACGTGGGTCCTACCGGACCAACTGTATAGGGACTTCCAAAAATACACTTAGAAATAATAGAGCGGGGACAAACCCGCCCTAATGCCTACCTACTCAACACGCAAGCCATACCCGCCCTCTTCGAGGAGATCAAAGCAGGGCAACATCAGGACCCGGAACTAGACAAGATTCGCCACGACCTAACCCAAGGGAAGGAAGGCCCCTTCGAAGCACACCCGGACGGTAGCATCCGTTACAAAGGAAGGTGGTGTGTACCCTCAGCACACCCTCACTTGAAACAACGGATCTTGGAGGAAGGACACAACTCCCCGTACTCAGTCCACCCGGGAGGTGACAAGTTATACCAAGACGTAAGGAGGACGTTTTGGTGGCCAAACATGAAGAAGGAAATCGCAGATTTCGTGGCCAGGTGCTTGAATTGCCAAAGAGTAAAGGCTGAACGATGCAAGCCCAAGGGACTCGTGCAACCCCTTGAAATACCACAAGGAAAATGGGTTTCCATATCCATGGACTTCGTCGGAGGGTTACCCCCAACAAGGACAGGCAAGGACAAAATCTGGGTCATAGTGGATCGGCTGACCAAAACGGCACGATTCATTGCCATGAAGGAAACCAAAACGGCACGATTCATTGCTAAGGATCTCGCCCACACGAGGAGTAATGAGGTTTGGAAGAAAAGGAAAACTCAGCCCCCGATTCATCGGCCCTTACGAAATCGTGGAGAGAATCGGAGACTTGGCCTACCGCTTCGCCTTACCCGTCGAGCTAGAACGAGTACACAACGTGTTCCACGTATCTCAGCTAAAGATATACATACACGATCCAAGCCACGTACTCCAACACGAGACCGTGGACCTCGACGAGTCACTAGTGTACGAAGAGAAACCCGTAAAAATCCTGGACACCAAAATAAGAAATACCCGGAACCGAGTCATAGAATTGGTGAAGGTCCTCTGGACCAACCACGGGACCGAGGAAGCAGCATGGGAACTTAAGGACACAATGAAGGAGCGGTATCCCGAGCTGTTCACTCCAGGTAACTAAGAGAAAACTTTTTTTTTTCACCCGGGGCCAAGCTTCGGGGACGAAGCTTCCTGTTAAGGGGGGGAGAGTGTAACACCCCGTGTTACGAGTCCTAAAACCAATTAATTAATTAATTAATTAATAGCCCAGGAGAAAGAATAAATTATAATGATTAATTAGGGAAAAAGGCCACCGTAGCCCATGGGCCCAAATATATAAACCCAACCCCTAACCCCAATAGGATTAAGCTCTGAATAAACCCTTAGATCTATAAATAGAGAACTTAGGGACCACCTAGAACCCCCACACGCCTAAACGCCCCACCACCCCCAAAAGAGCTCCAAGAATCCCCTTAGGAGAAATCAAGAAAGCAAGGAAGCTTAAAGAAAGATCCTTCATAGCCAAGGAATTAATTAAGGCTAAGAGGTAACCCATGTCTCAACAAAACCTATTTTCATAGCTATGATTCCCCCTTAGGGTTTCCCCCATGTTATTGTGTATTGGCGAGATATGATGATTATTATTGATGTTTGATGTGATGATCCCATGAGGGATCTTGATGATCTTGATATTGGGGGATTCTTGATGATTATGGAATTCTTGATGATTATATAGAGTTCTTGTTAATTATGTGTTGCTCTTGATAATTGTGAGATGCTCTTGATGTTATGTGTTATTCTTACCGAATCTTGCAATTAGAAGACGAACCGTATTCTTGTTGATATAAAAGTGATTAGAACCCTAGGTTGTATCGTATGATCTTATTCTTGGATTATCGGGTGGGGAAATCGCATGTTTGGGTGTTGATTATATTTAGAAAAGAATGATAGGTTATGTGCCGTTCGTTTCTCGTAATTGATCCGTTAATTGTCTACGTGTTGTCGTTAATTGCGTTGTAAAGTGTCTAAGCATGGTTTCGGGTTCCACAACGGTTCCCGGGGCGTAAAGTGTGTGAAAAGAGTCATTGGGGGTAGGGGACCCGCCACCTACCCACGACCGTGAAACACCGCCCGGCAGCGGGTGGCCGGCGGGCGGGCAGCTGCCCGCCGGCGACCCGCTGCCCGGAACAGTAAAACCGGCGGGCAGCCGGCGGGTGGCCCCCCCACCCACCGGCTACCCGCTGGAAATTCGTCCCACCCGGGACCCCGGCTTCCCCGTTTGATGTTCCCCGTTCCCCGTGGTGTCCCAATGGACTCCGTTTATCGTGCCTATGTCTAGTTTGATGTTTCGGGTACCGTTCGTAGGTTTATGAGTCTATTATATTGCATGCTAGTTGAATTGGTATCCCGTTGACCTAGGTGGAAGAAGTATGAACCCCTTAGGACTATTCTTAGTAAGTGATGGATCACGCATAGGTTTTGTTATACGTTTTCTCCCCCTTCCTAATGCGCAATGTGGGTTGCATGTGCTTACTATGTGTTATGTGTGTGTTACCCCAATTCGGTTGCGATCGGATTGGTTATCCTGAGCTGCGGTTCAGAAGCTGGCTGCGGTCAGATTGATACTCTTGGGCTGCGGTCCACCGTTTGGTTGCGATCAAACGTTTCTATACGAGCTGCGGTTCGTCCTTTTTCCTGGCTGCGGTCAGATGACATTCTCTTGGGCTGCGGTCCACTGTTTGGTTGCGATCAAACACTATGATGAGCTGCGGTTCATCGGTCGGTTGCGATAGACCCCTCCGTGTTGCGATACGGGGCAGGGTGCTGCGGGGCCGTGTCAGAGCTATATGCGCTGACCCTCATGTATGGGCATGCGATTGGTCCTGTGGCGCCAACAAAGTGTGTTCATGTTGGGTTATGATCATTGTTTATGCCTTGCCTTATCTGCCTTATCTGTTGTGAACTGCATATGCTCGTTATAACTGTGCTTGTATCTGGCCTTATCTGTCGAGTCATTCCCGGTTTTAAAGCTAGAGTTCGTAGGATATATCTTCATGCTCAAAATGGTTTTCGTATATCTATATATATCTCTATATGTATTGTATTTCAACGCGTTGGAGTGGGTTACCAGCATTTCTCGCTGAACAGATATATTTGGCTTTAAGGCACAGAAGATTAAGTCACTGGAGTGCGCTAGAACTTAGAAGTAGATAGTTTCCCTTTTGGCCTGCGTGCCAGGTTTACGTATTTACGCTTTGAGGATATTAGTTAGTTAGCCTGTGCACTTGGGTTCTCTAGCCTAGGTGTGGCATAGTGTAACACCCCAGATTTTCAAGACATTTAAAACTTAAAAAATAAAGGTATTATCTCATTAAATCCCAAAACATAATACAAGTGTACGGGGTGCTATGCCACACCTGAGCTAGAGAACCCAGGTGCACAGGCTAACTAACTAATATCCTCAATAATGGAAATACATAATGTGGCACGTAGGCCGAAAAGGGGACTATCTACTTCTACGTTCCGAGTTCTAGCGCGCTCCAGTGACTTATTCTTCTGTGCCTGAAAGCCAAATATATCTGTTCAGCGAGAGATGCTGGTAACCCACTCCAACGCGTTGAAATACAATACATATAGAGATATATATAGATATACGAAAACCATTGTGAGCATGAAGATATACCCTACGAACTCTAGCTTTTAAAACCAGGAATGACTCAACAGTTAAGGCTAGACACCAGCAGTAGACATAGCAAGCATATGCATTTCACAATAGATAAGGCAGTTACGACAAGGCATAAACGGTAATCATAATCCCATCATAAACAATCCCCAATATGAAACCCATAGTCACATCCCAAGGCACTCATAGTCACAACTCGTCCATATCACACACATAACGCACAATGTTGGCGCCACGGGACCGATCGCATGCCCATACATGAGGGTCAGCGCATATAGCTCTGACACAGCCCCGCAGCACCATGCCCCGTATCGCAACACGGGGAGGTCGATCGCAACCGACCGATGAACCGCAGCTCATCATAATGTTTGATCGCAACCAAACAGTGGACCGCAGCCCAAGAGAGTGTCATCTGACCGCAGCCAGGATAAAGGAAGAACCGCAGCTCGTATAGAAACGTTTGATCGCAACCAAACGGTGGACCGCAGCCCAAGAGAGTGTCATCTGACCGCAGCCAGGATAAAGGACGAATCGCAGCTCGTATAGAAACGTTTGATCGCAACCAAACGGTGGACCGCAGCCCAAGAGAATGTCATCTGACCGCAGCCAGGAATACCAATCTGACCGCAGCCAGCTTCTGAACCGCAGCTCGGGATCACCAATCCGATCGCAACCGAATTGGGGTAGCACACACACATATCACATAGCAAGCACATGCAACCCACGTTACACATCGGGAAGGGGGATAAAGCGTATAACAAACCTATGCGTGATCCATCACATACTAAGGATAGCCCTAAGGGGTTCATACTTCTTTCACCTAGGTCAACGGGATACCAATTCAACTAGCATGCGATATAACAGACTCATAAACCTACGAACGGTACCCGAATCATCAAACTAGACATAGGCACGACAAACGGGGTCCGTTGGGACACCACGGGGATCGGGGAAACATCAAACGGGGAAACCGGGAGCCTGAGGTAGTGTAATTTCCAGCGGGTAGCCGGTGGGTGGGGGTCCACCCGCCGGCTGCCCGTCGGCTGCCACTGTTCCGGGCAGCGGGTGCCCGGCGGGCAGCTGCCCGCCCGCCGGCTGCCCGCTGCCGGAGCTGCCCGAGAATGCCGCGGGTAGGTGGCAGGTCCCCTATCCCCACCTACCCCCCACTGACTCTTTTCATCACTTTTCGCCCCGGGAACCGTTGTGGAACCCGAAACCATGCTTAGACACTTTACAACGCAATTAACAACAACAAGTAGACAATTAACGGATCAAATATGGGAAACGAACGGCACATGGCCTATCATGCTTTTCTAAACATAATCAACACCCAAACATGCGATTTCCCACCCGATAATCCAAGAATCAAAGCATACGGTACAACCTAGGGTTCTAATCACTTTTATATCAACAAGAATGCGATTCGTCTTCTAATTGCAAGATTCGGTAGGAACAACACATAATCATCAAGGATACCAAATAAATCATCAAGAACATCATAATCATCAAGAACAACACATATTCATCAAGAATCCCAATTAATCATCAAGAACATCACAATTATCAAGAAACTCCCAATATCAAGATTATCAAGATTCCCCATGGAATCATTAAATCAACATCAATAATAAACATAGTAATTCGCCATTCACAATCATACGGGGGAAACCCTAAGGGGAAATCATAGCTATGAAAATTGGTTTTCTTGAGACATGGGTTACCTCTTAGCCTTAATTAATTCCTTGGCTATGAAGGATCTTTCTTTAAGCTTTCTTGCTTTCTTGATTTCTTCTAAGGGAATTCTTGGAGCTCTCCTGGGGTGGTGGGGCGTCTAGGCGTGTGGGGGTTCTAGGTGCTTCCTAAGTTTCCTATTTATAGATCCAAGGGTTTATTTAGAGTTTAATCCTATTGGGGTTTGGGGTTGGGTTTATATATTTGGGCCCATGGGCTATGGTGGCCTTTTTCCCTAGTTAATCATTATAATTTATTCTTTCTCCTGGGTTATTAATTAATTAATTAATCAGTTGGTTTTAGGATTCGTAACACGGGGTGTTACACATAGCACCCCGAACGCTTGTATTTATATCTTGAGATTTAATAAGATTCTACCTTTATTATAAGTTTTAAAAGTCTTGAAAATCTGGGGTGTTACATTCATGCACCCAGCTGACGAGGAGAAGACCGCGTTTCTAACACCGGACGGGGTATATTGTTACCGAGTTATGTCCTTTGGGCTAAAAAATGCTGGGGCTACTTACACGCAGATGGTTGCCCGATTGTTTCAAGACCTGCTAGGGAAGTCCATGGCAGCCTACGTAGACGACATGCTAGTCAAAAGCCGGGAAGAGATCAAACACGCGGGAGATCTGGTCGACTGCTTCCAGGTGATGCTGAGGTATAATCTCTGACTGAAAACCAAATAGTGTGCCTTCGCGGTGCAGGGAGGGAAGTTCCTAGGATACAAGGTAACCAAACGAGGCGTCGAGCCCAATCCGGAGAAGGTCCAGGCCATCATCGATATGCAGCCTCCCAGCACCGTCAAAGATTTACAACGGTTGACTGGTCGACTGGCTGCCCTCAGCCGCTTCCTGAGTAAGGCGGCGGATAAAACTATACCATTCGTCGAGGCCATGAAGAAGAAGGACGGCTTCTCCTGGATGACTGAGTACCAGCAGTCGTTTGAAGAGTTGAAGTAGTATCTGTCAACACCTCCAGTGTTGTCCAACCCCCAGGTGGGTGAGCCTTTGTTTTTGTACTTAGCCGCCTCCCCCAAGACGGTATGCTCGGTACTGGTCCGGGAAGAAGAGCGTACCCAGCACCCGGTATAATATGTAAGCCGTTCCTTAAAGGCCTCCGAGACACGGTACACGGCCTTGGAAAAAATTATCTACGTACAGGTAATCACCGTGCGCAAGCTAGCGCCCTATTTCCAAGCCCATACCGTCCGGGTACTAAGCGACCAGCCACTAGGGAGCGTACTGCGGAACGCCACGTTGTCAGGTCGACTGGTGAAATGGCGTGGAATTAACCTAGTACAGGATCGAATATCAACCGCGACCGTCCATAAAAGGGCAAGCCTTGACCAATTTTTTGGTCGAGTGCACGGTAGGGGAATGAGAGAAAGAGTGCACAACGGAAGATAGTTCAGGCGAATGGTGGGAGATGCACGCGGATGGAGCGGCAAGTCGACAACACTGTGGAGGCGGAGTCATGCTAATCACGCCAGAAGGATTCCGACTCTACTACTCCCTGAGCTATTTGTTCCTAACGTCCAATAACGAAGCTGAGTATGAGGCTGTGTTGGGCGGCCTTCGACTCGCCAAAACGCTGGGGGTAGAACGATTGCGAATCAAAACCGACTTCAGGTTAGTAATTGGACAGATCTCCGGCACCTGCGAAGCCAAGAACGTCTAGATGACCCAGTATAAGGAAAAGGCGATAGAGACGCTGAAGGAATTCGGAGCATACGAAATAGAGTACATCTCCCGGGCCGACAACATCGAAGCTGACATATTATTGAAAATTGCCTTGGAGGGAGTACCAGATCACCTCGTCAAGATCTGCCAAAAGGAAGAATTAAGTCGGCCAAGTATAGAGGAGACGCCTTTGGAAGTCCAACAGGTGACTTTCGAGGAATGGGATCGAGAGGAAAACCCCGAGATATTCTGGATAGAAGACATCCAGCGGTTTAAAGAAACAGGCGAGTTGCCAGAAGACCCAGGAGTCGCCGCGAGGGTTCGACGAAAAGCCCCTTCGTTCCAGATCATTGACGGGCAAATGTACAAGCGGTCATTAGGAGTCCCCCTCTTGAAGTGCGTACTCCGGGCCGAGGCCGAAAAGATAATAGATGAAGCTCATCGAGGTATCTGCGCCGCTCACCAGGGGGCCCACACGCTCGCTCGGAAATTAGTCGTCCAGGGATACTACTGGCCGACTATGATGCGAGATTGCATCGAATGGATAGCTAAGTGTGGCGTTTGTCAAGCCTTCGCCCGGAAGGATACTCGGCCGACCACCTTTTACACACCGATCACCACGGCCATCCCTTTTGCCAAATGGGGAATAGACTTGTTGGGGCCGTTACCAGTCGCCCCTGGAAGCTTGAAATTCAATGTCGTAGCCATCGACAACTTCACTAAGTGGATCGAGGCCGAGCCGCTAGCGACTATCACCGAGTACCAGTGCCGACGCTTCCTGTGGAAGAAGGTGATTTGCCGCTTCGGCCAGCCTGAACACGTAGTTAGCGACAATGGCCGACAGTTCGATTGCCAAGCATTCGCCGACTTCTGTCGCCGGCATAGCATACGACACACCAAGGTATCCGTTGCGTACCCTCAGGCCAACGGACAAGTCAAAAATGCAAATCGAACCATAGTGGACGGGATTCGAAAAAAGTTAGCAGATATCGGATGAAATTGGGCAGATGAGCTCGATCGGGTCTTATGGGCCTATCGAACTATGCAAAGACGAGCAATCGGGGAAAGTCCATTTTCCCTGGCATACGGCTTCGAAGCCAAGGTTCCGATAGTGGTCGTGGAGCCTACCTACCGAGTCCGCAGCTATTCCGACGAAGAGAATGAAGAAAATCTCAGAATCGAGAAGAATTTCTTGGAAGAAAGGAGGGAAATCGCATGCGCCAGATGGTTGAAAACCAACAAGCCGTGAAAAGGTATCGCGATCGGAGGATTCGCCCACGAGCCTTTTAGGTCGGCGACCAAGTGTTACGAGACCGACAGGAAAGCCAGCCTACTGAAGGGGGCAAGTTCGCAATCAAGTGGGAAGGGTCATACCGCATTGCAGCAGTAGTCCAAGCCGGTACCTACAAGCTTGAGACCTTGGAGGGAAAGCCCGTGGACCGAATCTGGAACGTCATCCATTTGAAGAAGTTCTACTAGTAAAGAGGTTAGCCATGTACAAACACTCGAGTTTCTGAACTTAAATAAAAGAGCATGAATTATCGTCGATTATCGCTTTCCACTCGGAAAGAAGGGATAGGGAACAAGGGCCCAGACCCTTAGTCGTTTCCGTGAAAAAGCCAGAAGGAGTCGACTCGACTGAGGGACTCGGCGAGAAATCAAAGAAACAACGGGGCACTGACCCTAAAACGTTTATGAGAAAAGAAAAAGCCTAAGGAAATGCCTCGACTGAGGGACTCGGCAAGAAGAGATAGGAAACAAGGGCCCAGACCCTTAGTCGTTTCCATGAAAAAGCCGAAAGGAGTCGCTTCGACTGAGGGATTCGGCGAGAAATCAATGAAACAATGGGGCACTGACCCTAAAACATTTCTGAGAAAAAGAAAAAACCTAAGGAGTCGCCTCGACTAAGGGACTCGGCGAGAAGAGATAGGAAACAAGGGCCCAGACCCTTAGTCATTTCTGTGAAAAAGGCAAAAGGAGTCGCCTCGACTGAGGGACTCGGCGAGAAATAAAAGAAACAATGGGGCACTGACCCTAAAACGTTTCTGAGAAAAGAAAAAGCCTAAGGAGTCGCCTCGACTGAGGGACTCGACGAGAAGAGATAGGAAACAAGGGCCGAGACCCTTAGTCGTTTCCGAGAAAGAGCCAAAAGGAGCCGCCTCGACTGAGGGACTCGGCGAGAAATCAAAGAAACAATGGGGCACTGACCCTAAAACGTTTCTGAGAAAAGAAAAAGCCTAAGGAGTCGCCTCGACTGAGGGACTCGGCGAGAAGAGATAGGAAACAAGGGCCCAGACCCTTAGTCATTTCCGTGAAAAAGCCAAAAGGAGTCTCCTCGACTGAGGGACTCGGCGAGCAAAGACGAAAAATAAGGGCTCAAAACCCTTAAGTCATGAAAAGCAGGAAGGAGTCGCCTCGACTGAGGGACTCGGCGAGCAAAGAAGAAAAATAAGGGCTCAAAACCCTTAAGTCATGAAAAGCAGGAAGGAGTCACCTCGACTAAGGGACTTGGCGAGAGTTGAACCGTTTCTAGGATCGAGAAGAGTCAAATGCCTTAGTAATTTTGGTATTAAGAATCGGAAAGCAGTCAAAGGAAAACTAAAACGAAAGTAGTCGAAGGAAACGAAAAGAGATTTTATTAAAATAAAAGGCCCGAGAGGGAGGCCAACCTTTACAAAAGAGGGCTACCAAAAAGGTAAACCCTAAGCTACGGGGGAGGGGGTGTCGACATCGACTC
Source organism: Ipomoea nil (assembly GCF_001879475.1). Lineage (NCBI taxonomy): Eukaryota > Viridiplantae > Streptophyta > Magnoliopsida > Solanales > Convolvulaceae > Ipomoea > Ipomoea nil. The sequence goes on from NW_017616531.1 coordinate 985,312, forward strand.
CTTCTACTTGATCTTCTGCCGTTGGTCCAGCTGGAAGAACAGGCGAAGGGTTTTCAGCCTGGGGAGGTGGCTCGGTGAGCTCGGAGGGCGCCGCCAAAGCAAGGGCCGCCGGATCAGCAGTCGCCACGGGCCCCGCAGTCGCCGGCAGAAGATCCAGCACCGGCTTGAGGCCCCAACCCTCGGGAGTGAAGGAAGAGTCGCGGGCTAGCAGAACGGTGTGGATTTCCGTCTGTGCCTCGCGAAAGCCCAAGCGATAGTCGCGCTCGCCCAGGTCTAGGAGGTATTCATATCCATCCGGCGACGCCAGCCACTCTCTGGCGATCTCCTCCTGCCGGGCCGCTATCGCCGCCTTCACATCTGCCTAGAACGCCACCGACTTCTTGTAGTCGTCCACGGAGGTGGTGGCGATCGTGGCAACTTTGTCGCGTTCCTCCTCCCACTGCTTGGTGACTCTCAGCAGCTCGGCAGTATGCACCTCCACTGGCTTGGCGTGCTTGGCCAGCTCTTCCAAGCGAGCCTTCTCCGTCTGACGCAGGCGACCAGCAAGAGAGTTCATCGTAGCCTTATACCCCCTCAGCCGTTTCCTCAACTCTAGCTGGAAGGTCAAATTCTGCAATGAAAAGGTAGTGAGACAGTGATTTAGATGATGAAAAAGGGAAAGAAAAGAGACAAGGGGTCGGACACTTACGCGGTACGACTGGTGGAGCGAAGCCTCCAGGATGTACTCATCCTACATAGAGCTGGTCGTCTCCACGTCCTTGGGCAGCAGTACGTGCTCAGCCCAGGTCTGAACGGAAGAGTTGCCCTGCCAGATCTGGGCGTTCTCATCGAGCTCGATGCCGACGCGGATTCTCTTTGGGGCCGGCGTATCCGACTGCTCTATGGGTCGCTTCGAGCTCGGGCTCTGGGACGGAGGAAGAGGAGGCGGCTGTCGAGAAGGCGAGGTAGCCGGAGATGGCGTCAAGTCCGCCACAGTCCGTGGTGGTGGAGGAGTCGACCTTGGGGCCGGAGAAGGCAGAGACGAGGAAGCAGCAGCAGCGCCCGAGGCGCGTTGAGATAGCCGGCGCCTCATCTTTTCAGCTCTGTCAGCCATTTCTGGAGTCGGAGCGGCGGCTTCGTCGGAGCTGGTGGCGTCGAAGTCGTAGGGACCTGTGAAAGAAAGGAAAAAGTGTAAGTACTCCCAGTCGGAGCAAAAAGGCACAGAGGAAAACAGGGAAAAGAAGGACATTGGAGAACTACCTAAGGTGGCCGCGCCGTCTGGCAGCAAGCCCCGTTTTGCCATGGCTCGGACCCGAGACCTGTATTTAACGGAGTACGGTCCCCAGCTCTTCAAGAACTCACCACCCTGGATCGCATCTTGGGTGAAGACGTCGCGCCGAGAGCAGGGCTTGAATAGAGCAGTCGTCCACAGGGTCGGGAAGGTGAAAGAGGAGAAAGAAGGATGAACGAAGAAATAAAAGGGCTTCCAGTCCTTAATGGAGTCGGAAAGACCCTCGAAGAGCTGTCGCCCAGGACGGGCGGCAACTTGGACAAAGCCCGGCGAGTGTGAGCCGACCTTATTCACGGTGAACAGATACCGGAAAACGTCCAGATCCGGCTCACAAAGCTACCAATGGCAGAGGTTGATGAAGCTGGTGAGATGAAGGTGAGAGTTGGGTACTAACTGACCCAGAACGAGGTTATAATGACGGTAGAAAAGGGAGAGGAACGGACACGGAGGCACTCGGAAGCCAAAGGCAACCGAGTGCAAGTGAATGCCCACACAGCCCTCTAGAGGGTCAAAAATGTGCCTGCATTCCGGAGCAAAAACAAGGGCTGAAAGCCCTAGAAGGAAGCGGGCCATTTCTAGGTCCGCCGCAGAAATCTGCGAAGGAAACCCCGCCGGCCGGACGATGGGGTCGAACTTGCCTTGCGGCCGTCCGGCACCATCGGGGAGAGCCGCCATCGTCGTGAGAGGGGCTGGGCTCAGAGGTGTAACCGCCCCAGAAGAAGAGGGGGTCGGTTGAGAAGAAGACGCAGATGGGAAACCTGACGGAATCTCCATACGGCGAGGACTGGAAGAAGAAGAAGAAGAAGACGAAGATGTCGACGCGGGGGTTCCCGCCGAACGACGAGAAGAAGAAGAGTCAGAGGGTGAAAACATTACCAACCTGAGGGTGCTAACGGAAGAAGAACGCAGAGAAGATCAGAGAGTCTTGCGCTGAGTTTTGAGATTTTGAAGAAAGTGGGAAGAAGAGGGAATAAGACAAGTATTTAAAGGGGGGGGGGGGGGGAGTCCCAAAGGATGGCCACGTGTCACCCTCTCGTTAGAAAAGAGAAGGGTGACAAGACGTGAAAGGATGCCGCATTTAATGCCTAGGAAAACGGGGTGATGGTTCAGGCCTAGGGTTAGCCTGCAAACGGCGCGTCTACCCTAGGCTAGAACCAGGTAGCAGTAACCCGGCCTGTTGACCGGAAGCCCATCGTAGGCCCTGGCCTCTGGGCCCACCGGGTCTGGGTTGGAAGCTTCCAGAACAATCCAGTGGAACCCGGCCCATTAGTGGCACGAGCAATGTTTGTGAAAGGATCCAAGTCCCGGAGTCGGATAATCGAGTGTGGCGACTCCTAAACGAGAAAGGCCCCGGTAGGGGAGGACCAGGAGTCGACAGATGAACATACAGGGATAAGGGAAACATCACAAGCGAACAAAAGAGACAAACAGTTTATTCAAATAACAGTAAGGCCTAAGACTCGGCCAAATACAGAGTACAAAGGAAAAGAGGGATCATGGCTTGGCTTCCTCCTCCTCTAATGGACAAGCAGGTGGAGGACCCTCCAAGAAGTACTGAGGGCGGAACGGTGGAGGACTCGGCTCAGGCTCCAACACCTCGTCCAGATACACGGCCGGCTTCCCATCATCAATCATCTGCAGAGGCCTCTCCAGAGCACTCGGAGACATGGCCACACCAAAAAGAGGAGGAACCTCCCACACTTCTTCCTCCTTTGGGCCCGGATCGTCAACCACCGGTTCCACCTCGTCGTCGACCGGCTCCACAAGAATTAGGTCCAGCATATCTGGGGGCACCACAATAGGGTCGGAACTCGAGTCGCCCACCAGATGCCCGACATTGGCCAGCCTCTTCTGCCTTAGCTCCTCCAGTCGAGCATGCTCCTGGTTGCGAATAGTGTAACGCCGATCGCCGACTCTGTAACTCATGATCTGGCACTTCTAAAAATGGGAGTAATATGATTCACGAGACACAAAGGGTCCTTATATAGCCCCAGAAAAGCGAATACCTAGGTGGAAATCACGGAGAAGATCATAACTGACATAACAGAATACCTAGGTGAGAATTTTTTGTCAGGGGATAGTTCCATCAAATCCGCTTGAGAAGAGCGAGATTCGCACGTTGAACTGAAAAAGCTAGATTCGCCCAAGATATGGGGGAATATTGCAGACGTCAGACTGAAAAGGGCCTGACAACGTGGCCAACTCCCAGATCAGTGAGCCGGAAGGGGATGATGAATGCAGAATCAAGAATAAGGTCATCCAAAAACAAAAAAATAATAATTTTATTTATAAAAGAGGGGGAATACAGAAGATAGGCTTATTACATCAGAAAGTAAATAAAATGCTCCTAAGCAGCCCCTCGGAAGTGCGGAGATAGATCTTGGCCGAGGCCATTACTCGCCGGGAAAAGAGGAGTCGCTCCCAAAGAACATCTCCCCCGATAGTCCAGTGGGAGATGGGCAGAATGAATCCCAAATGGCCGGCATGATTGGTGGCACCACCGGCTCCTCGTCATCCGGATACATCTCCAGATACCGAGCGAAGTCGGCGTCATTCATCAGGCCCGTAGCCGGCCCATCCAAGTCGTCAAGCGGAATGGAGAAGGTCATACGAAAGGTCAACTGTTCGGGGACGGCCACCTCCACGAAAGACCCATCCTGAGCAGTCACCCTGGCGGTAGCCGGGGGCGGCGGATTGAGTGAAGTAGGAACATTCTCCGCTCGAGTGGGGGTCGGCGGTTGTGGAACAGAAGAAGTAGCGCCGGTGGGGGACCTCTGAGAAGCCGGTCGAGGAGCCTTCTTCTTGTTCTCCCTCTCGGGCCGGGTCCGCTTGGAAGGTAAAGGGCGTTGAGGAGACCCGAAGTCGATCCGCTTTCCCTTCAAAGGCGAGCGACCCATGGCTGATCAGTGAGATGATGTGTAGAGAACAAGAGGCTACTTATAGGAGCCATGCAGAGCTAGGAGAATCCAAACGGCTCCGTTGAATTCGGGAGGATAGCGAAGGATCCGGACGTTACGAGGTCTCTTTAAAAGCAGAGATCCGGTGATCGAGTGAACGGTCAGTTACTACTTTCCCAAACCTGAATTAGTGGACCGGGTTTGAGAAAGTGGGGGACTAGTTGATGGGGTGAGAACCCCGGCCCAAGAAGATGGGCCCAAGAGAAAAGGCCAAGGAAGAAGATGTGGGCCATCGGAAGATAGAAAGATAACTGGATAAAAGGAATCCAAAACGGGGTGTTATGTCACGTATACCACACTTGGCATACGCTATAGCGACAATCTGCAAATGTATCACTATCCCAAAAACAACAAACTAGAAAAATCTAAAGACATTGGCACACAGGCCTCAAAAACACTGTCTAAAGATACAGGTGCTAAGCTACCGGCTCTAGACATCGCGCTTGACTATGCATCACCTGAAAGATACAAAGATAAGCATCGGGGCGACGCCCGGTCAGCGAAAGATGCTGGTAACCCACCAATACCGTTAAGTATCATAAATAGGTAGATATAAGATATAAAAACCATTTTCGAAACGGAATACATATATATAAGTCAAAAGCCAAGATCAAAAGACAACACAAGACTCACCACTCACAAGGATAACATCGGGAACATGTCCCAACCACAAAGGTTAACCACACACAAGGATAAAGACTCACCCAACGGCAATACATGCCAAAACACCACAAGACTCCGTGACTACACACGTCACGAGAGAAGATCACACAACAATGACTTCACAAGCCTTCGTGACATCACACATCACGAGTTGATATGCCTTCCTTATGCCCTGTTCCAACCTTATGGCTACCCCCAACCTTGTACCTTCAAAGCCAACCATTACCTCCAGAAAACCCCTATACAGCGAAGTCCAACCTTATTCCACCGGGATCGTCGTCCCCCACCTATAACCACCAACGAAAACCCACCAATTCACGGCAACACATGCCCGGATAACACAATGTTATCCCCCAAACACGTGGACTCAGCCACAACTCCATAATCACGTCACGGCCACCACGAGGACCGCTGCAATACCTTGGTGACTAGCGTCCCATACCACTAATCGTGCAATCCAGGTAAAGCCACACACGCACCACCACTCACACGAAACAAGCAACGGATTGCAAAAGAGGTATGAATCATACTCAATCAAGAGACGGGTCACCACCCATCGACAACAACGACGCTAGCATTAAGATAATAACTAGCAAGCTCAACAACGGGGAAACTCAAGATAGTTCTGAGGAACACACAAGACACCACATGGTTCAACGAAACACAATGTTGAACACTTAGCACGATTCACAACACCAAAGATCCTACATGGATACTTAGCATAAAGCTCTAGACCTACGAAACATCAAGAAGACGCTCAAATAGTTCCACAAAAGAACATCGGGAGGCCAAAAGATCAAAGACCGAGACAAACAAATCACGGGGAACAAATCTCATCACAACACCAACCATGTACCCGCGGGTGGACCCATGGGTAGTGCCCCACCCGTGGTTCCGCCCGCGGGAACATATTCCCATAGGCTATGTACCCGCGGGTAGGCCGGCGGGTGGTGCCCCGCCCGCCGTTCCGCCCGCGGGAACACTCCTGTTCCACAACAAATCCCTTCGGGGATTTCCTTCTCCAAGCACAAATTCAAGTCCCAAACATGCCAAATCTCACCAAACACAACAAAATGACTTGAACCAAGGAAAATGCCAAGCAATGGCACAAAGGAATCCTAAACACAAGCTCTAGATATGCAATATCACAAGATAAATGCATAAACTCTCACATTTCATAGCAAAACACAAGTAGATGCCAAGAAATCATATAAAGGTAAGAAAAATAGGTTTTGCAGAGCATGGGTTACCTCTTGAAGACCAGAAGACTCCTCTTACACCACAACAAGCTCTCCACTAAGCTCACTAGCCAAACCCACTTCAAGATCAAACCAAAAGATCATAAAGATCCAACCTTTAAGAAAAAGACAACCAAGATGGAACCAAAAAGACTAGACAAGCTTAGATCTTACCCTTCTAGATGCCAAAATAGAGGGAAGATTGAATCTTGGAAGCAAAACTTGGGATCTTGACAAGCTACTCTTCTATTCTAGAGAGAAGGTAGAGTTATTTTCTAGGAAATGTAAGGGATGAAAAATGAATAAGTCTTCTAGGTTTAGGTTACAAAACTAGCTCTTGGTGAAAAGACAAGGATACCCTTACTAACTCTTAGAAAGTGTAAGGAACAAGGGAACTCCTCTCAAAGCACAAGGTACAACGCCACTAAAAGATTGACTAGTCAAATACTAGTCCTTGAGTATCAAAAATCAGGATTTTAGGAATCAATTCCTCAAAAGAAATAGAATTAATTACTCAATTAATTCATAGTTTGGAGTGTGGATTTTTGGGGTGTCACAATAAAGCCATTGGCCGATCCGGTAACGGCACCCAACGGCTTAGTAATTGTAATTAGCCTTAAAAGCAATGTTTAAATGTCCGTCAAGTTGGACGGAGAGGAGCCTACTATATAAAGGCCTCTCCACCCTTGTAATCGGACGAGTTCATGCCCAAAGAAGAGAGAGAGACACATTTTTAGCTATTTCGATTACTTTCCACTTGCTTACAGTTTTTTGTGAAAGGTGAATCCACCAACCAAGGTTGTGTTGGACCTCCCTGGGCCCAAAAAACCCTAAAACCAATAGTTACAACTTTACTATATATTATTATATACGTCAATTTTATTATTACAATAGACATATCAATTATTGAGTGTGATCTATTATACTAATAGTAACAATTTTTTTTATTACTATAATAGGCATATTATATTAACAGTTAATATATATCTATACTATTAATACAAACAAAATTCTCCATTTTAACTTTTCGCCCAAAACAATCCTATACTATTAAGGTTTGTGTAATATTGTAAAATATGGTAATACAATTCTTATTTGTACTACAATTGTATATATTAAGTGAGACAAAGAAATCAGGTTACAGTAGATCCGGGTTCTTTCAAGTGAGACAAAGAAATCGATATATATATTATGCTGAAAATGGATAATGGGTAAATCAAAAATTGATTCTTAGGGTATACCCATTTGAGTTGGAAAATGGATATGGAAAGGTTTAGAAGAAGCCTTTGTCTCATATTAAAAAATTGATGTGTGTTTACACTAGTATATATAGAGAAATTGATTGAAATGAGAATTAGTTGAAACTTGTGAATAAAAATATATAGGATCACTGTAAGAAAAATGCACATAGACAACACTAGAAAGACAACAGTTTTTAAGAAAGTGTTGTCTTTTGTATAAAAGACAATAGTTTGGTCCAAAATCGTTGTCTTTGATGCAACACTTTTGTCAAAAACAACGGTTTTTACTTAACCGTCGTTATAAGTGTGTTGTCTTTGTGCATTTTGTGAAAAGACAACACCACAACGACAACGGTTTTTAAAACCGTTGTCTATGTGTGTTTTTTTTTTTAAAATAAGACAACGGTTTTTTTAACTGTTGTCGGTGGTGTGTTGTTTTTAAGCGCACTGGAATACACGACACTAGAAAGACAACGGTTGTTTAAAACCGTTGTCTTTGTGCGCTCTTTTTTTTTTTTTTTTTAAATGACAACGGATTTTTTTAACCGTTGTCATTGGTGTGTTCTCATTAAGCGCACTCGAATACACAACACTAAAACGACAACGGTTTTATATAACCGTTGTTGTTGCGCGTTCTTTATTTGTTTAAGACAACGGTTTTTTTAACCGTTGTCTTTTGTATGTTGTCTTTAAGCATATTTGAATACACAACACTACAAAGACAACGCTTTTAAAAAACCGTTGTCTTTGCGCATCATAATTTAACATGTATATAAAATAAAAACAAGGATGCTAACAATAAGAGTCAAACCTATGACCTTAAACTTAACAAATAAGTGGTCTAACCATCTAAGAAACACAAACTCTTATGTTTAAAGGTGCAACATCTGGTATATAACTGGGTTGCTTCTATGTTGTTTGTGAAAACCAAGACAACAATTTCAGAAAATAGTTGAAGAATTTCCCTAGGAAGAATAAAACCTGAGACCTCTAACATAATAAACAAAGCTAAACCCACCAAGCCAGGCCACACCAACACTTGTGTACTCAAGCGCAACATCTAGTATATTACCAGTTTGCTTATGTGTTGTATTTGAGAACCAAGACAATGATTGTATAAAATAGGTTAAGAATACTGTAACACCCCCGATTTTCAAAACATTTTAAAACTTAAAAGCATAAGCAAGGTAATTAACAAGTAGCATTAAACTTAAACTACAGCGGAAGACTAATTAAAAACGGGAAGTGCTATGCCACATCCACATCAAAGCGGATGCACATGCTAAGTCTAACCAAACCTACAAGTCATGTTCATAAAAACCCATGGCTCACAGGCCCAAAACTCTAACTAAAACAGTAAAAAAGGAGCTACACTAAAAAACAGACAGCTAGCGCGCTCTCCAAAAGCTACTCAAGACCTGTAAAGCAACATAAAGAATGAGGACGATGCCCGGTCAGCGAACATTGCTGGTAACCCATCAATACACGTTAAATAGTATATATAGATAAAAAAAAAAATTAAAACCATTTTCAAAACGGAATACAGTATATATCAGTTTAAAAGTCATAGAGAGAAGTCAACTGCCAAGACTCTATTTCACCCTCAAAGGAACAAGGGAAATCAACATCCCACAACAACAACAAGACAAAGATACCAACAATAAACAATAAAACTCGAGATGTATTATACTGATCACAAAGTAGAATACATCTAGACATGCTCATAGCAAAGAAACACATACACACATTGGCTACTACATGCCACAGTGACAACTACATGTCACAAGAACACAATTCCAAGTTCCAACCTTATGGCTACCCCCGACCTTATTACAGTTCCAACCTTTACCTCCTAGTGCCACCCTGTACATCCGAGTCCAACCTTATGCCTCCGGGAACCGTCATTCCCCTGCCAACAACAGCAAAAATTTCCACCGATCTCTCAGTACACGAGGGTACCATTCAATATCATAACACAAAACCGCCAATCTCATGAGCAAAGCTCAAATAAAAAACCACCAATCTCAATCATGGCCACACGATGACCACATTGGTACCTTGGAGATTAAGGCCCCATAAACCTTAATCGTGCAATCAAGGTACCACAAGTACACACGTTTTTATCACAGGAATCAATCAATCGATCACAACAAAGATATGAAACCATACTCAACAAGAAAGGATTACAATCCGACACCAACGATGGTCAACACAAGTTTCCAACCTCAATAGGAAAGAACAAACCGCACACACTAGCATTTCAACGTCAAACTAGCATGCTTATCAAATGGTCAAACCAAACATAGTTCCATAGAACATACAATACTCATCATAGTCCAACGAATCACAAAGTTGGACACTTAGCACGATTCAAGACACCAAATGTAACACCCCCGATTATTATCACATTTTAAAAACTTAATTACGTAAGGCAAAGTAACTAACAGGTATTATAAAACGTAAGCAACAATGAAAGTCTTAGATTTTAAACGGGAAAACCGGGAAGTGTTATGCCACATCCACCTCAATGTGGATGCACAGGCAAGTCTAAAACCAACAATCTATCTTGTTAAACATAACCACGGCACACAGGCCCAAAATGTAACACCCCAGATTTTCAGGATATTTAAAACTTATAAAATAAAGGTGAAATCTCGTTGAATCCCAAAACATAGTACAAGAGTATGGGGTGCTATGCCACACCTGAGCTAGAGAACTCAGGTGCACAGGCTAACTGACTAATATCCTCAAATAGTATCAGTACTAAATCATGGCACGCAGGCCTAAAGGGAAAAACTATCTAAGCTACGTCCAAGCTTCTAGCGCGCTCCAGTGATCTACTCGTCTGTGCCTGAAAGCCAAATATATCTGTTCAACGAGAGATGCTGGTAACCCACTCCAACGCGTTGAAATACAATACATATAGAGATATATATAGATATACGAAAACCATTTTGAGGCATGAAGATATATGCTACGAGACTCTAGCTTCTAAAACCGGGAATGACTCGACAGATAAGGCTAGACATAAGCAACAGTTATAACAAGCGTATACAATCCACAACAGGCAAGACAGATAAAGCTGAGCACAATTAATAATCATAACCCAACATAAACAATCCCCAACATAAATCCCATAGTCACTATACTCATAAACACAACTCATCCATATCTCATCACATAGCACACTTTGTTGGCGCCACAGGACCAATCGCATGCCCATACATGAGGGTCAGCGCATATAGCTCTGACACGGCCCCGCAGCACCCTGCCCCGTCTCACCTTACGGAGGAGTCGATCGCAACCGACTAATGAACCGCAGTTCTATATAATATTTATATACCTGACCGGTCTTTACCAGCCTGGTTAACAGTTGGGATAGTTCTCAACCCATTCAACTGCCCGTATAGTGGACCTTTGTCCTATATAATATTTATATACCTGACCGGTCTTTACCAGCCTGGTTAACAGCAGGTATGGTTCTCAACCCATCCGACTGCCCGTATAGTGGAACTTAGTCCTATATAATATTTATATACCTGACCGGTCTCTACCAACCTGGTTAACAGTCGGTATGGTTCTCAGCCCACCCGACTGCCCGTATAGCCCGATTGATCTCAACCAAATCGGGGTAACATGCACACATAACACATAGCAAGCACATGTAACCCACATTAACACATTGGGAAGGGGGAGAATATGTTTAACAAAACCTATGCGTGATCCTTCACATACTAAGAATGGTCCTAAGGGGTTCATACTCCTTTCACCTAGGTCAGCGGGACACCAATTCAACTAGCATACAATATATAAGGCTCATACAACCTACGAACGATACCCGAAACATCAAACCAGACATAGGTACGATAGACGGAGTCCGTTGGGACACCACTGGGGTCGGGGACACATCAAACGGGGAAGTCGGGGTCCCAAGTGTGGGAATTTCCAACGGGTAGCCGGTGGGTGGGGGGGCCACTCGCCGGCTGCCCGCCGGTAAACACTGTTCCGGGCAGCGGGTCGCCGGCGGGCAGCTGCCCGCTGCCGGAACTGCCCCTTTTTGACCGCGGTTAGGTGGCGGGTCCCCTACCCCCACCTACCCCCCACTGACTCATTAACACCAAAAACGCCCCGGGAACCTTCGTGGAACCCGAGACCATGCTTAGACACTTTCAAACGCAATTGATAACACACGTAGACAATTTAACGGATCAAAATCAAGAATCAAATGGCACATAACCTATCATGCTTTTCTAGACATAATAAACACCCAATCATGCGAAATCCCACCCAATATACAGAGAATAATACCATACGAATTCCACGATATAACCTAGGGTTCTAATTATTTTTAATCCAACAAGAATACGATTCGTCTTCTAATTACAAGATTCGGTATGAATATCACATAAGCATCAAGAACGCCAACAAGAACATCAACCTAGGGTTCTAATTACTTTTATATCAACAAGAATACGGTTCGTCTTCTAATTACAAGATTCGGTACAAATAACACATAAACATCAAGAACGCCATACAATTATCAAGAACACCATATAATCATCAAGAACTCCACAAAATCGTTAAGAACACCATAGTTATCAAGAATCTCCCGATGTCAAGATCACCCATGGAATTGTCCCATCAATCATCAATAATAACATTACAAATCATCGATACACAATAATATGGGGAAAACCTACGGGGGAAATCATAACTACGAAAATAGGTTTTGTTGATACATGGGTTACCTCTTAGCCTTAATTAATTCCTTGGCTATGAAGGGTCTTTATTTAAGCTTTCTTGCTTTCTTGATTTCTTCTAGGGGGATTCTTGGAGCTCTTTGGGGTGGTGGGCGAAATTATTGTGGTGGGGGGTTTCTAGGTGCCCTTAAGTCCCCTATTTATATATTTAGGAGTCCTAGTTAGGAACTAATATTATGGGCTTACTAATTCTATTTCTTTTGGGACTAAGGATTGGGTTTAGGGATAAGAGCCCGTGGACTATGGTGGGCCTTCCTAATTAATTATTGTGATTTAATTCTTTCTTTTGGGTAATTGATTAAATGATTTAATTGATCTTAGGGGTCGTGACACGGGGTGTTACACTCTCCCCCCCTTATCGGGAAGCTTCGTCCCCGTAGCTTGGTCTTTGCCGAGTGACTTTCTCTTAGTTACCTGGTGTGAAAAGTTCGGGGTAGCGTTCCCTCATGGTGTCTTTGAGCTCCCACGTTGCTTCCTCGGTCCCATGGTTGGTCCAGAGGACTTTCACCATTTCTATGGCTCGGCGACGGGTGTTTCTTGTCTTGGTGTCCAGGATCCTCACGGGTTTTTCTTCGTATACCAGTGACTCGTCGAGGTTCACGACCTCGGGTTGAAGCACGTGGCTCGGGTCGTGTACGTATTTCTTTAGCTGGGATATGTGGAATACGTTGTGTACTCGTTCTAGTTCGACGGGTAGGGCGAGGCGATAGGCTAGGTTCCCAACTTTTTCTATGATTTCATAGGGGCCGATAAATCGAGGGCTGAGCTTTCCTTTCCTTCCGAATCTCATCACCCCTCGTGTGGGCGAGATTCTCAGCCAGACCTTGTCCCCGGTGTTGAACTCGGCTTGTTTCCTCTTTAGATTGGCGTAGGACTTTTGGCAGTCCTGGGCAGCTTTCATCCTATCCCGGATGAGTTTGACCTTGGTGATTGTATCTTGTAGGTGTTGGGGCCCTAGTGTTATTGGGTCGACCATGTCTTCCCAACATAAGGTGGTTCTGCATTTTTGTCCGTATAGAGCTTCGTAGGGTGCCATACGAATGCTCGCGTGGTAGCTGTTGTTAAATGAGAATTCAATAAGGTCTAGGTGTTCCTCCCATGTCCCTTGAAAGTCCAACATGCAGGCTCTTAGCATGTCTTCGAGAGTCTGAATGGTCATCTCGGTTTGGCCGTCCGTGGTGGGGTGGAAAGCAGTGCTTAGTTTTAGTTGTGTCCCCAAGGCTAATTGCAGTGATTTCCAGAATTGTGAGAGGAACCTGGAGTCTCTATCGGATACGATGTTTCGGGGGACTCCGTGATACTTCACTACTCGGCTCAAGTAGGCTTGGGCTAGTTGTGTCATTGTCCACGTTTCCTTCATGGCGATGAATCGCGCTGTTTTGGTTAGTCGGTCCACTATGACCCAAATCTTATCCTTGCCGGTCTTCGTTGGGGATAGTCCTCCGACGAAATCCATGGATATGGAATCCCACTTTCCTTGTGGTATCTCAAGGGGTTGTACGAGTCCCTTGGGCTTGCATCGTTCGGCCTTCACCCTTTGGCAATTCAAACACCTGGCCACGAAATCCGCGATTTCCTTTTTCATGTTGGGCCACCAAAACGACCTTTTTACATCTTGGTATAGCTTGTCACCCCCTGGGTGAACTGAGTATGGGGAGTTGTGTCCTTCCTCCAAGATTTGTTGCTTCAAGTGGGAGTGCGTTGAGGGCACGCACCACCTACCTTGGTAACGGAGATTGCCGTCTTCGTGTATTTTGAAGGGTCCTTCCTTCCCCTGGGTTAGGTCGAGGCGGATTTTATCTAGTTCCGGATCCTGCTGTTGCCCTATTTTGATTCCCTCGAAGAGCGTAGGTACGACTCGTGTGTTGAACAAGTGGATGTCGGGGTGGTTTTGACCTTGTTTTATTATTTCCAAATTCAGTCTTTGGAAGTCCCTGTACAGTTGGTCCGGTAGGATCCAAGTGGTGTTGAGGGAGTGGTTAGTCTTCCTGCTTAGGGCATCTGCCACCACGTTAGCTTTTCCCTCATGGTATTGGATGTCCAGGTCATAATCCTTTATGAGTTCTAACCACCTCCGTTGTCTCATGTTTAGGTCTTTCTGGGTGAAGATGTACTTTAGGCTCTTATGTTCCGTGTAAATCTTGCATTGCACCCCGTATAAGTAATGCCTCCAAATTTTTAGTGCGAACACAATGGCGGCTAGCTCGAGGTCGTGGGTGGGGTAGTTTTCTTCGTGGGTTTTGAGCTGCCTGGATGCGTAGGCTATTACTCGGCCTTTTTGCATTAGCACGCACCCCAACCCCTTCTTGGATGCGTCACTGAAGACCTCGAATCCTTCCTCCCCGGAGGGGATGGCGAGCACGGGTGCCGTGGTTAACTTATCCTTCAATTCTTGAAAGGCCGAGATGCAGTCGTTGTCCCATTGGAAGGGGGTTTCCTTTTTCATGAGTTTGTTGAGGGGTTGGGCTATCCTGGTGAAGTCGGGTACAAATCTCCTGTAGTAGCCCGCCAAGCCTAGGAAGCTTCGGACTTCGGTGAGTGAGCTCGGTGTGGTCCATTCTTTAACGGCACGGATTTTGGTGGGGTCCACCTTAATCCCTTCCTTGGTTATCACGTGACCCAGGAAGGCCATGCAGTCTTTCCAAAATTCGCATTTAGAGAACTTGGCGTATAGTTGGTGCTCCCTTAGAGTTTGCAGGGTTATGCGGAGGTGTCTTTTATGTTCTTCCTTGTTTCGGGAGTAGACTAGGATGTCGTCAATGAATACTATGACGAATTCATCCAAGTGGGGTCGGAATACTCGGTTCATGAGGTCCATGAATATGGCAGGCGCGTTGGTGAGTCCGAAGGGCATTACGGTGAATTCATAGTGACCGTAACGTATCCGGAAGGCTGTTTTCTGAATGTCCGATTTGGCCACCTGTATTTGGTGATACCCGGATCTTAGATCAATCTTTTAAAATACCCCTGCCCCTTTAAGTTGGTCAAACAAGTCGTCGATTCGGGGAAGGGGGTACTTATTCTTTATCATGACTTGGTTAAGTTCCCTGTAGTCGATGCATAGGCGCATGCTCCCATCCTTCTTTTTAACAAACAACACTGGCGCTCCCCATGGGGAGGTGCTAGGACGGATGTAGCCCTTGTCTAGCAATTCTTGCAGTTGCGTCTTCAGTTCCTTCATTTCTTTTGGTGCTAATCGGTAGGGAGGTTTAGAAATTGGGGCAGCGCCCGGTACGAGATCTATGGTGAACTCGACTTCTCTGGCTGGGGGTGCCCCGGGGATTTCGTCCGGGAAGACGTCGGTGAATTCGTTTACCACTGGAATGGTTTGTGGTTCAGGGGTTTTGGTGCTGAGGTCCTCGACCGAACATAGGAAGGCCTCGCTTCCCTTGTTTAGGTATTTCTTCATTTTTATCATGTTCACCACTTTGATCCCGGCTTCCCGGTGGGTCACATGAAATGATACCCTCTTACCGTTTGGTCCCCATAGGACCACTTTTTGTTCTCCGCATAGGATTTGTGCTTGGTATTTCCCTAGCCAATCCATGCCCAAAATCACCTGTACCCCATCCAGTTTGAATCGGATTAAGTTGCTGGGAAATTCCACCCCTTGTATGGCGATCATTATATTCTCGTACATGCGGTCGCATCCTAGGATTTCGCCGGAGGCCACTTTGACCTGGAGTCGGACCTTGGTGCTGGTGTTGAGGCCGAGCTGAGTGGCAAACTAGGTTGCTATAAACGAGTTGGTAGCCCCCGAGTCAAATAACACTGTGGCGGGGGTGGCATGTACTAGGAAGGTTCTGGAGACTATGTTGCTATCCCCAATTTTGGCTTTGCTTAGAGTAAGGATTCTTCCTTGAGCGTTGGCGCTGTGACATGGCGAGGTGAGGTGGCCCTGGGGTTTTTAAGGCCGCGGGTGGGGTTCATTTGATTTCCTTTTGTTTCCCAGGCGTGTTTCCCGAGGTTGGTTTGGCACTTGTTGTAGTTGGGACGCCTTGGCATAGGCCTCCCCGAGGGTTCCTGGCTCTTGTGTGGCCAGGGCTTTTTGATATTCGGGGTCAAGGCCTGTTATGAACCTTTCGATCCTGATCCTTTCGGTGGGTACTAGCTCGGGGATGAGGCGAGCCAGTCGGTGGAATTGTTGGTAGTATTCCGTGATCGAGGTTGCACCCTGTCTTAGGTGGAGGAATTCTTCGTATACGGTGGCTCTTAGGTGGTTGGGATAGAATTGTTCTCGTAGCCGCGCTTTTAGGGTTTCCCAGTTGAATCCGGGGTCTTGTTTGCAGGTGGGTCCTTCGTGAGCCCACCAGGTGTCGGCCACGTGTCTGAAGTAGAAGGAGGCCATTCTTACTTGGTGGCCCTCGGGGCATTTAGTTGCCCTGAATATCTTGTCAAAAGTCCCGATCCACTCCTCGAGGGTCGTGGGGTCTTCGTTTCCTGAGAAGGTGGGTGGTTGGTGTGTCGAGACTTGGTGGTGGATCTCCAAGTTCTTGTTTGGTAAAGGCTGGGGAACGGTAGTACTTAGTGGCTGGGCAATTTGGGCCAGGCGTTGCAGATTCTGAGTCAAGAATTCCTCAGTAGGGAGTTTCGGTGTTCCTACCTGTCTTCTTCTCGGTGCCATCCTAGAGTTCATAGGTCGATGTTATTTTGCGTTCTTACCTTGGTGCAATAAGCGAATGGGGGAGTTTCTTTAAGTTAGAGAGGGATAAAGTGAGGAGAGGTTATGTGTAGGTTTCACAATCTCATCGCGCGTCCTAAGATTCCTAAATCTTATGTTCCTAAGTACCTAGTGTTTAAGCTTAATGTCCTAAGGTCTGATCTTAAAAGTCTTATCCTAGGGTCAACTTTAGGCTCTGATACCAACTGTAACACCCCAGATTCTCAGGATATTTAAAACATATAAAATAATGGTGAAATCTCGTTGAATCCCAAAACATAGTACAAGGGTATGGGGTGCTATGCCACACCTGAGCTAGAGAACTCAGGTGCACAGGCTAACTGACTAATATCCTCAAATAGTATCAGTACTAAATCATGGCACGCAGGCCGAAAGGGAAAAACTATCTAAGCTACGTCCAAGCTTCTAGCGCGCTCCAGTGATCTACTCGTCTGTGCCTGAAAGCCAAATATATCTGTTCAGCGAGAGATGCTGGTAACCCACTCCAACGCGTTGAAATACAATACATATAGAGATATATATAGATATACGAAAACCATTTTGAGGCATGAAGATATATCCTACGAGACTCTAGCTTCTAAAACCGGGAATTACTCGACATATAAGGCTAGACACAAGCAACAATTATAACAAGCGTATACAATCCACAACAGGCAAGACAGATAAAGCTGAGCACAATTAATAATCATAACCCAACATAAACAATCCCCAGCATAAATCCCATAGTCACTATACTCATAAGCACAACTCATCCATATCTCATCACATAGCACACTTTGTTGGCGCCACAGGACCAATCGCATGCCCATACATGAGGGTCAGCGCATATAGCTCTGACACGGCCCCGCAGCACCCTGCCCCGTCTCACCTTACGGAGGAGTCGATCGCAACCGACTAATGAACCGCAGTTCTATATAATATTTATATACCTGACCGGTCTTTACCAGCCTGGTTAACAGTTGGGATGGTTCTCAACCCATTCAGCTGCCCGTATAGTGGACCTTTGTCCTATATAATATTTATATACCTGACCGGTCTTTACCAGCCTGGTTAACAGCCGGTATGGTTCTCAGCCCATCCGTCTGCACGTATAGTGGAACTTAGTCCTATATAATATTTATATACCTGACTGGTCTCTACCAGCCTGGTTAACAGCCGGTATGGTTCTCAGCCCACCCGACTGCCCGTATAGCCCGATTGATCTCAACCAAATCGGGGTAACATGCACACATAACACATAGCAAGCACATGCAACCCATATTGGGAAGGGGGAGAAAACGTATAACAAAACCTATGCGTGATCCTTCACATACTAAGAATGGTCCTAAGGGGTTCATACTCCTTTCACCTAGGTCAGCGGGACACCAATTCAACTAGCATACAATATATAAGGATCATACAACCTACGAACGGTACCCGAAACATCAAACTAGACATAGGCATGATAGACGGAGTCCGTTGGGACACAACGGGGGTCGGGGAAACATCAAACGGGGAAGTCGGGGTCCCAAGTGTGGGAATTTCCAGCGGGTAGCCGATGGGTGGGGGGGCCACCCGCCGTCTGCCCGCCGGTAAACACTGTTCCGGGCAGCGGGTCGCCGGCGGGCAGCTGCCCGCTGCCGGAACTGCCCCTTTTTGACCGCGGGTAGGTGGCGGGTCCCCTACCCCCACCTACCCCCCACTGACTCATTAACACCAAAAACGCCCCGGGAATCTTCGTGGAACCCGAGACCATGCTTAGACACTTTCAAACGCAATTGATAACACACGTAGACAATTTAACGGATCAAAATCAAGAATCAAACGGCACATAACCTATCATGCTTTTCTAGACATAATAAACACCCAATCATGCGAAATCCCACCCAATATACCGAGAATAATACCATACGAATTCCACGATATAACCTAGGGTTCTAATTATATTTAATCCAACAAGAATACGATTCGTCTTCTAATTACAAGATTCGGTAAGAATATCACATAAGCATCAAGAACGCTAACAAGAACATCAACCTAGGGTTCTAATTACTTTTATATCAACAAGAATACGGTTCGTCTTCTAATTACAAGATTCGGTACAAATAACACATAAGCATCAAGAACACCATACAATTATCAAGAACACCATATAATCATCAAGAACTCCACATAATCGTTAAGAACACCATAGTTATCAAGAATCTCCCGATGTCAAGATCACCCATGGAATTGTCCCATCAATCATCAATAATAACATTACAAATCATCGATACACAATAATATGGGGAAAACCTATGGGGGAAATCATAACAACGAAAATAGGTTTTGTTGAGACATGGGTTACCTCTTAGCCTTAATTAATTCCTTGGCTATGAAGGGTCTTTCTTTAAGCTTTCTTGCTTTCTTGATTTCTTCTAGGGGGATTCTTGGAGCTCTTTGTGGTGGTGGGCGTTATTCTTGTGGTGGGGGGTTTCTAGGTGCCCCTTAAGTCCCCTATTTATATATTTAGGAGTCCTAGTTAGGAACTAATATTATGGGCTTGCTAATTCTATTTCTTTTGGGACTAAGGATTGGGTTTAGGGATAAGGGCCCGTGGACTATGGTGGGCCTTCCTAATTAATTATTGTGATTTAATTCTTTCTTTTGGGTAATTGATTAAATGATTTAATTGATCTTAGGGGTCGTGACACGGGGTGTTACACAAAACACTATCTACATAGGTAGGGAAACTACACTACTTAGGACCTGTAAAGCAACATAAAGAAAGTGGACGACGCCCGATCAGCGAATATTGCTGCTAACCCATCAGTACGCGTTAAGTAGCATATATAAATAGCATAAAACAAAACCATTTTAGAAACGGAATATAGTATATATCAGTTCAAAAGTCATAGAGAGAAGTCAACTGCAAAGAATCTATTTCACTCTAAAAACGGACAAGGGAAATCAACATCCCAAGATAACATCAAGACAAGAACAACAACAGTACAACTCAACACATCTCAAGATGTACTGTACTGATCACAAAGTAGAAAACATCAAGACAAGGACAACAACAGTAAACAAGTTCAACCGATCATAAAGTAGAATACCACTCGACATGCTCAATAGAAAATAATAGACATACACACATTGGCAACTACATGCCACTGTGACACTTCATGTCACAAGTTACAACCTTCTGCCCTGTTCCAACCTTATGGCTACCCCCGACCTTATTACAGTTCCTACAATTATGTAACACCCCCGATTTTCAACAACTTATAAAACCAATTAAAGCTTAGAAAAGAGATAAAGTCTACTCATTGAGATTAAACAAGGCGAAAGCTAACTAAACAAAACCGGAAGATGTTATGCCACACCTACATATCTACAGGTGCACAGGCTACGTCTAATCAAAACGTCATTAACCTACTCATAAGATCAAGGCACACAGGCCACAAGTCTAACTACGAAAACCATAAAGAGCTACACTATCTAACGGTCAGCTAACGCGCTCTCCAAGAAACTACTCACAACCTGTAAAAACAGCATAAAGATAGGGGATAACACCCCGGTCAGCGAATAATGCTGGTAATCCACCAACACGCGTTAAGTATCATAATATACATAGATATAATCAAAACCATTTGGAACTGGAAATATAGTATATATCATTTAAAGCCGAGAGAGGAAACATCAATAGACTCATCAATCACTCATAACAAAGGTCAAAGACCAACGTACTCAATAAGACAACAGAACCACAAGCAACAAGCTCAAAAACAAGGTACAACATACGACACACAACGAAGGACTCACAATAGACATGCTCTTAAGCAATGGAAGGCCAGATTCACACCATAACGAGTTCCAAGTCCACATAGGATACTATCACACTAAGTCATATACCGTGGACTCAGCACCACGGCTCAATTCATAGTGGATCAGTGTGGAGGGCTCCAAATCATCAACAATCATGCTTCACGTGGTCATTGCAACGACCCGGATCACATGCAAGTGTCATCGCAATGACAAGGACCGCAGCCCAATGGAAACAGAGCTAGCAACTTTAAGTGTATACACCCCCTATTGAGATTCCAAGCTCAACGGGTTAGCTACCATCTCTGGCAATGGGGATAAGTTTCCCATGTTGCCCACAAGTAAAGTATCCAACGGCAATCCGGAGTTACACTACCGGTCCGTTCACACATAAGTCCCCACACTGTCCACTTTACCAGCTCAAACATCTCATCACACCAATCCATGGCCACCACCAGGACCACATATGTACCTTGGTGATTAATGTCCCATACCATTAACCATGCAATCAAGGTACAGCCAGACACACAACACCATCATAGGAATCAATCAACGGATCACAACGAAGATATGAAACCATACTCAACAAGGAAGGATTACAATCCGACACCAATGATGGTCAACACAAGTTGCCAACCTCAATAGGAAAGAACAAACCCCACACACTAGCATTACAACATCAAACTAGCACGCATATCAAACGGGTAAACCAAAATAGTTCCAATGAACCACAAAGACTCAACATCAATCCAACGGATCACAAGGTTGGATCATAAGCACGATTCAAGACACCAAATCCTAACATGGATACTTAAGACATCGCTCTAGACATACGTAACAACAAGGAGACACACAAAAGCTCAACAATCCAATCAAACGGGGGGCCAAAGAATCACACACGAATGGGTGAAAGGGTGGGAAAACAACCCCAAACCACTTCTCAAACATGTTCCCCGCGGGTAGGGCCACGGGTAGGGCTCTACCCGCGGGTACGTCCTGCACCCAAAAATCATCATTCGCGAAAAATCAATTTTTAGGCCAAGTTCAAGTCCAAATGACCCCAAATCTTCCACACAACAAAGATATGAATTGAACCTATGAATAACTCATAAAATAGCATCCAAGAACCCTAAACACAAGCTCTAAAAATGCATTATCACAAGATCATGCATCAATCACTCAAACACATCAAGAATTTCACATAGAAGCCAATAATCATTATTATCAAGTGAAAATAGGTTTTGTGAAGCATGAGTTACCTCTTGTAGACCAAGAACACCTTCTTCAACCTTAAAGCAAGACGAAAGCTGCTCTAGATCAACCTAGCACTTCACCCACCACTAGATCTTCTACAAACTCCCAAAACCCACAAGGTAGAAGAAATATTTATAGAAAAGATGGGGGAATCTTATAAGGAGAAGGTTTGGAAGGATAGATCTTACCATTCCTAGCCTTGTAGTGTTGGAAAGTTGGAATCTTGGTGGAAGACTATGCAAAGCTTGGAAGTTCCCTTTTTGGCTTGGAGAGCAAGCTAGGATTCTTTTAGAGAGAGGTTGGAGTGTTTTTAGAACTTTGGCTAGTATGGAATGAAGACAAGAGGTCTTGCTAGGGCAACATTAGCACCTCTCACTAGTGAAAAGACCAAGTTACCCTTACTAAGGTTTGGATGAATAAGGGTACAACACCCAAAGCACAAGGTACACCAAGAAGACTAGTCAATTTCTAGTCCTTCGACTATGAAATTTCAGGATTTTAGGAAGAAGTTACCAAGGAAGGCTAGGATTAATTCCTTAATTAATCCAAATTCGAATTTAAACTTACGGGGTGTCACACATTACCTCTAGGACCCTGTACTCCAAAGTCCAACCTTATGCCTCTGAGGACCGTCGTCCCTGTGACACCCCGTATTTTTATAAAATAAATTATCATCCCGGTATTAAATATTTTAATAAAAATATTTATATAGCTATTTATTTAGAAAAGGGCTCGGGTCTATTTAGTATTGTGAACCGGTACTTTTTGTATCCAAATGACTTAAGAGTCCAAAGATAATTTTATTATCTAAGCCTACTTATAAGCACGAAATTTATAAATAGATATATATATGTTGTAGTCTTGAGCCCAACCATCCAAACATAAATAATAAGCCAACTTTCTAATTATGGCCATGAGATGAGTCCAACCTTCCTCTTTTAGCCCAACCCAATCATTGGGTAACCCTACTCTCTATAGTAAGTATGTATGTATCATATCATCCCTCTCCCAACTTCAATCAGCCGTGATCTTCAATCCTTGGAAACCAAACACCCCCTCTTCATCTTCTTTGCTAAGAAGCCGACTATACCCGCCTCTCTGTCGTGTCTCTCTCTCGTTCGGCTTCCCGGTTACAGAGGTGAGAACCTCACCCAAACCTTCCCCTGTATCTCTCTTCTCTCCTTATAGAGAGGCAGCAACAGATGTGTAAGCTCCGGCAGCAGCAGGTCGTGACGTGCAGAACAGCGACTGCTCCGAGGGCCACTCTCGGCGTTCGTCCAGCGGCGGTGGTTGAGCAGGAGGCGACAACGTGGACAACGTATAGAGCTTCTCCTCTGCTTTCAATTTCCAAAGCAACAGAAACGGCAGTAGTGGGAGGCTCGTGGCAGTGGTGTTGCGTGGCATCGGCGGCATCGACGGAGCTCGGTGATGGCGTCTCTTCTCCGTTCCCGGCGTGGTAGCTCCTCTAGTGACGTGGTGGCTCCGGTGTACCCGCGGGTAGTTGGATGGGTGGTGATGTACCCGTGTTCCACCCACGGCATAGATGCATGAAAAAGAAGGCAGTATTGATGGTGAGCTTCTGCTCTGTTGTGTGTTGCTGTTTAGGATGGTATTAGTTAATTGTTGTTTAGTTATATTATTAATTGAGTTACTAGCTTAGTGGTAAGGGTGGTGGTTGTGGTTGCGTTTGGCTAGGGTTTAATTCCTACTTAAGGTATTAAATTTATTTTAGTATTTAATTTGAAGTAGTAAGTTCTATCTATTAATCTTGGTTATTAGCTTGCCTATTAGTATATTTGTAACACCCCCCAAACATGACCTATTTAAAAGCCTTAACACATGCATATTAAGTGACAAAACTAGCACAGTGGAAGATAAAAACGAATCTGGATAAAAAGAAATCCAACGGGGTGTCACGCCACGTCTTCTCAGACAACACAACATTCACACCTCTCACCTTAGAGGTGATCTCCAACTTATCGCCCTCCTTTGTCACAACCATGTGACGATAAAACTCTTTCACCAAACTCGGGTAAGTCTCGGCCCTTATGGCGAGAAACCCATCCAACAAACCTTGATATCTAAGCATATCCAACAAGGAACTAGGAAAAGATTTCGAATCAAAAGCTTTACCTTCAAGGACGAGGTAATGGGTATCCACCCATTCCGCTTTCCTTGCCAAACTTGACCTTCAAGGCATGATAGAAGATGACCCAAAGCTCAACAAAAAGGTCCCAAGGCTTCTCCTCTTTCTCTTCTCACTCTCGCTGCTCTCTCTCTCTCTCTCGACGACACGACGAAGCGACGGCTCCGGCTGCTGCAACGGCAAACGGCGGCGAGGCGGCGGCGGGGTGACGGGCAGGTGATGGTGGCGGTGAAGCTACGGGGAGGGGTGGGTGCTGGGTGGTCTCACGGGTAGAAAGAAAGGAAGGAGAAAACAAAGGGAATTTTAGGGATTTGAGTGAAATTGGGGAAAAAGATGATTTAATTTGGGGATTTTGGGTAAAGTGGGAATTTATGGTTTAGATGGAATTAAAATTGGTTAAGTTTCAAGAAAGACAATTGGCTCAAGTGGTTTAGAGGTTGGGTTGACAAAAATTAGGCTCGGGTTCGTAACTCAAAGGCTATAATTAAACTTTAGGATTGGCATTTAAGCTACACAAGGAAGGGTTTTTGGTAAGAATTTTGGCTATTTTCCAATTTAAAGAGTACTTGGAAAATTTAGGAAGTGCACAAGGAATTGGTTGTAAGAACAACCAAGTACAAGGGTCGATTGCTAACTTCACAACGAAGCTCATATACCAACTAAAGAAATTACTTAGCAAGAAGAGTCTATACTAAGCCTCAAAAGAGAAGAGTCTATACTAAGCCTCAAAAGAAATGCTATCAAAGAAAGCATACCAAGATACTCAAGAGACAACTATCAAACACAAGGTAACACTCAAGATTCAACGAACACGATGATTCTGGAGAAACAAACAAGGGTAGGCTAGAAGAAAGGGGTTACTTGCCACTTCATCCTCTATCAAGCCCTCCGACTCAGCATGAGAACGCGCCATCACAAAATCTCTTTCCGGGTGGCCTAGCTCCGACAGCTCCGCGACCTGAACTCCCTCCTGGTGCTCCTCCGGCTCTCGGGGGTGGCGGCAACGCTCTCTGACCGGCAAGCTGGGGACACTCCGCGACTTTGTGACCACGATCCCCACATAGGAAGCACCCTAAACGCCTGGCCATAACAATCATGGCCCGCGTGCACCTTCCCACACCTTCGACAACCAACCGACTTAGCTTGGTCCTGATGCTCCACTCTGATAGGTCCTTGAGAAGAGATGACACCGCCTTGACTTGAAAGCTCAGCCGGGGCTTCTTGAAGGTGGAAGAACCTCCACTCTCAACTCTCTTCCTAACTAACTCAAACGAACCCTCTGAAGCTACTGAACACAAAATAGATCCGCGGCACACAGATACGCATCCTTAAGGGAACTGGGCCTACTCACCGTCAATGCTTTTCGTGGCTCATAATTAGACCGGCAACGAAATGCTCAACCTTAGCAAGCTCTGTAGGCACAAGCATCCTCGCGAAGCGCGCCAACTCTAGGAACTTCTTGTGGTATTCGACCACAGATAAGGATCCTTGCTGCAGATGAAGGAACTCATCAAACATGGCGGCTCGCACATGTGCTGGGTAGAACCTTTCGCGCATTCTGTCCTTGAGCGCGGTCCAATCAAACCCAGGCTCTTCAAGGAAGGTCGGACCTTCGTGGACCCACCACAGATCAGCTTCTTGGCAGAAGTAGAACGTTGCCAGTTCTATTGTCTTTTCTTCGGGCAACCCACAACGATGAATATCTTATCAAACACTCGTAACCACTCTTCTAGGACTACAGGGTCTTCCTCACCCGCGAAGGTTGGCGACCGATGCCCTGACACCAAACGACATACATCACGATGCCCAGCAGGGGGAGGAGGCGGCACAGCTTGATTGTTGTTCAACAAGGCTTCACTGAGCGTTTGCATCGTCTGCGTCAGCTGATGGAGATTCTGAGCTAGCTGCTCGTTGGTCGGGGTCTCCAGGGTGCGAGCGCGCGGACGAGGAGGCATCGCAAACTTCTACAACAACAACGAGATTACCAAAAAGAGCAAACAGGCCAAGACAGAAAGCAAACACATCTCACCGTGCAACCTAGAGTCCTAAGCCTAAAGCTTAGCTTCTTAAGGTCGCTTAGAGGTCTCAAAACACACTTAACAACTTAGAATGTCTAGACTTAACTCTTCTTAGGCTCAAACCTAGGCTCTGATACCAACTGTAACACCCCCAACAAGACCTATTTAAAAGCCTTAACACATGCAGATTAAGCGACAAAACTAGCACAGCAAAAGATAAAAATGAAACTGGATAAAAATAAATCCAACGGGGTGTCACGCCTCGTCTACCAAACACGGTAAACGCTTCGGCGGCCTCCGGTGCTCCTACATCTTCTTCTTGGTCTGCTTCCTCCTCAGCTTCTTCATCACGCCCAAACTCTGGACTGCGAGGCTCAACTTCCCGGCATGGATCCCAAGCTCAACAGCTAACTCCACCCTCTCATCAGGTGCTCTCCTCGCAACCTCTTCAAGCGTGATGTACTCACCATCATCCAACCGAAACAGATTACAACTCCGGAGATTGGTGGTATCCAACACATCTTTCCACGGCCTTCGGGAGGCAACCGTCCACACTAACACCTTTCTTGACCAAGATCCAACTCAACACCATCCCATATGCAAGCTCTTCCGATTGTGATCCCGGAAAAACACCATGTGTTGAATCATCAAAGCATGCAGGTTGAACTTAACCATATTCTTAAGACAGAAGCAAAGGTGCACTCCAACTTACCCAACAAACTGCTCTTATTGTTATTCGGCAACAAAGAATCTGACACCAACATCACCAAGATCCTTTTGCTCCGCAGACAACCACTTCCTTTCCGGCCTAGAGGCTTGAGTGAAACCACTCGTACGGCTCAATAGATAGCTCAAATAGTCACGGTAACCCATGGTATCCGTACTAACCCAAGAATGACCACTGTACTGAGCCACTCCGGTAGCAGACAAACTCAACAACTGAGCCAACCTCTTCTCATTCAACACAACCTTCACACCTCTCACCTTAGAGGTGATCTCCAACTTATCGCCCTCCTTTGTCACAACCATGTGACGATACAACTCTTTCACCAAACTCGGGTAAGTCTCGGCCCTTATGGCGAGAAACCCATCCAACAAACTTGATACCTAACCATATCCAACAAAGAACTAGGGAAAGATTCCGAATCAAAAGCTTTACCTTCAAGAACGAGGTAATGGGTATCCACCCATTCCACTTTCCTTGCCAAACTTGACCTTCTAGGCATGATTGAAGATGATCCAAAGCTCAACAAAAAGGACCCAAGGCTTCTCCTCTTTCTCTTCTCTCTCTCACGCTGCTCTCTCTCTCTCTCTCTCGCTGCTCTCTCGGCGACGGCGACGAGGCGGGCTCCGGCTACTGCGACGGTGAACGGCGGCGAAGCGGTGGCTCGGCGACGGCGGGGTGACGGGCAGGTTGGTGGTGGCGGGTTGCAGATGGAGCTATGGGGGTGGGTGCTGGGTGGTTCACGGGTAGGGAAGGAAGAAAGAAAAAGAGAGTTTGGGAATTTTGGGATTTGGGTGAAATTGGGGAAAAGATGATTTAATTTGGGGATTGTGGGTAAAGTGGGAATTTATGGTTTAGATGGAATTAAAATTGGTTAGGTTTCAAGATAGACAATTGGCTTAAGTAGTTTAGAGGTTAGGTTGAAAAAAATTAGGCTCGGGTTTGAAACTCAAAGGCTACAATTAAACATTAGGCTTTACTTTTAAGCTACACAAGGAAGGGTTCTTGGTAAGAATTTTGCTATTTTCCAATTTAAAGAATACTTGGAAAATTTAGCAAGTGCACAAGAAATTGTTGTAAGAACAACCAAGTACAAGGGTTGATTGCTAACTTCACAACGAAGCTCATATACCAACTAAAGGAATTACTTAGCAAGAAGAGTCTATACTAAGCCTCAAAAGAATTGCTATCAAAGAAAGCATACCAAGGATTGCCAAGCAAGAGACAACTATGAAACACAAGGTAACACTCAAGATACAACGAACACGATAATTCTAGAGAAACAAACAAGGGTAGACTTGAAGACAAAGGTTACTCAGGGAAAAGAGACCACAAAAGAATTGCTATCAAAGAAAGCATACCAAGGATTGCCAAGCAAGAGACAACTATGAAACACAAGGTAACACTCAAGATACAATGAACACGATAATTCTGGAGAAACAAACCAGGGTAGACTCGAAGACAAAGGTTACTCAGGGAAAAGAGACTCACAAGAAGAGATTCGGTTCAACGGAAAAAGGTTAGAGTGAAGGGTTTAAGTATCAAACTTAAGGACACGATGGTTGGAAAGGAAAAAAGGAATGAGAGTTGGGTTCCAAACTTGAGACAACGTCAAATAGGATTAGGGTCAAGGTAATCAAAGTCGCAACTTAGGAAATATGGTTGCCACTTTGCACAGAATCATTTGAAACGAAGGATCGAGAATGAGGTTTGAAAGAATTGAAAGGATTTCCTAACGCAGTGTACTAGATTTAGGCTCCAGGATTGCATAGATTAGAAAGGAAATCAAGATTGTCAGGTTACAACTTAGAAAAACGAGGTTGTCATCTTGTACAAAATCAGATTAAGAAGGAAACAAGAACAAGGCTCGAAGAGATAGGAAGGATTTTCCAATAAAAAGGCTTTTGGGTCCAACAAGGTAAAGAGACGAAAATGGCTTAAAGAGGGTTAGGGATTAGGCTAGGGTAAGAAATGAAGATCGGTTGCATGAGGTGAACGGGTTCACGACTTCCGGCGAAACTTCGGCTTGAAGCTGATGCAGGGTTTGAACTAACTGCTCGTTGGTGACTGCTTCTGAAAACCTTGCATGACATCTCGATGATGCCGTCTTCGACTTCTATAGCAACAGCACGATAAAGGGAGGAAACTCAAGACCCGCACCCTTACGTGGTGCCTTAACTAAAGATTACTAAAGCTAAAACGGAAACACGCACACAAAACACAACAGAAAACGATAAAAGAACTGTAACACCCCCCAAAACAACAAGACTTAAAACCAGTCTTAACACCTGCAGATCAAGCACAAAACTAGCACAGCGGATGATAAAAAGATAACTGGATAAAAGGAGTCCAAAACGGGGTGTTATGCCACGTATACCACACTAGGTATACGCTACGGCGACAATCTGCAAGTGTAACACTATCCCAAAAACAACAAACTAGAACAATCTAAAGACATTGGCACACAGGCCTCAACAACACTGTCTAAAGATACAGGTGCTAAGCTACCGGCTCTAGACATCGCGCGACTATGCATCACCTGAAAGATACAAAGATAAACATCGGGGCGACGCCCGGTCATCGAAAGATGCTGGTAACCCACCAATACCGTTAAGTATCATAAATAGGTAGATATATAATATAAAAACCATTTTCGAAATGGAATACATATATAGAAGTCAAAAGCCAAGATCAAAAGACAACACAAGACTCACCACTCACAAGGATAAAAAACCGGGAACACAAGGTTAACCACACACAAGGATAAAGACTCACCCAACGGCAACACATGCCAAAACACCACACCACAGGCTTCCGTGACTACACATGTAACGAGAGAAGAGAACTCACCACAACAACGGCTTCACAAGCCTCGTGACATCACACATCACGAGTTGATATGCCTTCCTTATGCCCTGTTCCAACCTTATGGCTACCCCCAACCTTGTACCTTCGGTGCCAACCATTACCCCCCACCGGTAACCACCAACGAAAACCCACCAATTCACGGAAACACATGCCCGGATAACACAATGTTATCCCCAAACACGTGGATTCAGCCACAACTCCATGAAATCACGTCACGGCCACCACGAGGGCCGCTGCAATACCTTGGTGACTACCGTCCCATACCACTAATCGTGCAATCCAGGTAGAGCCACACACGCACCACCACTCACACGAAACAAGCAACGGATTGCAAAAGAGGTATGAAACATACTCAATCAAGAGACAGGTCACCACCATCGACAACAATGACGCTAGCATTAAGATAATAACTAGCAAGCTCAACAACGAGGAAACTCAAGATAGTTCCGAGGAACACACAAGACACCACTCGGTTGAACGAAACAAAATGTTGAACACTTAGCACGATACACAACACCAAAGATCTTACATGGATACCTACCATAAAGCTCTAGACCTACGAAACATCAAGAAGACGCTCAAATAGTTCCACAAAAGAACAACGGGAAGCCAAAAGATCAAAGACCAAGACAAACGAATCACGGGAACATTCCCATCTCAACTCCAACGTGTTCCCCGCGGTGGACCACGGGTGACCCGTGGTTCTGCCCGCGGTACAACACCCACATTCCGTGTACCGGCGGGTGGGCGGCGGGTAGGGCTCTCCCGCCGTTCCGCCCGCGGTACACTGTAACACCCCGTGTTACGAATCCTAAAACCAATTGATTAATTAATTAATAGCCATGAGAAAGAATAAATTATAATGATTAATTAG
>NW_017616532.1:5000-7500 GCF_001879475.1 Ipomoea nil
TTGGTGCCTAAGTTGCGGACTCATGCGGTACGAGGGTGCCGAGGTTGCGGAATTATGCGGTACGAGGGTGCCGAGGTTGCGGACTTATGCGGAACGAGGGTGCCGAGGTTGCGGTGCGGTACGAGGGTGCCCAAGTTGCGGAAAGTTGCGGTACGAGGGTGCCCAAGTTGCGGAAAGTTGCGGTGTAGTTGCCGGTGTTAGTTGTTGAAAACGAGTTTGTTGTTGCGCGGCGAAGTTGCGGAAAGTTGCGGTACGAGGTGCCCAAGTTGCGGAAAGTTGCGGTACGAGGGTGCCAAGTTGCCCGAAAGTTGCGGAAAGTTGCGGTACGAGAGTGCCCAAGTTGCGGAAAGTTGCGGTACGAGGGTGAGGTGCGGCGAGATGCGGACTTATGCGGGAGGGTCCGAGGTTGCGGACTTATGCGGTACGAGGGTGCCGAGGTTGCGGACTTATGCGTCGGTGCGTGACGCCGAGGTTGCGGAAAGTTGCGGTACGGTGTGCCGAGGTTGCGGAAAGTTGCGGTACGGGTGTGGTTGCGGAAAGTTGCGGTACGAGGTTGCGGAAAGTTGCGCCGAGGTTGCGGAAAGTTGCGGTACGGGGTGCCGAGGTTTTTGCGGAAAATTGCGGTAAGTTGCGGTACGGGGGTGCCGAGGTTGCGGAAAAGACTTGCGGTACGCCGAGGTTGCGGAAATTGCGGTAAAAGTTGCGGTACGGGTGGGCCGAGGTTGCGGAAAGTTGCGGTACGGGTGGGCCGAGGTTGCGGAAAATTGCGGTACGAGGTTGCGGAAAGTTGCGGTACGAGGGTGCCCAAGTTGCGGTGCGGTACGAGAGTGCCAAGTTGCGGAAAATTGCGGTAGGGGGTGCCGAGGTTGCGGACTTATGCGGAACGGGTGTGCCGAGGTTGCGGAAAGTTGCGGTACGGGTGTGCCGAGGTTGCGGAAAGTTGCGGTACGAGGGTGCCGAGGTTGCGGAAAGTTGCGGTACGAGGGTGCCGAGGTTGCGGAAAGTTGCGGTACGAGGGTGCCAAGTTGCGGACTTATGCGGAACGGGGTGCGAGGTTGCGGACTTATGCGGAACGAGGGTGCCGAGGTTGCGGACTTATGCGGAACGAGGGCGCCCAAATTGCGCACAGTTGCGGACGGATGCGGAAAATATCACGCAACAGAGGTTTACCCGCCTGCCACCCCAGTACTTTTACGACGGTTCTGTGTTATGCCTTGGCCTATGTCGTTTTACGTCGTTCTCGTGCCAAAATGGCATATACATTTGTTTTAGAGCTTATTGTACTATTTAATTAGTGAGGCAAACGATATGCCATATATTCCTCTCACATTCCCAACAATCCCAAGTACTTGGCTAAGTCAGACAAGGAACTTTGCGGACAGCTGGGCATAAATTTGGACATCGTCGTTTTCAATGAAATAATCATCCAAACGCTTTGAAATTTACCAAGCATTGTTAAAATGCTCTAAACTAAAGGACCATGCAATAACATTTGAAAAAAAATGCACGGAACCACCCGAAATGACCGTGTGATTTACGGGACAAACCGTGTCTACTGCTGTCACTGGGGTTTTTTTTTTTTTAACTACTATAGGGGGGTATGGTAGTTGAGGTGCCGGTCGACTTTTTTCGGAACGTGTTGGGACGGCCCCCCTCGTCCCGTAGGCCTCGTACGAGTGTTCCCGCCGCTCGTACGTATTATTGGGGACCGGCATAGACCCATCGGAGTCGCAAGGCGGGGCGGCGCACCGGACGGAGACGGACATGCAAAAAAACATCATTGGCACGTGAATTCGGTCAATCGAGCAAACGTGAATCTGCAATATACCGTCAGTAGGTTGTGAGTTGCCGAGGCACGTGTCCAATCGTCTAGTAAGCTGTTCGTTAACGAATTACGGTGCGCCGTAGGGGCGGAGGGCGGGCGTTCGCAATGAACCCGCCCAGCGTAGCGCAGTGCAGCGTACGTGTCGTCGGGCGTGGGGGTTGACCGACCTCGCAAGAGGATAGAAATATTGTATTGCTCGAGGCCTTTCATTCCTCGAGGGCTTCCTCCACAGCACTCGTTCGACGACACGTCCGGATCTGACCGAGACGGACATGCAAAAAAACGGCCGTGGAACAAGTTGGGCAAAAAAACAACCGTGAATCTGCAATATACCGTCAGTAGGCTTGTAAGTTACCGACACCAGTGTCCACCCGTCTAGTAAGCTGTCCGTTAAAGGATGATTGTGCGCTCGCTACGAATCTGCCCAAGCGCAACGGGCGTTGTCTTAGCGTCGGACTTGGGGGCTGACCCACCTCGCAAGAGGTATGGTGTTGTATTGATCGAGGACTTTCACTCCTCGAGGTCTTCCTCCACCCGATGGCGCGACGGACTCACAACCAATGCGTACGGCGAGATGGAAATTCGGTAGTTACCTTTCGTAACTATCGACGCGGGGCACTGAGGGAGACGGACATGCAAAAAAACGTCGTTGGCGCGGGGTTGTCGGTCAATCGA
>NW_017616533.1:0-2476 GCF_001879475.1 Ipomoea nil
CATTGTTTCTTTAATTTCTCGCCGAGTCCCTCAATCGAGGCGATTCCTTTTGGCTTTTTCACTGAAACGACTAAGGTCTGGGCCCTTGTTCCTATCTCTTCTCGCCGAGTCCCTCAGTCGAGGCGACTCCTTAGGCTTTTTCTTTTCTTAGAAACGTTTAGGGTCAGTGCCCTTTGTTTCTTTAATTTCTCGCGAGTCCCTCAGTCGAGGCGACTCCTTTGGTTTTTCACGGAAACGACTAAGGGTCTGGGCCCTTGTTTCCTATCTCTTCTCCGAGTCCCTCAGTCGAGGCGACTCCTTAGGCTTTTTCTTTTCTTAGAAACGGTTTAGGGTCAGTGCCCCATTGTTTCTTTAATTTCTCGCCGAGTCCCTCAGTCGAGGCGACTCCTTTTGGCTTTTTCACAGAAACGACTAAGGGTCTGGGCCCTTGGTTCCTATCTCTTCTCACCGAGTCCCTCAGTCGAGGTGACTCCTTAGGCTTTTTCTTTCTTAGAAACGGTTTAGGGTCAGTGCCCCGTTGTTTCTTTAATTTCTCGCCGAGTCCCTCAATCGAGGCGATTCCTTTTGGCTTTTTCACGGAAACGACTAAGGGTCTCGGCCTTGTTCCTATCTCTTCTCGCCGAGTCCCTCAGTCGAAACGACTCCGTAGGCTTTTTCTTTTCTAAGAAACGGTTTAGGGTCAGTGCCCTGTTGTTTGTTTAATTTCTCGCCGAGTCCCTCAGTCGAGGCAACTCCTTTTGGCTTTTTCACGTTAACGACTAAGGGTCTGGGCCCTTCTTACCTATCTCGTCTCACCGAGTCCCTCAGTCGATGCAACTCCTTAGGCTTTTTCTTTTCTTAGAAACAGTTTAGGGTCAGTGCCCCGTTGTTTCTTTAATTTCTCGCCGAGTCCCTCAGTCGAGGCGATTCCTTTTGGTCTTTTTCACGGAAACGACTAAGGGTCTGGGCCCTTGTTTCCTATCTCTTCTCGCGAGTCCCTCAGTCGAGGCGACTCCTTAGGCTTTTTCTTTTCTTAGAAATGGTTTAGGGTCAGTGCCCGTTGTTTCTTTAATTTCTCGCCGAGTCCCTCAATCGAGGCGATTCCTTATGGATTTTTCACTGAAACGACTAAGGGTCTGGGGCCCTTGTTACCTATCTCTTCTCGCCGAGTCCCTCAGTCGAGGCGACTCCTTAGGCTTTTTCTTTTCTTAGAAACGGTTTAGGGTCAGTGCCCCTTGTTTCTTTAATTTCTCGCCGAGTCCCTCAGTCGAGGCGACTCCTTCTGGTTTTTTCACGGAAACGACTAAGGTCTGGGCCCTTGTTTCCTATCTCTTCTCACCGAGTCCCTCAGTCGAGGTGACTCCTTAGGCTTTTTCTTTTCTTAGAAACGGTTTAGGGTCAGTGCCCATTGTTTCTTTAATTTCTCGCCGAGTCCCTCAGTCGAGGCGACTCCTTTTGGCTTTTTCACGAAACGACTAAGGGTCTGGGCCCTTGTTCCTATCTCTTCTCACCGAGTCCCTCAGTCGAGGTGACTCCTTAGGCTTTTTCTTTTCTTAGAAACGGTTTAGGGTCAGTGCCCCGTTGTTTCTTTAATTTCTCGCCGAGTCCCTCAATCGAGGCGATTCCTTTTGGCTTTTTCACGGAAACGACTAAGGGTCTCGGCCCTTGTTCCTATCTCTTCTCGCCGAGTCCCTCAGTCGAAACGACTCCGTAGGCTTTTTCTTTTCTAGAAACGGTTTAGGGTCAGTGCCCTGTTGTTTGTTTAATTTCTCGCCGAGTCCCTCAGTCGAGGCGACTCCTTTTGGCTTTTTCACGAAACGACTAAGGGTCTGGGCCCTTTTTCCTATCTCGTCTCCGAGTCCCCTCAGTCGATGCGACTCCTTAGGCTTTTTCTTTCTTAGAAACAGTTTAGGGTCAGTGCCCGTTGTTTCTTTAATTTCTCGCCGAGTCCCTCAGTCGAGGCGATTCCTTTGGTTTTTTCACGGAAACGACTAAGGGTCTCGGCCCTTGTTTCCTATCTCTTCTCGCCGAGTCCCTCAGTCGAGGCGACTCTTAGGCTTTTTCTTTTCTTAGAAATGGTTTAGGGTCAGTACCCCGTTGTTTCTTTAATTTCTCGCCGAGTCCCTCAATCGAGGCGATTCCTTTGGATTTTTCACTGAAACGACTAAGGGTCTGGGCCCTTGTTACCTATCTCTTCTCG
This sequence comes from Ipomoea nil, assembly GCF_001879475.1. Classification (NCBI taxonomy): domain Eukaryota; kingdom Viridiplantae; phylum Streptophyta; class Magnoliopsida; order Solanales; family Convolvulaceae; genus Ipomoea; species Ipomoea nil. Next base: position 2,180 of record NW_017616533.1, read on the forward strand.
CCGAGTCCCTCAGTCGAGGCGACTCCTTAGGCTTTTCTTTTCTTAGAAACGGTTTAGGGTCAGTGCCCCTTTGTTTCTTTAATTTCTCGCCGAGTCCCTCAGTCGAGGCGACTCCTTTGGCTTTTTTCACGGAAACGACTAAGGGTCTGGGCCCTTGTTTCCTATCTCTTCTCACCGAGTCCCTCAGTCGAGGTGACTCCTTAGGCTTTTTCTTTTCTTAGAAACGGTTTAGGGTCAGTGCCCATTGTTTCTTTAATTTCTCGCGAGTCCCTCAGTCGAGGCGACTCCTTTTGCTTT
>NW_017616534.1:0-9861 GCF_001879475.1 Ipomoea nil
CAGATTGCTAGGACATGGTAAATTGGTTGGTAGTGTTTTTTTTTTTGTGTGCTCAGCTCACAGTACATATGTGCCTCGTCTCCCCATATTGTGTGCAACGGTGTGTTATAGTTTGTGGGTGACGTCACTAATCTTTCGTAGATGCAACCTAGTGGTTGAAGGTTTAATCTTTTTTGTCTCTATAATATTTGGTGCTCCGTTATTGTTCTTTTACAGTGCTTCTCAGGGTGTTTCATGTGCCTCTAACGACATCTTTCTATTCGCTAGGCCGTTTTCAATATGTTTGTTCCGTTTTTTTTATTCGTGTGCTCAACTCAAAGTATATATGTGCCTCGCTTTCCTAAATTGTGTGAACTTGAGGCTAATAAATATTAGGCGTGTTCCCTATTCTTTCGTAGATGCATCCTTGAATTCGTAATATTTTGAGAGTAAATACTGTCTAAACACACTAGCATGGGGTATAAATCCCACCGTGCCCCACGCTATTAGGGGAAAATCGGCGAAAAAGCCAGCTATCATTAAGAATTCCATCTTTTGACCAAAAACAAGTAAGGGGTGGAATACCATAAAGTGAAAGTGTACCTAATAAAAGAGCACACTTGGGTATCGATACGTGTTTTGTTAAACCACCCATAATAGCCATATTCTGACTTTTTTTCGGGAGAATAGCCAATAATAGTCTCCATTGAATGAATAACTGATCTAGCTTGTAAGACTAATAATGTAACACCCCCCCTAAACAAGACCTATATGAAAGCCTTAACACATGCAGATTGAACAACAAAACTAGCACAGCCGAAGATAAAACGAAACTGGATAAAAGAAATCCAACGGGGTGTCACGCCGCGTCTACCAAACACGGTAAACGCTATGGCAAACAATCTACAAGTGTATACATCTATCCCAAAACATCAGTCTAACTACATTGGCGCACAGGCCACAAAAGCAAGGATAAAGGTGCTAAGCTACCAGGCTCTAGACATCGCGTTCGTCTAAACATCATCTGAAAGATACAAAGATAATCATTGGATGACGCCCGGTCAGCAAATAATGCTGGTAACCCACCAATACCGTTAAGTATCATAAATAGATAGATATAAGTCATAAAAACCATTTTCGAAACGGAATACATATATATATAAGTCAAAACCAAGATCAACGGTCAACACAAGAGTCATCACTCTCAAGGATAACACGAGAACACATCCCACACCACAAAGGTTAACCACACGCAAGGATAAAGACTCACCCAACGGCAACACATGCCAAAACAACACAAGCCTCCGTGACTACACATGTCACGAGAGAAGATCACACAACGCCGGCTTTACAAGCCCCCGCAACATCACCCATCACGAGTTGGTATGCTTTCCTTATGCACTGTTCCAACCTTATGGCTACCCCAACCTTGTACCTTCTTTCCAACCATTACCTCCAGGACCCCTGTACTTCTTAGTCCAACCTTATTCCCCCGGGACCGTCGTCCCCCACAAACAACCACCAATCATGGCAACACATGCCGGATAACACATGTTATCCCCCAAAAATGTGGACCCATCACTCAGGCCACAACTCCATAATCACGTCACGGCCACCACGAGGACCGTTGCAATACCTTGGTGACTTGTGTCCCATACCACTAATCGTGCAATCCAGGTAGAGCCACACACGCACCACAACTCAACAAGAGTCAGACAACGGATCACAACGAAGGTATGAAACCAACTCAATCAAGGAACGGGTCACAGCCCAACGACAACAACGATGGATAACACAAGTTATCATCAACCAAACGGAAGGTACAAACAACACACACGCTAGCATTAAGACAAGAAACTAGCATGCTTATCAACGGGGAAACTCAAGTTAGTTCCGAGGAACACACAAGACACCTCTTGGTCCAACGAAACACAATGTTGAACACTTAGCACGATTCAAGACACTAAAGTCCTACATGGATACCTACCATATAGTTCTAGACGTACGAAACATCAAGAAGACACTCAAATAGTTCCACAAACGAACAACGGGAAGCCAAAACACCAAATACCGAGTCAAACAAATCACAGGAACAAATCCGAACGAACACACCGTGTTCCCGCGAGTGGACCACGGGTAGTGCCCACCCATGGTCCCGCCGCGGGAACACATCCCCACAGGCCTATGTACCCGCGGGTAGGCCGGCGGGTGGTGCCCCGCGCCATTCCCGCGGGAACATCCTTGTTCCACAACAAATCCCTTCGGGGATTTTCTTCTCCAAACACAAATTCAAGTCCAAAACATGCCAAATCTCACCAACACAACAAAATGACTTGAACCATGGAAAATGCCAAGCAATGGCATAAAGGAACCCTAAACACAAGCTCTAGATATGCAATATCACAAGACAAATGCATAAACCCTCACATTTCATAGCAAAACACATGTAGAATCCAAGAAATCACATATAGGTAAGCAAAATAGGTTTTGTAGAGCATGGGTTACCTCTTGAAGACCAAAAGACTTCACTTTACACCACAACAAGCTCTCCACAAGGCTTACTTTCCAAACCCACTTCAAGATTAAACCAAAAGATCATAAAGATCCTACCTTTAAGAAAGAGACAACTAAGATGAAACCAAAAAACCCAAGATGAACTTAGATCTTACCCTCCTAGATGCCCAAATAGGTGAAAGGTTGAATCTTGGAAGCAAATCTTGGAATCTTGACAAGGGTCTCAACTTGGCTTGGAGAATAATCTACACTTCTTTTCTAGAGAGAAGGTAGAACTAATTTCTAAGAATTGTAGGGAATGAAATGAAGAAGTCTTCTAGGTTAGGTTACAATACTAACTCTTGGTGAAAAGACAAGAATACCCTTACTAACCCTTAGAAAGTGTAAGGAACAATGGAACTCCTCTCAAAGCACAAGGTACAACACAACTTAAAGGTTGACTAGTCAAATTCTAGTCCTTGAGTATTAAAAATCAGGATTTTAGGAATTAGTTCCTCAAATAAAAATAGGATTAATTACTCAATTAATCCATGGATTGAATGTGGATTTTTGGGGTGTCACAAATAATGACTTGGAATAAGCATGTGCAATCAAATGAAATAAAGCACTTCGGTAAGACCCCATTCCTAGAGCTAACATCATATAACCCAATTAAAAAAATTGTAATTATTCCGGGATACTACATAATATTTTATTGCATTTTCGTACTGGAATCTTAAGTAATAATAATGTGCCTACAAGGATTTCTTGTGTGCACTGTCATATAAAGTGTGTGCCCTTCTTCATAGTTTCAACTCTTTGGACCCCCGTTTGTTCCGGTCTTTGCTTTTTTATTCGTTTTTAGCTTCAGGGCAGTTCCAGCTTTCATGTCGTTCTTCTTCGTCACAATAATGGCATGTGCGTTCATATTTTCTTTGCAGAATTGGGAAGAAAAACTGCGAAATAGTGGACGAGACATAATCAAATATTACCCGAAATAAACACCAAAACGAGTAAGAAACAGTATAGGCACACAATAACCATGCAAGATGCACAAAAACATGAACTGCAGTGCACACTGGTTATAAATATAACCCTATTCAGTATTTAATGACCCATGCTCTATTCATTACTGGAAGATCTTTTATGCATGCGATTACTTTTGGAAGTGATTGTCGACGGTCCCATATTTCATTTCCCAGATTCCCTCCCAACTCTCACCGTTGATCGTTGGTTGGTTTTTTTTTCTTTATAGAAGAAACTGATCGCTAGTTAATGTGATCATACACACGACAAACTAAAGTAAGGCACACGTTATAACACCAACAGGGCCTTAATTCCCTAACTCATTACCATACATCCAGGCTGTACTCTACACAGTGTATATCATAACATATTTTTTTTTTTACTAAATGTGTGGGTGATATAGGTTTAGGCCTTACCGACCATGCCGTCCTCTTGCCCTCCATGGTCTACATCAACCATTGTTGTCTCCGGGAATATGTTTTCATTCATGGATGTTCCATTAAGACTATTTTCTCCTGCGTCTATGGCTGCAGATAGAAGAGTTTCTCCCTCCTCGTCTGTATTGCTCTTTCGCCAATGAACGTTGCACGATCGTAATTAGTGTTTGATTCCCTACAATATTTAGAATTCTTCTCCACTTATATTTAACATAATTGCAATCCTGTAATTAAACATTGTCTGAAATCTCTTATTTGGAAAAAAATGGCTTAAAATGGCATAAGATGGCATATTAAGTGGCTATTTTGTGGTACAATTATCAGTGGGTCCACTTCCGATTTTGTCAGGTCAAAGTGGATTCGGGTTTTTCGTAGTGAGACGAAGAGATTGATATATTGTACGCTCAAAACGGATAATGGGTGAATGAGATATTGATTCTCAAAGTAGACCCGTTTGAGTTGGAAAATGAAGGGAAAAAGTGAGCTTTTGTCCCACATTGGTTTGAGAAGAGGATTTGCCCCACAATTTATACAAGAGCTCATTTTAAGCTCATTGAATTGTATAACATAGAGGCTCTCTCTCACGCGCGGGAGAGTGCAAATCAAATCTCAGAATGAGATCAGAAAGGGTTGGATCAAGCCTAATCTCGTGTGCACGAATGTCGTCCGAAAATTGACCGGCCTTGCGGGCTAAGTTTCGGTGTCATTTTCCAATTCAGTCACGAAATGAAACTTGGTTCTTGGTTTCACTATTTCGTGTCACCACGAAATGAAAGGGTTCATTGTTTCGTGTCACCACGAAATGAAATAATTCTTTCGTGTGCCACCATGAAATAAAGTGAAACAATGGTTTCACTGTAAGGCCACTTAATAAGAATGAAACAATGTTTCATTGTAATGCATGAAATAATGTTTCACTGTGGGCCACCACGAATGAATGAAACAATGTAATGCATGAAACAAGGTTTCGTGTGGCTCCCTTGGCCGAAGCCGAAAGTAGTGGTTTCGGCTAATGGCCGAAACTACTACTTAGGCAGAAAGTTTGGCCTGAAGCTTTTGTTTGTGACTGTTGGGATTTAATTCAGCTGTTATGGAATTAATTTTTGAATTAATTCCAATTTTAATTTTGAATTAACACCCATGTTAATGGTTGCTGTTACAAGAGTTGTAGGGATGCCCTAAATGCCATAATAAAGGCTATTCACTCCTCAATCCCTATATAAGAAGGGGTAGAGTGCAGCAGTTTTTTTTTCTAAGGAAAAAGTAATAAGAACACACAAGAAAAATATCTTTTTCAAGCCTCAAAATATTCTGCTTCTACTCCATTCTTGAAGCTGCGTTTTGCCCGTGCTCTAGTTCGCCGGGTTCGTTCGTTTGGGTGCTCAAACGTCGAACCGTTGTACGTTTTATCCTGGGAAACCTAGGCCACAACGCTCCTAGCACTTTTGGGAGGTGGCAAATAAGGTTTTAAGGAAAAAAGGCACTCGCCTAACTCGTACATTTCTCTCTTCCTTCTTCTTCTTTCTTGTTTTGGATTATGCTCTAAGCAAAAATCCGTTCTTTCTTGTTGTTTTGGAATTATAATCTAAGGATTATATTTTCTTTTGGTTGATATATATTGGTATATCTTTTTCGTAGATATATACATGTATATATAACCGTTGGGTCCGTTTATATATATTTGTGTGTATATATATTTATTTCGGATATATATCCAATAATATTTTATATATATTTCGTGTGTATATATATAAATATTATTTTACGGATATTAAATCGATTGTGGTTCATTGTCACCAACAATCTTAAAACCTTACATACTTTTGATAATGAACAAGTCGATGGATTCCAAAAGTGTTGAATCCGTGAATGTTGCTCGTGGTGCACATTCAAATGGTCGGAACGGCAACGATGTTGCACATTCCGTGATGCCAGTTGATGGCAGCAACGTTGGAAATAATATTTCCATGGGAGTTGCAAAACACACGATGGTGCTCCGGAGAACTTTGGTTCACGATCCGGTAGACCTGTGGCAAAAGGCACACAATTGGTACCTATTGTGTTGCCTAACAGATCGGCTAAAAGCCACGAAGGATCCTATGATGGTGTAATGACACATGGTCTGAGGACTATGGTAGTGTTACCAATGACTTCAACCGTAATCGAAGGAAACTCAAGCGGAAGCTTAGCTTTCAAGATGATTATGAGAAGAAGGAGAAATGCCACTATGGAGCGAACCGTCATCCTGGTGAAAGGTTGAAGGATTACAACGAATAATTGAAATTAATTTCCAATGTAATTTTCCTATTTATTTATTTTGAATAAATGTTGTAGTATCATTGTGATACATTTTATTGTTGAATAAAATGAATTGTTCCATTTGTGGGTATTGAACTTTGTATATTTTGAAATATTCTTTTGAATATTTCAATATATAAAAGATTCAATACGGGTGCGTAATGCATCATGGAGCATTATGTGAAAATGCTAAAATGGCGTAACGGCCGGAATTAAATGTAACAAGCGTGTTACATGTTGAAATCCCGTAACGAACTTCGGTTCTAGTTCATGTAGAACGATACGGATTTCAAGGATCAATTTGTCAAAAATTGGGATAACTATATAATCGTGAGCGTCACAGCTCAAGTGTTGAATATTTTATATAATATTCTAAGAACGATTATATGAGTTTGATTCAACTAGTTGGAAAATTTGGTTGATTTGGTTTTGTTAATTGTGTTATAATTAACTTGATCAAAAATTCCAAATTATACTAGTATATTTAATTTGAGACAAATTTGTTTTGGTGAATAGTGCTTTTGTAGCACTAATGGAAAGTGCAATTTAATTTGGCACTTTGAAGTGCAAATTAGAACACTGCAATATGCTATTAAGCACTAGGTAGAGTGCTTAATTAGGCACTTTCGGCCATTTGGTGGCTGCACCTTTATGTGTTGAAACTTAAGTGTTGGTAAAGCAATAAAGGTGCTAGATTATGATTGGTTCTAATGCTAATTTACTTGCTTAAACCTTTCGTATGTGGCTAATTAAATTTAGCGTTGTAAAAGTGCTATGCGATTAGCACGAAAGGAGGTTTGGTTAATTATGTGATTAACTAATGATCCTAGTGCTAAGTAGCACTGTAATTATAAATTAAGCACCGAATGTTGCCGCGAGTTTATAATTTAAAGCAACAGAGATTGCTTTGGAATCAGCGCATTAGTTGAGCAGCTATATTCGTGCTTAGTTTAGCATGTTTCGTGCTTCACTACTAAGCACTGATTCGTGCTTCAATTTTGGAAGCACTGGTTCGGGTTTGTGGCCTTTCGGTCAAAACCGAATGGATTTGTAAAGGCTAATCTGTTAGCTTCTACGAGATGTGTTAACGTGTAACACATGTTTGTTCTTTATAAGAATAAAAGAGGAAAATATTAATGTGGATTAATACGGTTACGAATGATCGATGTGGTGAACATGAAACACTTATTGGTGATTTCGGCGCAAGCATTGGTATCGTACTCGAGCGTACGACACGGTATTCACCTCGATCAAACGTTGTTGCCGAACATAAATTGATAAGTTCGGATCTACCTCAAAGTATATGAGGTGAGACAATACTTTGGACAAGTAAGTACCTTTTAAATAAGGTTACCGCATGAAATTCTTACGGATTGTGGGAATTAATGAAAGAATATCTCTGTTATTCAACTCTAGAATAAAACACTGCTATTTATACAATAGAGACTAGCTAGAAGATAGGAAACAGCCACACAATTAACTCTAACTACAGCATTACACTCTAACAAACTAATATGACTAATACTCCCCCTCAAGCTGACGGGGGACAAGGGACCACGCCTAGCTTGAACCGCAAATCACAATAGCGCTTCGTAGCTAGGGGGTTTAGTAAATATATCTGCGAGTTGATCATGAGTCGAGACAAAATTCACTTTCAACTGACCCGTGCTGACCCTATCCCGGACAAAATGGTAGTCGACCTCTACATGCTTGGTTCGTGCATGAAACACTGGGTTGGAGCACAGATAAGTTGCTCCTAAGTTGTCACACCACAACACAGGCACCGTCTGGGATTGTAACCCGAGTTCTCGTAATAGTGACTCTATCCAGGTGACTTCGGCTGCAACATCGGCAAGCCCTTTGTATTCGGCTTCTGTAGACGATCGTGCGACCGTACGCTGTTTTCATGACACCCATGAAACCAGGTTGGGGCCTAAAACACAGCATATCCCGCAGTAGACTTGCGATCTGTCGAACACCGGCCCAATTTGAATCGGAAAAGGCATGCACCACTGGAGTTGGTGCCGGAGTTAGCCGCAGACCAAGATGTTGTGTACCTTGCACATAGCGAAGGACTCGCTTAAGTGACACCAATGCTCCTCTGTTGGCTTATGCATAAATTGGCACAAGCGATTTACCGCGAACGAAAAAGTCGAGCCGTGTAATCAAAAGATACATCAAGGACCCAACTAGACGCCTGTACGCCGTTGGATCATCTAGCAGTGGGGAGTCGGACGTGACCGCAGTGTTGTACGCCATTGGTGTAGAAACGTCTTTGCACGTACCCATTCCGGCCTTCTTGAGTAACTCAGCCATGTATCGTCGTTGTGAGAGCAGTAGCGCACCCTCTGTGTATATAGCTTCGACCCCTAAAAAGAATCGGGGTAACCCGAGGTCTCGAATTCGAAAGGTCGTCGCCAGCTGCTTCATCACACTGTCAATCATGTCAGGATTGTTGCCGAGTAGCAGGATATCATCGACGTAAACCAGGATGTACATACGGATTTGCCCTGAGTCAAAGATGAACAAGGACGTCCATTTTCGAGGAACGGAACCCACCTGTAGCAAGAAATCGTGTAACCTCTTGAACCACGCACGCGACGCTTGCTTAAGCCCGTACAGAGAGCGCTGCAATTTACATACGTGATCCGGATAGTTAGGATTCGCGTAGCCAGGTGGCTGGCGCATGTATATATCTTCTTCAATACGACCATTCAGGAAAGCGTTATGGACGTCTAACTGTCGCATGGTCCAGTTGGCAGACACAGTGAAAGCTAGTAACAGCCGGATAGTGGTCGGTTTGACCACGGGGCTGTACGTTTCCAAATAATCCTGACCAGGGATTTGATTGAACCCCTTGGCTACAAGTCGAGCTTTGTAATGCTCGACAGTACCGTCAGACTTCCGCTTAACGCGGAAAACCCACTTGTTACCTATTACATTCATATAACTTTTGATAGGTACAAGTTGCCAAGTATTGTTCTGCAGTAAGGCGTTGAATTCGGCATCCATTGCAGCACGCCACTCAGGCCGCTTCACGGCTTGCGTATGACAGGTAGGTTCGTCATCATCCACCGAAGCTACTAAGGCAGTCGGACGTCGCTTCATGTGTGCCATGGGTGCGGATGGTCGACCTGACGCGCCGTCGTCTGCCAGTCGTGGTGGACGACGTCGTCGGTTGATGAGTCGACGACGCCGTTGCTGTTGCTGACGTGGAGCGGGACTGCACAGCAGGTTGGCTTGGAAGACGGGCCATCGCGGGGGGCTGTTGACGCAGCAGTCTGGCTCGGTGGTTGCGGCCTAGGAGGACGTCGAAGTTGAGTTGCCGATCAGGTTGCACAGCATTCTGGATTGGCCGAACAGGTGGCATAACATTCTGGGTTGGTGGAAGTTGTATAGGTGCACTAGCCCATGGTGATGAAGTAGGCATAGCTGGAAACAGTAACACGCCGTGGAACATGTTGGAATGGAAAAACATCCTCATTGAAGCGAACGTGCCTGGCATAATATACCCGTCCAGTCTCTCTGTCCAAGCACCTGTAACCAAGAATAGATTCTGGGTACCCCAGAAATACACAAGAAGTGGGACCTAAAGTCCATTTTATGTTTGTTATACGGACGGAGACAC
>NW_017616535.1:0-2500 GCF_001879475.1 Ipomoea nil
CCTCGAGGAGTGAAATTCCTCGATCAATACAACACCATACCTCTTGCGAGGTGGGTCAGCCCCCACGTCCGACGCTAAGACAACGCCCGTTGCGCTTGGGCAGATTCGTAGCGAGCGCACAATCATCCTTCAACAAACAGCTTACTAGACGGGTGGACACTGGTGTCGGTAACTTACAAGCCTACTGACAGTATATCGCAGATTCACGGTTGTTTTTTTTGCCCAACTTGTTCCACGGCCGTTTTTTTTGCATGTCCGTCTCGGTCAGACCGGACGTGTCGTCGAACGAGTGCTATGAGGAAGCCCTCGAGGAATGAAATGCCTCGAGCAATACAATACTTCTATCCTCTTGCGAGGTCGGTCAACCCCCACGCCCGACGGCACGTACGCCTGCACTGCGCTACGCTGGGCGGGTTCATTGCGAACGCCCGCCCTCCGCCCTACGGCCGCACCATAATTCGTTAACGAACAGCTTACTAGACGATTGGACACGTGCCTCGGCAACTCACAACCTACTGACGGTATATTGCAGATTCACGTTTGCTCGATTGACCGAATTCACGTGCCAATTGATGTTTTTTTGCATGTCCGTCTCCGTCCTGTGGTGCGCCGCCCCGCCTTCCGACTCCGAGGGTCTATGCCGGTCCCCAAAAATACGTATGAGCGGCGGGAACACTCATACGAGGCCTACAGGACGAGGGGGGCCCGTCCCAACACGTTCCGAAAAAAGTCGACCGGCACCTCAACTACCATACCCCCCCTATAGTAGTTAAAAAAAAAAAAACCCCAGTGACAGCAGTAGACACGGTTTGTCCCGTAAATCACACGGTCATTTCGGGTGGTTCCGTGCATTTTTTTTCAAATGTTATTGCATGGTCCTTTAGTTTAGAGCATTTTAACAATGCTTGGTAAATTTCAAAGCGTTTGGATGATTATTTCATTGAAAACGACGATGTCCAAATTTATGCCCAGCTGTCCGCAAAGTTCCTTGTCTGACTTAGCCAAGTACTTGGGATTGTTGGGAATGTGAGAGGAATATATGGCATTTCGTTTGCCTCACTAATTAAGTAGTACAATAAGCTCTAAAACAAATGTATATGCCATTTTTGGGCACGAGAACGACGTAAAACGACATAGGCCAAGGCATAACACAGAACCGTCGTAAAAGTACTGGGGTGGCTGGCGGGTGAACCTCTGTTGCGTGATATTTTCCGCATCCGTCCGCAACTGTGCGCAATTTGGGCGCCCTCGTACCGCCATAAGTCCGCAACCTCGGCACCCCGTACCGCAACTTTTCCGCAACCTCGGCCACCCCGTTTCGCAACTTTCCGCAACCTCGGCACACCCGTACCGCAACTTTCCGCAACCTCGGCACCCCGCTACCGCAACTTTCCGCAACCTCGGCACACCCGTACCGCAACTTTCCGCAACCTCGGCGCGTACCGCCGCAACTCGGCACCCGTACCGCAACTTTCCGCAACCTCGGCACACCCGTACCGCAACTTTCCGCAACCTACCGCAACTTTCCGCAACCTCGGCACCCCCGTACCGCAACAACCTCGGCGTAACTTTCCGCCTCGCACACCGTACCGCAACTTTTCCGCAACCGTTCCGCAACTTTCCGCAACCTCGGCACCCCGTACCGCATAAGTCCCAACTTGGGCACCCTCGTACCGCAACTTTCCGCCAACTGGGCACCTCGTACCGCAACTTTCCGCAACTTGGGCACCCTCGTACCGCAACTTTCCGCAACTTGGGCACCCTCGTACCGCATAATTCCGCAACCTCGGCACCCCCGTTCCGCATAAGTCCGCAACTTGGGCACCCTCGTACCGCATAATTCCGCAACCTCGTTTCCCCGTTCCGCATAAGTCCGCAACTTGGGCACCCTCGTACCGCAACTTTCCGCAACTTGGGCACTCTCGTACCGCAACTTTCCGCAACTTGGGCACTCTCGCAACTTGGGCAACCGCATAATCTCGGCACCCTCGTTCCGCGTCCGCAACTTGGGCACCCTCGTACCGCATAAGTCCGCAACCTCGGCACCCTCGTTCCGCATAAGTCCGCAACTTGGGCACCCTCGTACCGCATAAGTCCGCAACCTCGGCACCCTCGTACCGCATAATTCCGCAACTAAAGCACCCTCGTACCGCATAAGTCCGCAACCTCGGCACCTCGTACCGCATAATTCCGCAACTTGGGCACCCTCGTACCGCATAAGTCCGCAACCTCGGCACCCTCGTACCGCATAATTCCGTAACCTCGGCCACCCTCGTTCCGCATAAGTCCGCAACTTGGGCACCCTCGTTCCGCACAAGTCCGCAACTTGGGCACCCTCGTACCGCATAATGCCGCAACCTCGGCACCCTCGTTCCGCATAAGTCCGCAACTTGGGCACCCTCGTACCGCATAAGTCCGCAACCTCGGCACCCTCGTACCGCATAATTCCGCAACTTGGGCACCCTCGTACCGCATAAGTCCGCAACCTCGGCACCCTCGT
>NW_017616536.1:5000-7500 GCF_001879475.1 Ipomoea nil
CGTTGCGGGCATATGCGGAACGAGTGTGCCTACGTTGCGGGCATATGCGGAACGAGTGTGCCTAAGTTGCGGACTCATGCGGAACGAGTGCGCCTAAGTTGCGGACAGTTGCGGAACGAGTGTGCCTAAGTAGCGGACAGTTGCGGAACGAGTGTGCCGAAGTTGCGGACTTGTGCGGAACGAGTGTGCCGAAGTAGCGTGCCTACGTTGCGGACTCATGCGGAACGAGTGTGCCTACGTTGCGGGCATATGCGGAACGAGTGTGCCTAAGTTGCGGACTCATGCGGAACGAGTGTGCCTAAGTGCCGGACTTGTGCGGAACGAGTGTGCCTACGTTGCGGGCTCATGCGGAACGAGTGTGCCCAAGTTGCGGACTTATGGGGTACGAGCGTGCCTAAGTTGCGGACTCATGCGGAACGAGTGTGCCTAAGTGCCGGACTTGTGCGGAACGAGTGTGCCTACGTTGCGGGCTCATGCGGAACGAGTGTGCCCAAGTTGCGGACTTATGGGGTACGAGGGTGCCTAAGTTGCGGACTTATGCGGAACGAGGGTGCCTAAGTTGCGGGCTTATGCGCAACGTTGGTGCCTAAGTTGCGGACTCATGCGGTACGAGGGTGCCGAGGTTGCGGAATTATGCGGTACGAGGGTGCCGAGGTTGCGGACTTATGCGGAACGAGGGTGCCGAGGTTGCGGAATTATGCGGTACGAGGGTGCCCAAGTTGCGGAAAGTTGCGGTACGAGGGTGCCCAAGTTGCGGAAAGTTGCGGTACGAGAGTGCCCAAGTTGCGGAAAGTTGCGGTACGAGAGTGCCCAAGTTGCGGAAAGTTGCGGTACGAGGGTGCCCAAGTTGCGGACTTATGCGGAACGAGGGTGCCGAGGTTGCGGACTTATGCGGTACAAGGGTGCCGAGGTTGCGGACTTATGCGGTACGAGGGTGCCGAGGTTGCGGACTTATGCGGTACGAGGGTGCCGAGGTTGCGGACTTATGCGGTACGAGGGTGCCGAGGTTGCGGACTTATGCGGTACGAGGGTGCCGAGGTTGCGGAAAGTTGCGGTACGGGTGTGCCGAGGTTGCGGAAAGTTGCGGTACGGGTGTGCCGAGGTTGCGGAAAGTTGCGGTACGGGTGGGCCGAGGTTGCGGAAAGTTGCGGTACGGGGGTGCCGAGGTTGCGGAAAGTTGCGGTACGGGGGTGCCGAGGTTGCGGAAAGTTGCGGTACGGGTGGGCCGACGTTGCGGAAAATTGCGGTACGGGTGGGCCGACGTTGCGGAAAATTGCGGTACGGGGGTGCCGAGGTTGCGGAAAGTTGCGGTACGGGTGGGCCGAGGTTGCGGAAAGTTGCGGTACGGGTGGGCCGAGGTTGCGGAAAATTGCGGTACGGGGGTGCCGAGGTTGCGGAAAGTTGCGGTACGAGGGTGCCCAAGTTGCGGACTTATGCGGTACGAGAGTGCCCAAGTTGCGGAAAATTGCGGTACGGGGGTGCCGAGGTTGCGGACTTATGCGGAACGGGTGTGCCGAGGTTGCGGAAAGTTGCGGTACGGGTGTGCTGAGGTTGCGGAAAGTTGCGGTACGAGGGTGCCGAGGTTGCGGAAAGTTGCGGTACGAGGGTGCCGAGGTTGCGGAAAGTTGCGGTACGAGGGTGCCCAAGTTGCGGACTTATGCGGAACGGGGGTGCCGAGGTTGCGGACTTATGCGGAACGAGGGTGCCGAGGTTGCGGACTTATGCGGAACGAGGGCGCCCAAATTGCGCACAGTTGCGGACGGATGCGGAAAATATCACGCAACAGAGGTTTACCCGCCTGCCACCCCAGTACTTTTACGACGGTTCTGTGTTATGCCTTGGCCTATGTCGTTTTACGTCGTTCTCGTGCCAAAATGGCATATACATTTGTTTTAGAGCTTATTGTACTATTTAATTAGTGAGGCAAACGATATGCCATATATTCCTCTCACATTCCCAACAATCCCAAGTACTTGGCTAAGTCAGACAAGGAACTTTGCGGACAGCTGGGCATAAATTTGGACATCGTCGTTTTCAATGAAATAATCATCCAAACGCTTTGAAATTTACCAAGCATTGTTAAAATGCTCTAAACTAAAGGACCATGCAATAACATTTGAAAAAAAATGCACGGAACCACCCGAAATGACCGTGTGATTTACGGGACAAACCGTGTCTACTGCTGTCACTGGGGTTTTTTTTTTTTTAACTACTATAGGGGGGGTATGGTAGTTGAGGTGCCGGTCGACTTTTTTCGGAACGTGTTGGGACGGGCCCCCCTCGTCCCGTAGGCCTCGTACGAGTGTTCCCGCCGCTCGTACGTATTATTGGGGACCGGCATAGACCCATCGGAGTCGCAAGGCGGGGCGGCGCACCGGACGGAGACGGACATGCAAAAAAACATCATTGGCACGTGAATTCGGTCAATCGAGCAAACGTGAATCTGCAATATACCGTCAGTAGGTTGTGAGTTGCCGAGGCACGTGTCCAATCGTCTAGT
>NW_017616537.1:7500-10921 GCF_001879475.1 Ipomoea nil
TGCCTAAGTTGCGGACTTATGCGGAACGAGGGTGCCTAAGTTGCGGGCTTATGCGCAACGTTGGTGCCTAAGTTGCGGACTCATGCGGTACGAGGGTGCCGAGGTTGCGGAATTATGCGGTACGAGGGTGCCGAGGTTGCGGACTTATGCGGTACGAGGGTGCCGAGGTTGCGGACTTATGCGGAACGAGTGTGCCTACGTTGCGGGCATATGCGGAACGAGTGTGCCTACGTTGCGGGCATATGCGGAACGAGTGTGCCTACGTTGCGGGCATATGCGGAACGAGTGTGCCTACGTTGCGGACTTATGCGGAACGAGCGTGCCTAAGTTGCGGACTCATGCGGAACGAGTGTGCCTAAGTGCCGGACTTGTGCGGAACGAGTGTGCCTACGTTGCGGGCTCATGCGGAACGAGTGTGCCCAAGTTGCGGACTTATGGGGTACGAGGGTGCCTAAGTTGCGGACTCATGCGGAACGAGGGTGCCTAAGTTGCGGACTCATGCGCAACGTTGGTGCCTAAGTTGCGGACTCATGCGCAACGTTGGTGCCTAAGTTGCGGACTCATGCGCAACGTTGGTGCCTAAGTTGCGGACTCATGCGGTACGAGGGTGCCGAGGTTGCGGAATTATGCGGTACGAGGGTGCCGAGGTTGCGGACTTATGCGGAACGAGGGTGCCGAGGTTGCGGAATTATGCGGTACGAGGGTGCCCAAGTTGCGGAAAGTTGCAGTACGAGGGTGCCCAAGTTGCGGAAAGTTGCGGTACGAGGGTGCCCAAGTTGCGGAAAGTTGCGGTACGAGAGTGCCCAAGTTGCGGAAAGTTGCGGTACGAGGGTGCCCAAGTTGCGGAAAGTTGCGGTACGAGGGTGCCCAAGTTGCGGAAAGTTGCGGTACGAGAGTGCCCAAGTTGCGGAAAGTTGCGGTACGAGAGTGCCCAAGTTGCGGAAAGTTGCGGTACGAGGGTGCCCAAGTTGCGGACTTATGCGGAACGAGGGTGCCGAGGTTGCGGACTTATGCGGTACGAGGGTGCCGAGGTTGCGGACTTATGCGGTACGAGGGTGCCGAGGTTGCGGACTTATGCGGTACGAGGGTGCCGAGGTTGCGGACTTATGCGGTACGAGGGTGCCGAGGTTGCGGACTTATGCGGTACGAGGGTGCCGAGGTTGCGGAAAGTTGCGGTACGGGTGTGCCGAGGTTGCGGAAAGTTGCGGTACGGGTGTGCCGAGGTTGCGGAAAGTTGCGGTACGGGTGTGCCGAGGTTGCGGAAAGTTGCGGTACGGGTGGGCCGAGGTTGCGGAAAGTTGCGGTACGGGGGTGCCGAGGTTGCGGAAAGTTGCGGTACGGGGGTGCCGAGGTTGCGGAAAGTTGCGGTACGGGTGGGCCGACGTTGCGGAAAATTGCGGTACGGGTGGGCCGACGTTGCGGAAAATTGCGGTACGGGGGTGCCGAGGTTGCGGAAAGTTGCGGTACGGGTGGGCCGAGGTTGCGGAAAGTTGCGGTACGGGTGGGCCGAGGTTGCGGAAAATTGCGGTACGGGGGTGCCGAGGTTGCGGAAAGTTGCGGTACGAGGGTGCCCAAGTTGCGGACTTATGCGGTACGAGAGTGCCCAAGTTGCGGAAAATTGCGGTACGGGGGTGCCGAGGTTGCGGACTTATGCGGAACGGGTGTGCCGAGGTTGCGGAAAGTTGCGGTACGGGTGTGCTGAGGTTGCGGAAAGTTGCGGTACGAGGGTGCCGAGGTTGCGGAAAGTTGCGGTACGAGGGTGCCGAGGTTGCGGAAAGTTGCGGTACGAGGGTGCCCAAGTTGCGGACTTATGCGGAACGGGGGTGCCGAGGTTGCGGACTTATGCGGAACGAGGGTGCCGAGGTTGCGGACTTATGCGGAACGAGGGCGCCCAAATTGCGCACAGTTGCGGACGGATGCGGAAAATATCACGCAACAGAGGTTTACCCGCCTGCCACCCCAGTACTTTTACGACGGTTCTGTGTTATGCCTTGGCCTATGTCGTTTTACGTCGTTCTCGTGCCAAAATGGCATATACATTTGTTTTAGAGCTTATTGTACTATTTAATTAGTGAGGCAAACGATATGCCATATATTCCTCTCACATTCCCAACAATCCCAAGTACTTGGCTAAGTCAGACAAGGAACTTTGCGGACAGCTGGGCATAAATTTGGACATCGTCGTTTTCAATGAAATAATCATCCAAACGCTTTGAAATTTACCAAGCATTGTTAAAATGCTCTAAACTAAAGGACCATGCAATAACATTTGAAAAAAAATGCACGGAACCACCCGAAATGACCGTGTGATTTACGGGACAAACCGTGTCTACTGCTGTCACTGGGGTTTTTTTTTTTTTAACTACTATAGGGGGGGTATGGTAGTTGAGGTGCCGGTCGACTTTTTTCGGAACGTGTTGGGACGGGCCCCCCTCGTCCCGTAGGCCTCGTACGAGTGTTCCCGCCGCTCGTACGTATTATTGGGGACCGGCATAGACCCATCGGAGTCGCAAGGCGGGGCGGCGCACCGGACGGAGACGGACATGCAAAAAAACATCATTGGCACGTGAATTCGGTCAATCGAGCAAACGTGAATCTGCAATATACCGTCAGTAGGTTGTGAGTTGCCGAGGCACGTGTCCAATCGTCTAGTAAGCTGTTCGTTAACGAATTACGGTGCGCCGTAGGGGCGGAGGGCGGGCGTTCGCAATGAACCCGCCCAGCGTAGCGCAGTGCAGCGTACGTGTCGTCGGGCGTGGGGGTTGACCGACCTCGCAAGAGGATAGAAATATTGTATTGCTCGAGGCCTTTCATTCCTCGAGGGCTTCCTCCACAGCACTCGTTCGACGACACGTCCGGATCTGACCGAGACGGACATGCAAAAAAACGGCCGTGGAACAAGTTGGGCAAAAAAAACAACCGTGAATCTGCAATATACCGTCAGTAGGCTTGTAAGTTACCGACACCAGTGTCCACCCGTCTAGTAAGCTGTCCGTTAAAGGATGATTGTGCGCTCGCTACGAATCTGCCCAAGCGCAACGGGCGTTGTCTTAGCGTCGGACTTGGGGGCTGACCCACCTCGCAAGAGGTATGGTGTTGTATTGATCGAGGACTTTCACTCCTCGAGGTCTTCCTCCACCCGATGGCGCGACGGACTCACAACCAATGCGTACGGCGAGATGGAAATTCGGTAGTTACCTTTCGTAACTATCGACGCGGGGCACTGAGGGAGACGGACATGCAAAAAAACGTCGTTGGCGCGGGGTTGTCGGTCAATCCGAGCAACCGTGAATCTGCAACATACCGTAGTAGGTTGTGAGTTACCGAGACCCGTTTCCAACCGTCTAGTAAGCTGTTCGTTAGAGGATGATTGTGCTCCGACGGACGTGGGGGCTGACCACCTCGCAAGAGTATGGTATTG
>NW_017616540.1:2500-5000 GCF_001879475.1 Ipomoea nil
CTACGGTATGTTGCAGATTCACGGTTGCTCGATTGACCGACAACCCCGCGCCAACGACGTTTTTTTGCATGTCCGTCTCCCTCAGTGCCCCGCGTCGATAGTTACGAAAGGTAACTACCGAATTTCCATCTCGCCGTACGCATTGGTTGTGAGTCCGTCGCGCCATCGGGTGGAGGAAGACCTCGAGGAGTGAAAGTCCTCGATCAATACAACACCATACCTCTTGCGAGGTGGGTCAGCCCCCAAGTCCGACGCTAAGACAACGCCCGTTGCGCTTGGGCAGATTCGTAGAGAGCGCACAATCATCCTTTAACGGACAGCTTACTAGACGGGTGGACACTGGTGTCGGTAACTTACAAGCCTACTGACGGTATATTGCAGATTCACGGTTGTTTTTTTGCCCAACTTGTTCCACGGCCGTTTTTTTGCATGTCCGTCTCGGTCAGATCCGGACGTGTCGTCGAACGAGTGCTGTGGAGGAAGCCCTCGAGGAATGAAAGGCCTCGAGCAATACAATATTTCTATCCTCTTGCGAGGTCGGTCAACCCCCACGCCCGACGACACGTACGCTGCACTGCGCTACGCTGGGCGGGTTCATTGCGAACGCCCGCCCTCCGCCCCTACGGCGCACCGTAATTCGTTAACGAACAGCTTACTAGACGATTGGACACGTGCCTCGGCAACTCACAACCTACTGACGGTATATTGCAGATTCACGTTTGCTCGATTGACCGAATTCACGTGCCAATGATGTTTTTTTGCATGTCCGTCTCCGTCCGGTGCGCCGCCCCACCTTGCGACTCCGATGGGTCTATGCCGGTCCCCAATAGTACGTACGAGCGGCGGGAACACTCGTACGAGGCCTACGGGACGAGGGGGGCCCGTCCCAACACGTTCCGAAAAAAGTCGACCGGCACCTCAACTACCATACCCCCCCTATAGTAGTTAAAAAAAAAAAAACCCCAGTGACAGCAGTAGACACGGTTTGTCCCGTAAATCACACGGTCATTTCGGGTGGTTCCGTGCATTTTTTTTCAAATGTTATTGCATGGTCCTTTAGTTTAGAGCATTTTAACAATGCTTGGTAAATTTCAAAGCGTTTGGATGATTATTTCATTGAAAACGACGATGTCCAAATTTATGCCCAGCTGTCCGCAAAGTTCCTTGTCTGACTTAGCCAAGTACTTGGGATTGTTGGGAATGTGAGAGGAATATATGGCATATCGTTTGCCTCACTAATTAAATAGTACAATAAGCTCTAAAACAAATGTATATGCCATTTTGGCACGAGAACGACGTAAAACGACATAGGCCAAGGCATAACACAGAACCGTCGTAAAAGTACTGGGGTGGCAGGCGGGTAAACCTCTGTTGCGTGATATTTTCCGCATCCGTCCGCAACTGTGCGCAATTTGGGCGCCCTCGTTCCGCATAAGTCCGCAACCTCGGCACCCCCGTTCCGCATAAGTCCGCAACTTGGGCACCCTCGTACCGCAACTTTCCGCAACCTCGGCACCCTCGTACCGCAACTTTCCGCAACCTCGGCACCCTCGTACCGCAACTTTCCGCAACCTCGGCACACCCGTACCGCAACTTTCCGCAACCTCGGCACACCCGTTCCGCATAAGTCCGCAACTTGGGCACCCTCGTACCACAACTTTCCGCAACTTGGGCACTCTCGTACCGCATAAGTCCGCAACTTGGGCACCCTCGTACCGCATTCCGCAACCTCGGCACCCCCGTACCGCAATTTTCCGCAACCTCGGCCCACCCGTACCGCAACTTTCCGCAACCTCGGCCCACCCGTACCGCAACTTTCCGCAACCTCGGCACCCCCGTACCGCAATTTTCCGCAACCTCGGCCCACCCGTACCGCAACTTTCCGCAACCTCGGCCCACCCGTACCGCAACTTTCCGCAACCTCGGCACCCCCGTACCGCAATTTTCCGCAACGTCGGCCCACCCGTACCGCAACTTTCCGCAACGTCGGCCCACCCGTACCGCAACTTTCCGCAACCTCGGCACCCCCGTACCGCAACTTTCCGCAACCTCGGCACACCCGTACCGCAACTTTCCGCAACCTCGGCCCACCCGTACCGCAACTTTCCGCAACCTCGGCACACCCGTACCGCAACTTTCCGCAACCTCGGCACACCCGTACCGCAACTTTCCGCAACCTCGGCACACCCGTACCGCAACTTTCCGCAACCTCGGCACCCTCGTACCGCATAAGTCCGCAACTTTCCGCAACCTCGGCACCCTCGTACCGCATAAGTCCGCAACCTCGGCACCCTCGTACCGCATAAGTCCGCAACCTCGGCACCCTCGTACCGCATAAGTCCGCAACCTCGGCACCCTCGTACCGCATAAGTCCGCAACCTCGGCACCCTCGTACCGCATAAGTCCGCAACCTCGGCACCCTCGTTCCGCATAAGTCCGCAACTTGGGCACCCTCGTACCGCAACTTTCCGCAACTTGGGCACTCTCGTACCGCAACTTT
>NW_017616541.1:0-2500 GCF_001879475.1 Ipomoea nil
GGTCTCGGTAACTCACAACCTACTACGGTATGTTGCAGATTCACGGTTGCTCGATTGACCACAACCCCGCGCCAACGACGTTTTTTTTGCATGTCCGCCTCCCTCAGTGCCCCGCGTCGATAGTTACAAAAGGTAACTACCGAATTTCCATCTCGCCGTACGCATTGGTTGTGAGTCCGTCGCGCCATCGGGTGGAGGAAGACCTCGAGGAGTGAAAGTCCTCGATCAATACAACACCATACCTCTTGCGAGGTGGGTCAGCCCCCAAGTCCGACGCTAAGACAACGCCCGTTGCGCTTGGGCAGATTCGTAGCGAGCGCACAATCATCCTTTAACGGAGAGCTTACTAGACGGGTGGACACTGGTGTCGGTAACTTACAAGCCCCTGACGGTATATTGCAGATTCACGGTTGTTTTTTTGCCCAACTTGTTCCACGGCCGTTTTTTTGCATGTCCGTCTCGGTCAGATTCGGACGTGTCGTCGAACGAGTGCTATGGAGGAAGCCCTCGAGGAATGAAAGGCCTCGAGCAATACAATACTTCTATCCTCTTGCGAGGTCGGTCAACCCCCACGCCCGACGACACGTACGCTGCACTGCGCTACGCTGGGCGGGTTCATTGCGAACGCCCGCCCTCCGCCCCTACGGCGCACCGTAATTCGTTAACGAACAGCTTACTAGACGATTGGACACGTGCCTCGGCAACTCACAACCTACTGACGGTATATTGCAGATTCACGTTTGCTCGATTGACCGAATTCACGTGCCAATGATGTTTTTTGCATGTCCGTCTCCGTCCGGTGCGCCGCCCCGCCTTGCGACTCCGATGGGTCTATGCCGGTCCCCAATAATACGTACGAGCGGCGGGAACACTCGTACGAGGCCTACGGGACGAGGGGGGCCCGTCCCAACACGTTCCGAAAAAAGTCGACCGGCACCTCAACTACCATACCCCCCTATAGTAGTTAAAAAAAAAAAAACCCCAGTGACAGCAGTAGACACGGTTTGTCCCGTAAATCACACGGTCATTTCGGGTGGTTCCGTGCATTTTTTTTCAAATGTTATTGCATGGTCCTTTAGTTTAGAGCATTTTAACAATGCTTGGTAAATTTCAAAGCGTTTGGATGATTATTTCATTGAAAACGACGATGTCCAAATTTATGCCCAGCTGTCCGCAAAGTTCCTTGTCTGACTTAGCCAAGTACTTGGGATTGTTGGGAATGTGAGAGGAATATATGGCATTTCGTTTGCCTCACTAATTAAGTAGTACAATAAGCTCTAAAACAAATGTATATTCCATTTTGGCACGAGAACGACGTAAAACGACATAGGCCAAGGCATAACACACAACCGTCGTAAAAGTACTGGCGGCAGGCGGGTAAACCTCTGTTGCGTGAGATTTTCCGCATCCGTCCGCAACTGTGCGCACTTTGGGCGCCCTCGTTCCGCATAAGTCCGCAACTTGGCGACCGCGTTCCGCATAAGTCCGCAACCTCGGCACACCGTACCGCAACTTTCCGCAACCTCCGTTCCGCAACTTTCCGCAACCTCGGCACCCCGTTCCGCAACTTTCCGCAACCTCGGCCACCCGTTCCGCAACTTTCCGCAACCTCGGCACCCCGTTCCGCAACTTTCCGCAACCTCGGCCACCCCGTTCCGCAACTTTCCGCAACCTCGGCACACCCGTACCGCAACTTTACCGCAACTTTCCGCAACCTCGGCCACCCGTTCCGCAACTTTCCGCAACCTCGGCACACCCGTACCGCAACTTTCCGCAACTTGGGCACCCTCGTACCGCATAAGTCCGCAACCTCGGCACCCTCGTACCGCATAATTCCGCAACTTGGGCACCCTCGTACCGCAACTTTCCGCAACCTCGGCACCCCCGTTCCGCATAAGTCCGCAACTTGGGCACCCCGTACCGCAACTTTCCGCAACTTGGGCACCCCGTACCGCAACTTTCCGGCAACTTCTCGTACCGCAACTATCCGCAACTTAGGCACCTCGTACCGCAACTTTCCGCAACCTCGGCACCCCGTTCCGCATAAGTCCGCAACTTGGGCACCCTCGTACCGCAACTTTCCGCAAGGCACCGCAACTTTCCGCAACTTGGGCACCCTCGTACCGCATAATTCCGCAACTTGGGCACCCTCGTACCGCAAATTGCACCTCGTTCCGCATAAGTCCGCAACTTGGGCACCCTCGTACCGCATAATTCCGCAACCTCGGCACCCTCGTTCCGCATAAGTCCGCAACTTGGGCACCCTCGTACCGCATAAGTCCGCAACCTCGGCACCCTCGTTCCGCATAAGTCCGCAACTTGGGCACCCTCGTACCGCATAAGTCCGCAACCTCGGCACCCTCGTTCCGCATAAGTCCGCAACTTGGGCACCCTCGTACCGCATAAGTCCGCAACCTCGGCACCCTCGTACCGCATAATTCCGCAACGGCACCCTCGTACCGCATAAGTCCGCAACCTCGGCACCTCGTACCGCATAATT
>NW_017616541.1:12500-13624 GCF_001879475.1 Ipomoea nil
GAACGAGTGCTATGGAGGAAGCCCTCGAGGAATGAAAGGCCTCGAGCAATACAATACTTCTATCCTCTTGCGAGGTCGGTCAACCCCCACGCCCGACGACACGTACGCTGCACTGCGCTACGCTGGGCGGGTTCATTGCGAACGCCCGCCTCCGCCCCTACGGCGCACCGTAATTCGTTAACGAACAGCTTACTAGACGATTGGACACGTGCCTCGGCAACTCACAACCTACTGACGGTATATTGCAGATTCACGTTTGCTCGATTGACCGAATTCACGTGCCAATGATGTTTTTTTGCATGTCCGTCTCCGTCCGGTGCGCCGCCCCGCCTTGCGACTCCGATGGGTCTATGCCGGTCCCCAATAATACGTACGAGCGGCGGGAACACTCGTACGAGGCCTACGGGACGAGGGGGCCCGTCCCAACACGTTCCGAAAAAAAGTCGACCGGCACCTCAACTACCATACCCCCCCTATAGTAGTTAAAAAAAAAAAAACCCCAGTGACAGCAGTAGACACGGTTTGTCCCGTAAATCACACGGTCATTTCGGGTGGTTCCGTGCATTTTTTTTCAAATGTTATTGCATGGTCCTTTAGTTTAGAGCATTTTAACAATGCTTGGTAAATTTCAAAGCGTTTGGATGATTATTTCATTGAAAACGACGATGTCCAAATTTATGCCCAGCTGTCCGCAAAGTTCCTTGTCTGACTTAGCCAAGTACTTGGGATTGTTGGGAATGTGAGAGGAATATATGGCATTTCGTTTGCCTCACTAATTAAGTAGTACAATAAGCTCTAAAACAAATGTATATTCCATTTTGGCACGAGAACGACGTAAAACGACATAGGCCAAGGCATAACACACAACCGTCGTAAAAGTACTGGGGCGGCAGGCGGGTAAACCTCTGTTGCGTGAGATTTTCCGCATCCGTCCGCAACTGTGCGCACTTTGGCGCCCTCGTTCCGCATAAGTCCGCAACTTGGGCGACCGCGTTCCGCATAAGTCCGCAACCTCGGCACACCGTACCGCAACTTTCCGCAACCTCGCCCCCCGTTCCGCAACTTTCCGCAACCTCGGCCACCCCGTCCGCAACTTCCGCAACCTCCACCGCCGTTCCGCAACT
>NW_017616542.1:0-355000 GCF_001879475.1 Ipomoea nil
CCTTCAGAAGAAGATTGCGTTTGTTTACCCGGAACTCCTCTTCCGAGGAAAGCTCTTAAGATAAACACAAACACATCGACGTAAACAAACCAATTATCGTTGGCATTATGAAAATCCTCCACCAAAAGAGCAACAAAGGAAGTATAAGGACAAAATCTTTGCCAGTGTTTATTTCGATTATCGCACCTCCAACGGATACAGAGGACCAAGGATGAGTCATGTGCACTCTAGGTTAATATGGGTTCCAAAATTAACTACTAACCCCAAGGACCCGAAACTAAGTGGGTACCTAAAAATACATAATCTTTGATGCAGGAGAAACAGGTCATATGGTATGTAGACAGTGGATGCTCAAGACATATGACTGGTGACAAAACAATTTTGAGCAACTTCAAAGAAATAAATGGACCCAAAGTCATCTTTGGAGGAGAAACAAGTGGCCAAACTCGAGGAAAAGGAGATATCATCAAGAAAGGAATAATCATACAAGATGTCTCTTATGTAGAAGGACTTAAATTCAACCTTCTAAGCACAAGTCAGTTCTGCGACAAAGGATACAAAGTAGAATTCCTTAAAGAAGAGTGCAAAATCATAAACACGAAGGATGGCAGGACAGCACTTACAGGCCAACGAAGAAGAACATGTATGTAATTTCATTAAATTCTTCTAATACTAACATTTGTCTTGTAGCCAAGAGCAATGCAGATCTCAATCAAGAATGGCACAACAAGCTAAGCCACTTGAACATGAAGACAATAAGTAAGCTTGCAAAAAGGAATCTTGTAAGAGGCTTACCCGAAACATCTTACACGAAAGATAGGTTATGTGATGCCTGCCAAAAGGGAAAACAACTGAAGTCGTCCTTTCAAGTCAAAAGACGTAGACACAAATTCTCGATCTCTAAGCCTTCTGCACATGGATCTTTTTGGACCAATAGATCCAGCAAGTATAAGCGGAAGAAAGTACACCCTAGTGGTAGTAGATGACTTTTCAAGATATACATGGGTTTTTTTCTTGAAAAGAAGAATGAAACAGAAACGGCTCTGCCAAATCTTTTGAAGCAACTTCAAACAGAGAAGGAAGTCAAAATAACAAGAATCAGAACGGATCAAGGAACCGAATTTGTCAACAAAGTGATAAAGGATTTCTGTGCTCAAATGGAATATTTCATCAACTCTCAGCCAGCACGAACTCCTCAGCAAAACGGGAGTAGCCGAAAGGAGAAATAGAACTCTAAAAGAAGCAGCACGAACAATGATATCACACTCAGGTCTACCAAAGAGATTTTGGGCTGAAGCCATAAACACCGCATGCTATACACAGAACAGATCCTTAATCAACAAGTCTCACAACAAAACACCATATGAGCTATGGAAAGGTAAGACTCCAAATATTGGATATTTTCATGTTTTTGGTTGCAGGTGTTTTATTCACAACAATGGCAAAAGCTATCTTAAAGCATTTGACGAAAGAGCTGACGAAGGATTATTCATGGATATTCATCCATAAGCAAAGCATTCAGAGTTCTGAACAAGCGAACAATGGTTATCGAAGAATCCATCCACGTCAAATTTGATGAACAATCTGAGAGAAATCCTTCTGGATACAAGATACCTGCCTATCCCAGCTCAAAATGTCCAGAAATCTGTAGATGAAGACATCTCAGACGAAGAAGACTTACTTTCGTCTTACATGAAGTATCAGCCGAAAGTACCAGAACCCGAGATGTCATCTGAACAAGCAAGTGGAAATCACCTATCAATCCTTCTAGCAACGCACCATCTGAACCAATGATCTACATAGACCTCCCCTATATCCCAGAGATGGATACTCAGCCTTTTCAAGATGTCTTTGAGCCAGATCTTAGATGGTTGAAAGATCATCCACCAGATCAAGTTATTGGAGATGTTCAAGAAGGTGTGAGAACAAGAGCGTCATTACACGAAAGTATGATGGCATGCTTCTTATCCCAAATAGAGCCAAAATCTGTAGATGAAGCTTTATGTGATCCTGACTGGGTAATAGCTATGCAAGAAGAACTTCATCAATTTGAACGAAATGAAGTATGGGAACTAGTACCCAGACCATCACATCAAAACGTCATTGGAACTAAATGGGTTTTAGAAACAAAATGAGTGAAGATGGACTCATTGTTAGGAACAAAGCTCGCCTTGTAGCTAAAGGATATTGTCAGGAGGAAGGTATTGATTTTGATGAGACCTTCGCCCCCGTGGCCAGATTGGAAGCTATACGAATATTCTTAGCTTTTGCAGCTTACAAAAATTTCAAAGTCTATCAAATGGATGTCAAAAGCCGCCTTCCTGAATGGACTTCTTGAAGAAGAAGTATATGTTGAACAACCTCCTGGTTTTGCTATCAACAATGACCTCGAAAAGGTGTACCACCTTAAGAAAGCTCTATACGGTTTGAAACAAGCTCCACGAGCTTGGTATGATACACTATCATGTTTTCTAATCAATCGTGGCTTCACGAAAGGAGTGGTTGACAAAACACTCTTTCGTATAAAGGATAATGATCATATCCTACTGGTACAAATATATGTTGACGATATTATCTTCGGAAGCACGAATCCAGATCTATGTGAAAAATTCTCCAATCTCATGAAAGGAAAATTTGAAATGAGTATGATGGGAGAACTGAATTATTTTCTAGGCTTACAAGTTAAACAATGTCCTGATGGGATATTTATAAACCAAGCCAAATACACAAAAGATCTGATCCGAAAGTTTGGCATTGATGGAAAAAGTTCCGTCAAAATACCTATGAGTACATCCCTTAGGATGGACATTGACAATGAAGGAAAGGAAGTTGATCAGAAAAATTTTCGTGGCATTATTGGCTCTCTTCTATACCTAACAGCAAGTAGACCCGACATCTCGTTTGCTGTTGGTGTATGCGCTCGCTTTCAGGCTAAACCGAAAGAAAGTCACCTAAGTGCAACTAAAAGGATTTTGCGATATCTTAAGGGCACACAAAATGTCGGCCTCTGGTATCCGAAAGAAGGATCATTTGATCTAATAGGATACTCAGATGCAGACTTCGCAGGTTGTCGAATTGATCGAAAAAGTACCTCGGGAACATGTCAGTTCCTAGGAGGAAGAATTGTGTCTTGGTTTAGCAAGAAACAACATTCCATTGCTACTAGTACGGCTGAAGCCGAATACATAGCAGCTGGAAGTTGTTGTGCTCAAATCTTATGGATGAGACATCAATTAAGAGACTATGGGATAAATGCCCAAGAAGTGAGCATTAAGTGTGATAATACAAGTGCTATAGCAATCACACACAATCCAGTTCTACACTCTCGGACCAAGCACATTGATATCAAGTATCATTTCATTCGTGATCATGTTGAAAAGAAAGATATTGCTCTCGAATATGTTAATACCGATGATCAACTGGCAGATATACTCACTAAACCTCTGAGTGAGACAAGATTCTCTCTATTAAGGCATGAGATCGGAATGATTGAAATGACCTAACAATCAGATAATCAAATCTGTAAAGATTCGTATTCTTGATTCTCGCAAGATTTGATCCATCCTTACAAGCAAGTATCCTTATAAATAAGGAATACTAATTGTTTGTGCATACCTCACTAACAAAAGTTCTAGTATTTGTTCTTGCAGATATGAGTACAGGTAGTGAAAGAATCAACACGGAGAATCAAGGCAATGTTATTGGATATACCAAAGAAAACAGTGTGCTGGACAAAAGCGATAGTTTTGATTATTCACCGTCCAGCACCCCTCCGAAGATGCCCTCACCACTCAAATTCTCTGCCAGCTGCAAGAAAAGGAAGATCTAAATAACTTTGTCCTTTTCTTAATATGTGATGTTATTTCACCATGCTTCATAATAATTCACCATATCCTTTCGTATATCTTTGATTTCGTGTCTCTCACGCAAGAAAGTGTCAGTATCCAAAGATTTTGTATAGATCTCCACGACACTTATTTGCCTATAAAATAGTTTTGCCATACATAAGACACACTCACTTCTTTCTAAGTAAAAGAGTGGTGGGTATGAACAAAGAGAAAGGAAAAATGGACGAAGCAGAAAAAAGGGCTACCCGTCTGAAGCATCACTTACAGGAAGCAAGCAAGCTCCCTAATGCCACCATCATAAGCTTGAAGGAAGAAGGAGAGATGATCAATGTAACCTACTCGATGCCTAACCCCGCCTATAAAAAGGATAAAGAGGCTCTTGACACTCTTGTCAACGAATCTAGGGCCAAAAAGAGGTATCATCTGGAACAAGCCAGACAGGAAGCCTATGAGAGAATCATGATGATGAAGAGCTCCAACAAAGACTCTTCATCGACACCAACCTCTCGATGGTACCCCTTTCCTGAAGTTCCTCCACCCAATGTTCAATCCTATGAGGATTTCTCAAGGGTCCACTCTCGGGTCACAGATCAGCCACCCGAACCCACTCTCTCTCTAGAAGAGTTGGACGAATACGCCAAAACAACAAATCTGGCTGATGTGACTGATGAGATGACCCGATTGGAACTTCACGTGCCCTATCGTTTCCTTTGAACCGTAGTAGGTTGAACTTTTTATGTTTAAGTCTCTCTCTCTCTTTCTATCCTGTATGTCATGATGGCTGTGTTATCCAAATAAATGCTTTGCATAAGTTCTTATGACTTCGGATCACAGGAAGGTTTACTGTTGTGTGCATTTATTACAAGTTATATCTGGTCAAAAAGAGTTCAAAAATTCATTATGCATTTATGGAATGCTAAGCACGTTGGAACTCAGGCCGTACAGGGAATCAAAATTTTAGTCTCAACTGAAATCAGCCTTATCTTGAACACTGTAATGAGCATTGATTGCAATTTTGACAAACTGACTGATAAGTCCTCAATCCTTGGCTATAAAAAGGGAGAGAATTTCTCACAATTCTCACCATCCTCTCTCTCTCTCAATGGCACCTAAGAAAAGGTTCACAAGAAATGATTCTCGCAAGCTCCAAGAGGCCTCTAGGCGCCTCAGGGAGGAGCAAGGTGACTTATATCCAGGCAATAGTCCTTTTGTCCCTATCAATCTCGTCTCTGATTCAGACACATCGTTTCTTTACGATGATATGGATGGATTCATCGTTGAATCAGAAAATGAAGAAAAGATCTAAAAAAATCCAAGTGAGACAATCCCAAAAGAATGGATTGACAAGGACTACATGGCCTTTCTGGCACAAGAAAACTGGAAAGAGAAGTATGACAAAGATGATGAAGCTGAGTCCTCTACTGGTTCCAACTTTCCGCGCTATAAAAGATGGTATAGGGAAGTGTTTGGAAGGGTGAAGAAAGATAAGCCTGAATGCTCTTCATCCAAGAAGGTTGGGAGGAAGAAAAAGTGATTTTCTGAAAATCATCATCTATGTTTCTGTATCTTCTCTTCTCGTTTGCTGAATAAAAGATTGCCTATCTTTGTGTTAATAAGATGTCATGTTTTATCTGTGTAACCTTGCTGAAAGTCTGAGAAGTTTGTTCTGATCAAATCTTACCCGCTTCTTTCGGGTAACAATGTTGATTGTTTATCATGAGTCTCTCGGGGAACATTATGTGCGTCTTATGAAATTCTGAACAACATTCGGGTTTTTTGAATCGTACTTAAGACGCTATCTCTTCTTGAATCTAAACCGTTCATATAGTATCATTGGGATCATATGGCCGAGAAAATCGCCTCTATCCCACTAGTCTGACAGGACAAAGACGTGCATTTAATGCACCTCTCAGCACTTGAGTGCTTTTTCTCTCTCCTCATTAAATGAGGGAATGATCGTTTCAGATCTGCACACGTTCTTATCACGTAACCATGATGATCAGTTACCTTTTGAGGAAGAGGAACCGCTGTTTTTTTTTTTTTTTTTTTAAAAAAATTTCGTATAAGTTTTCTTAATGGGCTGTTTTACGAACACCAACCCGGAACTTTATAAACCCTGCTCAAACCTTCATTCCATCTGTTTCACATCTCTTAATTTTCATCCCTTCCTCTCAAAGATCTCTTTAGTCAAGCTTTCTATCATCAATGGCGGCTCCTTCCGAAAAGAACCCAGAGAACCCTGAACCATCATCCACTCCAGTTATACCAAGCTTTCCTACGGAAGACATAGAGTTTATCAAGACCAGAATTCCATTTATCGTCGGCGGAAGTATGTGGGACGAAGAAGGGTTTCGTAAGTATGTCTTGGATAAAGTCTTTGGAGAACGGATAATCACTCTTTTGCTAGAAACAGGTTTATTTGGTTTAGTAACTCACCGCTATGATGAATGGTACCCTCTTGATGTTACTCAGTTTTATTTGAATGCTTATGTGGCTTCTAATTTCTCAAGCATATCTTCAAGAGTTAATAAACATCACATTGTGTTTACTGCTGAGGATATTCGATCAGCTTTTGGGTTTCCCAGACGAGATGAGTCCTACAAATCCAATCTGGTATTTTATCATCTGGATCCGGAGGACTTCTATGAATCCATACGACACAAGGAGGCACCTTCCAAAGATAAAATCTTCTGGCCCCTCAAGAAAAAATGGTTCCGGTTGGATTATGAGTTTGCAGTAGACATCTTCAACAAGATTGTGGACCACAAGACTTCTGGCACAGATGATGTCACAAGGGAAAAACTGAAAATGCTGCACGCTTTTCTTCATGAGCATAAGGTTGATTGGTCCAAAATCATTTTCCACAACATCGCTCACACCATCACTTACAATCGCAAGAGTCCTGGAGACATTGCAAAGAAGATGGGCTTCGATTTCATTATAAGCCATCTTCTTGCCACAAAAGGAGTGATTCTACGTGCTGGTGCTCCACCTGGTCAAAAGGTCTGTCACATGAAACACAAGCCATCTGGATATGACAAACAGAAGGCATTGGAATTGGGCATTTCTCTTGAACCCAATCTACCCAAAGGGAAGTCCAAACGAAAGTTAAAAACCCCCAAAGCAGACGAAGAAGCTCAACCAAAACCTAAGCGGCAGAAACAAGAAAAACCCTCTTCTCGGGTTAAGACTCAAAAGACGGTCATCTCACAATCAAAGACGAAAAGTGATCCTCCTCTCGAAACCCTGATAGTGCAGAACTCCTCTGAAGATGATGATGATCAACCTCTCATTCGTCTAAGCAAACGAAGTCGAATGAGATCTGTTCAAATTCGGGAACCCTTGTCAAAAGAAGCAACATCACAGGGGGGAGATATCTCGAAAGCAGCTACCTCTGAGGGGGAACTGAAATCCTCTCTGCCCGAAAGAAGTCCCGTTGCTCACAAATCCATCAATCCGAAGGCATCTCCTGTTCCTCATCCACAAGAATCTACCCTAGCAGAGCAACTCCTACGAGAGTTGACACAAGAACCTGCTACTGTAGAAATGGAGGAAAGATGTCAAAGTCTTCCACAAAAGCCGGGCTCTCCAGAAGACATCCCGAAAGCAGCCTCAGATGCTACAACTAATGCTCAATCTCTTCCACAAGAACCTACTATTGCAGAGCAGGTAATTCTGACACAAGAACCTGCACTAGTAGACGAGATAACAGCTGCTCAAACATCTTTTATCCCGAAACCATCTGCTCGTCAATCTTCTCCAGACCGGTACACCCTTGATAAATCTCTCAGAGAATCGATTGAAAGAGATTACAATCGAGTTCTACAATGGCACAAGTGGCGCACGGCACCTCTCAGAACCTTTCTCGAAACTTTTGAAGCCATGATCGACGAAGAGGAATTCGCACTTCAATGGCTTGAAACTCAGGACGTCACAAAGGCTGTGCGAATTGAGGAGATCCACCGAGTGTACTCTTATAGAATAACTCATCGATCTCTCGGGAAGGACAAAGCTCCCTTGGTCGTTCCTCTTCATAAACCTCCCATGAATCCAGCAACTGAAGCCGAATTAAAACAACTTCGCTACATCATGCTGCTATCCAAAATTAAAGCCCAAATGGCAGAAGATCATCCTCGAGATCCCAAAGGAAGGCTAGTGGAACGAAAGATGTTCATGGCAACGAAATCGAAGAAGAGGATGAAGAAGAAAGTGAAGACGAGCGCAATGAAGAAGACAATGAAGATGATGACAATGATGATGAAACAGAAGACGACAACAGTGGTACTGATGATGATAATGATGATGACAATAATCCACAAGGAGGAGAAGGTGCTGAAGAAGAAGAACCAGAAGATAGCCACACTATCTTGGTCGAAACGGACTATGCTAACTGCCCACAAAGACCACCTCTCTTGAAAATACCATCTGAAGACGAAGACTCGGATGAAGCATCCAGTAAAAATCCAGTTTACTCATCTCGTGCTATCATTCCGCATCTGAACGAATCTATACAACATCATCATAATCTTCCAGTTCATGAGGAAAGAAAGGAAGCCTCACCTGAACATGGCCACTCGTTGCATGGTGGAAATCCGGAAGCACCACATCCTGACGAACACAGGA
Organism: Ipomoea nil; assembly: GCF_001879475.1. NCBI lineage: Eukaryota > Viridiplantae > Streptophyta > Magnoliopsida > Solanales > Convolvulaceae > Ipomoea > Ipomoea nil. Next base: position 8,472 of record NW_017616542.1, read on the forward strand.
ACTCTTCTCCAACACACATTGAGGACGATTCTATCGCTGAGTCCCCACGGACCATTATGAACCTCATGCGAGAAACTGTTCATTCAGCTGAACTGATTCACAAGCAATATCTCGCCCTAAGGGAGAAGGACACGAGAGTATTGAATGACTTGTGTCAAAAAGTCAATCTACTCCTTGATGTACAATCTCAACCACAGCAACCGAATCCTTCTCACGACAAAACTCTTAAGCAATTGGTGAAAAGAGTTTCTGATCTTGAAGAAAGTTCAAACAAAGTCGCTAGACAGCAACACGAGATTAAGCATTCTCATTACGGCCTCAAGGAACGTGTTGACCTAGCTTGTACCAAGATTGACACTTATCAAGACAATTCCTATCAACTTGGTGAATATGCTCTTCAGATTCTGGGATATGCTCAAGACATCCTGCTTGCAATCAGACAAATCCCCTCTGTCCCTCCTTCTGCCTGCGCTGATGATGCCAAAAAGGGGGAAAATAGGGATGATGACAGAGATAAGGATGATGACAACCAACCAAGAAGGGATAACACGAAAGAAAGATCTTCAGAAAAGCGAGCCTCTCCTCACAAAGTCTCGGGTTACTATAATAGGGATGATGACAGAGATAAGGATGATGACAACCAACCAAGAAGGGATAACACGAAAGAAAGACCTTCAGAAAAGCGAATTTCGGGTCACTCTCATCCACCTAAGTCTCGTGGACAGTCTCATGATCAAAGACGCTATGGTCGCACTCAAGACAGACCTCACAAGGATCGACAATCTTTCGGCTCTGAAGCCAAATATCTTTTCACAGGACTATCAAGAAGAGATCAAGCAAGACTAAGACAAAGGCTCATGAAAAATACCTCAGTTACCATGGATGGCATTGGAAACTTCGTGGACTATGTCCCATACGAAGAAGGAAGCGGTAAGAGGTTTGAAGGTTGCAACAATCCCATCTGGTTGAAGAAGAAAGACAACCACACAAGGAAAAACTACATGAGCACTCAGAATGAAAGGATCAAAAGACAAAACAAGGAATTGTGGGATAAACACAATGAAGAGATCAAGATAAGAAATGATGAAGCAAGAGAAAGAGAAAGGATCAAAAATCTCATCAAAGATCTATCAAATGTAACCAAAGACTCTCCTAACAATGTCACGTACAATGCAGCTTTCAAAGTGCATAAAGAGTCAGGCAAGAGTTATCAAGAAGGAATGAATTCGTTTGAACTGATCTCCTGGTGGAAGTCTGGAGTAGTGGAAGGCAACAACATTCGAGAAGCCTACAACAATTACACGAGTCTAAACATCAAAGGAGGATATGAAGAGCTCGTCAGAAACAATCCAATCAGGACTTTCAGAGCAAGAATCAACGAGAAGATAGACTACGAGAGAACACAAAGAAGACAGGAAGAGAAGGACAATCAAGAAAGAAAGAAGGAAGCTCAGCAAAAGTTGAATCTTTTAGAAATGTAAGTTATCCTTTATTTTGATTTCTTTTGACAGAGTTTTTGTAATGACTTTATCTGAATATCTATGAAACTCTCATTGTCACACATCTCGTGTCACTTGTCTGAGTTAAAAAGTCCTTGTCCTTATTTCTGCTGCTTCTTCGTAGAAAATACTTGTAAACTCTCGATAATGGCTGTGTTATTAATAGAATTATCCTTAAGGAGCACTTTCTCAGCCTTATAAGAAGAGTATAGGTTTTGGCATCATCAAAAAGGGGGAAATTGTTAGGAACCTTGTATTAGGATTTTGATGATACCAATGTAATGTAGAAAGTAGACCCCTAACTCTTGCGTTTTGTATTGTATCGCTACTTTCGTTCTAGACGAAAGTTGCCATAACTCATATGTAATTCGTGTTAAGCTAGAACAAACACACGAAAAGAGTTATGAATAGAAGATAGGCTGATCAAGGCGAAAGAAGACTCCACAGCAACGAAAGAAGGAGTTGTCATTAAAAAGACAGTTCTTTTCAAGACTATCTCAACAAGTATTCTTCTTCTCATCAACAAGAAGAATGCTCTACCTGTCTGATTTGACAACATCCTAGGACAATAAGGACCTCAACTCATGGGACACGCTATCCAAAGAGCATTTAATGAAGTTGTACTATCTCTGGAGCTAAAAGACAAAAGTCATCAGATCCTCCATATCTTCAACGGCTACATAGTACAAACCCATTAATGGAGCATTAAATGCATGAGGCTCCATGGTCCTTGTCCAACAGATAAAAGGTTTGAAAAAATTCATCTCCCTCCAACGGATGAATTTTCATCACCTATATAAACCAACCTTCATCAACTAAGAAGGTGCTGGTTCATTTTATCACTCTACTCACTCTCTTGCAAAAAGCTCTTAAAAAGTGAACAAATCTCAAAGCTCTTTGCGAACCAGCTATTTAAGGTGTTAAGGCATTTGAAGTAGATCAATCATCACTGCCCTACATCTTGTAAGAAGTCTTGCACTCTTGAAGCATTCATCCACACCAACAAGACTTCACAGTTGGAGGAATCAAGAAATACTTTCTCACCAACCTCAACTTAGAAGAAGAAGTTGATAGAGGCGGAGTAAACTCTCGGAGTTGAAAAACCTTCAAAGGCTGTCCGGCTTAGTGATCAAGGAAGTCTTTGTGTAATTGTACTAAAGAGTGATAGTGCAATCCTTCCAGCAGTTGTGGAAAAAGAGTGGAAGTAGGCAAAGTTTGGCCGAACCACTATAAAATCTCGTCTCGCTCTTCTCTTTACTTACTGCTTTATTTTACTGCTTGCATATCATCTCTTTCATCACTCATCTTATCCTTTTATCAAACTCGTGCAACCCTCTCTTAATAACCTTTCCGCTGTGCTTATCTTACTCAAAAGTGTTGTCAGGGTTTTTCTTTTAAAGAATCTAAAGAAAAACGAGAGTCTATTCACCCCCCCCCCCCTCTAGACTCACCACTCAATCTATCGGGACCAACAAATATAATTAATGACTAAACGTGAAAAATTACTCTTTAGAAATTGAAATTTCAATAAAAAAAAAAAAATCTTACTTCGGTTATCAGATCAAACATGATAATTTGGTTGGCGGTGTGTTAGTATGAAAATAGATTGTCTAAATGTTTGTTAGCTTCTATAAGCTAGCTCCTTACCTTTTGCTTTATGCGTATATCAACGAATTTAATTTGCTAGCCCATTCCGTAGCAAGGGTGACAGATTCTCAACATGATCCATCTATTTGGTTTTCTTCTGTTTATTATTGTATTCAACACTTGTTGCCTCTTTAATATAAGTTGGTTCTCCGTTTTTTTTTTTTTTTTTTTTTCCAAACAAAACACATTCAGAACACAATTCCATGCACGTTAAGTACAAAACTCACGCATGTTAAGCACAAACCTCACGCACCTTAAATACAAAACTCACGCACCTTAAATACAAAACTCAGGCACCTTATAAATTTCAACAACTACTCACATTAAGAATAACCTCACGCACGTTAAGCACAAAACTCACTCATGTTAAGCACAAAACTCATGCATGTTAAGCACAAAACTCACACATGTTAAGCACAAAACTCATGCACTTTAAAGTTTCAACAACTCACATTAAGTACACACTCACGCACATTAAGTACAAAACTCATGCACCTTAAGCACGAGACGCACACACCTTAAGTACAAAATTCACGCACATTAAGCACAAATTAAAACTCAGTACACACTCACGTACATTTAGCACAAACCTCACGCACCTTAAGTACAAATCTCACGCACATTAATCAACCGCACAACTGCACGGGAAACACTTAAATACACTTCAACCTCTTTCTTATATATATATATATATATATATATATATATATATATATATATATATATATATATATATATATATATATATATATATATATATATATATATATATATATATATATATATATATATATATATATATATATATATATATATATATATATAGAAGAGCGCTCATATGCAGCGGGGTCTTACGGTGCGGCGGTGCGGTCAAATTCCAGAATACACCAACAGTGTTAACAATATGCACCAACAGTGTAATAAAAACACACCCCAATGAAATGTAATAAAACATCACAAAATACACCACAGACTCAAAAAAACACACCATATAACTCACCACCCCCAATGGTGTATTTCCGAACAGTGTATGGTGTTTTTACTCACACCTAATGGTGTGTGTTTGGTGATGCAGGGCTCTGTTTTCTCTTTTTTGTGTGGTGTATTTCCTAACGTTGATGGTGCATATTTGGTGAACTATTGGTGTTGCCGCACCGTAAAAAATAACCGCACCGTAAGACACTGCCGCACCTGAACCCGCCTATATATATATATATATATATATATATATATATATATATATATATATATATATATATATATATATATATATAATGAATGAAATTATATGAATAATTCATATTCTTTTCTTTGGTAAGGAATTCATAATGAATAGTAAAAATCCAAGTATCGAAAAGGTTGAAATATTTTATATTTTTAAAATTGAAATTTTGAAGAAAAAATTTCTTCACTTGCCAAAGTTGTTAAGAATATAAGTTATCTTTGGATCGTTATGCTTTGTATTCGTATGCACCATGTTAGGAACACTTGCATTAGGATTTTGATGATACCAATGTAACTTAGAATGTAGACCCCTAACTTTCTTTATTTTCATCGTTGCTTTCGTTCTAGACGAAAGTTGCCATAACTCATCCTGTAATTCGTGTTAAGTTAGACAAACACACGAAAATCGAGTTATGATCTTTAGTTAGGTCTGCCAAAGAGAAAAGGAACAAAGAGCACGAAATCAAGGCTTCAACAACGAAAGATCACCTCAGGTTGTCAACCATCTCGACAAGACAGTAACCTTTATGAAAATTTATTTTGACACTCATTCTCTTCCATAACGAGAAGAATGTCTCTACTGTCTGAAGTTGATCAACCATCATGGAGACAAAAGGACCTTAAAGTGTGGGACACATATACCAAGTAGCATTAAATGAAGTTGTACTATCCTTCAGAAGCTAAAAGACAAAAACCCTAAGGTTGTTCATGTCTACAACGGCTACATGGTACAAGCCGCATTAATGAAGCATTTATTGCGCCAAGCTCCCCGATCCTTACCCACTGGATAATAGGTTTGAAATTTCATCTCCCTCCAACGGATGAAATTTTCCACACCTATAAATACCCACCTTCATCAACTTAGAAGCTGCTGGTTCTTTTCACTCGATCATTACTTTCAAGCAAAAGCTCTTGTATAAGCTCATCCTCTTACCAAGCTTTTGCGAACCAGTTTTCAAAGTGTGAAGATCTCTTAAAGAAGATCATCAATCTTCATCTTCCACCTTGAAGAAGTCTTGCATCTTGTACGAAGCAGTCATCCATACTCAGTCAAGACTTCACCGTGTTGGAGAAATCAGAAAACATTTTCTACCAACCTCAACTCTGAAGAAGACGTTGATAGAGGCGGAGTAAACTCACGGAGTTGAAAACCTACAGGAAGCTGTCTGGCTTAGTGATCAAGGAAGCTTCTGTGTGTATTTGTACTAACGAGTGATAGTGCAAACCTTCCATAAATTGTGGAAGAAGAGTGGAGTAGGCAAAGTTGGTCGAACCACTATAAAAACTCTCGTCTCTCTATCTTCATACTTTCGTGCTTTACTTTTCAAGCATTGCATTATTATTTGTCTAAACCAAAAGTAACCTCACAACTTCAAACTGTGCAAAGCATCTAAAACCAATCTGAATTATCCGCTGCGTTACAACCCCGAGAGGTTGATATTTGCCGAAAATCGAAAAGAGTCTATTCACCCCCCCTCTAGACTCTCGCTCTAACCCTACCGGGACCAACACACCACGCATGGTGCATTCGGATGCAAAAACGACGTCATTTTATTAAAAATGCGCATCCCACTTAAAAAAAAATCAGTTTCGGTTCATAGATTCTGGAATTTTAGTTCATAGATTCTAGAATTTTAGTTCATAGATTTTGTAATTTTAGTTCATAGATTCTGGAATTTTAGTTCATAGATTCTGGAATTTTAGTTCATATATTATGGATATTTAGACGTGAATTGAAACTGAATTTTTTTCATTCATGCTGGATATTTAGTTCATTCATTATGGATATTTAGTTCATTCATTATGGATTTTTAGTTCATTAATTCTGGAATTTTAGTTCATAGATTCTGGAATTTTAGTTCATAGATTCTGGAATTTTAGTTCATAGGTTCTGGAATTTTAGTTCATCGATTCTGGAATTTTAGTTCATCGATTCTGGAATATAATTTTAGTTCAAATTATGCACATTATAATGTTGTTGCTGGAAATCGAAACTGAATTTTTTTTTAAGTGAGACGCGCGTTTTTTTATAAAACGACGTCGTTTTTGCATCCGTATGCACCATGCATGGTGCATACGTTGTTAGTTCCGCTTTGTTTGGATGATTAATGATATATTTGCCTTGATTTCATAGGCTTTAAATTTTTTAAAAATTAGGTGTGTTACAACGTCAGTGATGGTTTTTGGATTTTTGGGTCCAGGGAGGTCTAACACAACCTTAGTTGGTGGATTCACCTTTCTAAAATAGCGGTCAAGAATTTGGTGAATAGGATAGCTGTAAACCTGTATGTATTCCTGGTTTTCTCCCAGTCCCCTCCCTTACAGCTTTTGAGGAGACCCTTTTATAGGGATCCTCCTTGGGAAATTAAAAGTCTTTACATTTAAGGGCCATAATGGGCCTTTATTAATTCTAATGCCGTTGGGCTGTTGTTACTGGGTCTCTCAACGGCTTGCTTGACTGGGCCTTTTAATTGGTCTCTTAAATGTTAACGGCTACTTTTAAGCCGACCTCCGGCCTTGACCTTTAATTAAGGATGGATGAGTTCCTTCCATTCAACAACAAGGATGGATGAGTCATTTTCACTCAAGTGAATGGAAAAACAAGCTAATTGATAGTGGGGTCACTTAACTTCCATATTCCACAGTGACTGTTCTTCACTAAAATATGATATCACATATATAAGGATAAATTTGAACATGTATTCTAAGGCTGCGCTGTAAAAATATTATACTCACGCCATCGATTGACAATTCCAACATGCATGCACTTAACTTTTCAAGATAAGCTCAAATTAAACTACAACTAAAAGCCAGAAATCATCCATCCACATATCATGACTATTGATTTCATGCTGTCATTGTGCTTTTCAATATAATATATATATATATATTGTTTTTAGGGACAATATATTCTAATAAATTCTTTAAGGAGAATATCAAGAAAAATAGTTGATTTATTTTTTTATTTATTATTATTTTTTTAAAATGACTAATTATATATGGCGAGCAAATGAAAATCAAGATTATAATAATGTGACAAAATTAAAAGAACATGGTTAAATGTGACAATGTCACAATATAATCAATGACTAAAAGTGAAAATTACTCTTAAGAAAATTTTTTTACATCAGTTATCAAACATGATAATTCGGTTGGAGGCATATTAGTGTGGCAATAGATTGTCTAAATGTTTGTTAATTAGCTTCTTAATAAGCCAGCTCCTGTTAAATTTTAATGAGATTAGTCAAAATACCTAGTTTATTAATATTTCAAATATGAATTAAGGGTCAATATGATACAAATTTTTTATTTTAAAAAATCATATTACAACCCTAATTCTACCGCGGAAAAATTGATTGACATGACTTTGGTTATACAAATATATTTAGTGGGGTCACTTAACTTTCATAGTCCACTGTCCTGTTTTTTTTAATAAATGTTACTGACAAGCGAACAAGATGACATAAGGAAGAATTTTTAGGCTGTGGAAATCAAGAAAACCTCATTTTCTCTTCCAACGATTAATAATATTATATGTCCAATGTATCAGACTATCAGTTGTACATAATTCAAATGCATTCCACATCAATATTATGCAATGTTGATGTTCTATTTAAAGTATGTTTAAATTTTAATTAAAATATTTTGCTAATTTAATTTTTTTCTAGAAGACTTCAAAGTAGAAGAGATGATAGAAGACTTCCAAGTAGAAGAGATGGTGGAAGATTTCAAATAGAAGAAATGGTAGAAGACTTCAAGAAGAAGAGGATGAAACCAAATATTTTTTTCTAGATATATTCGAATGCCTCAAGAAGCAAGATTAATAGCACACCTTGGAGCAAGACTTACTGCATGCAAAGAAGCTAAAACAATGAAAATGAGCTACAATTCGTATACGAGAAAGAATAGACCGAGGAAGAAAGGTTGGTAGAAGAGGTAGCATACAAGCTAAGGTAATAGCACACTTTGTAGCAAAGGAGCAAAGTGTTGGTAGCAAAACTCAAGACACGGCCAAGCAACACAAGTTGTAACATATCAAGTAGCACACTTTGGAGCAATGATTATAGCAAGAGAAACAAACCCACTTGGTACCAAAGGAGCCCAAAAGAAAGGTGAAACATTAAAGAAGATTTGAAGAGCATAACGGCTATGTTTGACAAATTTAGTTAAAAGCTGAAAAGTAGTTAAAATCTGAAAAGCTATAAGCTAAAAGCTGAAAACTGAAGAGCTGTTAACTAGCTGATTATGCTTAAAAATGTTTGGTAAAATTAGTTTTTTGATCAGTTGATAAATGTAAAAAGACAAAAAAAAAAAAAGACATTTTCATAAATTTTAAAAGATGTGATTATTATATTATTTTTATATTATTAAATATATGAGATATATTTAATTTATAAAAAATGGTTTTTGTTTTTATAATATATATGAGATATATATTAAATTAAAAAAATTAATTGATAAGGGTAAATGATGTCATTTATTTATGAATGGACGATTGGAGTTAAAACTTTTAAGGAGTTGTTGGATGGTGAAGAGTTGCGGAAAAGGATGAATAAAAATATAGGAGAAAAAAAGGCCAAAAGGATTTTATTTGGAAAGGGTAAAAGATATCATTTATTTAAAATAATAACGATGGAATAAAAATTAGAAGCTTCTAGCTTATTTTTGAAACGGCGGTAAACGCGAAAAGTTGAATGGTATATATTCAAATTCAAAGTGTCAGAGTACTATGTATCAAACAAGAAGGCGTACAATCTCTGTATATGAGAAGCCCTCTGATTCTCTTCTAGCAATATGCCTATTAGAAGTGTGCCGAATATACCGAATTGGAAGTGTGCCGAGTTCAGAGTATGTTGAACTGGAAGTATGCCGAGTTCGGAGTATATTGAACTGGAAGTATGCCAAGTCCGGAGTATGCCGAACTGGAAGTATGTCGAATTGTTGAAGGGCCTCCGGAGTTAAGTAGTTTGTTCTTCGATGAAGGACTTATATGCAACTTGATCTTCAAAGAGCAGAGCTTCGGTATGCAGATCTTCAGAGCTCTATTTTTTCCAAAATGAAACCACTATTTATAGTAGTGAGTATGTAGGAGAAATCTCTAACCAACTCTATACTTTGGATAATTCCTAGATTTAATTTAATTACTTGAATTAAATTAAGGAATCTATCGGGACACTATTACGTCCAGGTTCATCATTTCATCTAATTTCAAATAATATCAAATTATCCAATTTCTTCAAAATTATATAATCCACATATAATTTTGATGGGCCAAAACCAAGTCACACTCGTCAACTATGCGGCAAATTATTGTGTGGACCATGGTTCACACAGTGTTATGTGAACCATATCAAAAAGTATATTTTTAATATACTAAAGGTACATTATTTTGTACTGAATGTACATTATACAATATAATGTACACTTAGTACACAAATAATGTACATCCCCAGAATACAATGTACATTATTTTTGTAATGAATATACATTATTTTTATAATGAATGTACATTATTTTACAGTATACAAAATATGATCCACACAATTTGTATGGACCATGGTCCACACAATAATGATTGCAACTATGCAGCCCAATTAATCCAAATAGTATGGTCCAATTCCATTAAATATTTCATCAACTTAGGTCAAGCAGTCCAACAACCAATTACCCTTAATTAAGTAATTAAACTAATTAAATATTTATTGGGTCATTTAATTAACCCGTAAATAAATATTAGTCCAATTACAAAATTAAAGTAATTAATTATCAATCAATGCCCAACACTACACAAGTCAGCCCATTTAAATTTTCAAAGCTAACAATAGCTTTTCAAAATAAGCTCTTATTTTAAGCTACTAGCTTATTTTGGGAATATTACCAAATCGAGCTTATAGCTTATTAGTAGCTTAAAATAAGTTAGAAGATCTGTCAAACAGAGCTAAGTAGTAGAAGAGATCAAAATGATACTTAACTTCAAAATTAAGCATAGTAAAAGATCAATCTATTTCAAGGAGTAATTTTTGGAGATCAAGAACTCAAATATCATCAAGATCATAACACCAAGAGACACAAGAAGCAGTCTTTTACGATGGTCATCTACTACATTAAAATATTTCTATGAAATTTTCATGAAGATTACATGCAAAATGCGGAAGGAATTACAAAGTCAACAAAGCCTGAATGCACATACCAAGTTGCAAGGCAATCGTTATGCTGTGCATCCGTATGCACCATACATGGTGCATACGGATGCCAAAACGACGTCGTTTTATTAAAAAACGCGTGTCTCCCCTTTAAAAAAAATTCAGGTTCGATTCCCAGCAACAACATTATATTGTTCATTCATTCTGGAATTTTAGTTCATAGATTATGGAATTATAGTTCATTGATTATGGAATTATAGTTCATCGATTATGGAATTGTAGTTCATCGATTCTGAAATTTTAGTTTATAGATTATGGAATTTTAGTTCATTCATTCTAGAATTTTTAGTTCATAGATTAGATTATGGAATTATAGTTCATCGATTATGGAATTTTAGTTCATATGTTGTTGTTAGGAATCGAACCTGATTTTTTTTTTTTAAGGGGAGACGCGCGTTTTATTAAAACGACGTCGTTTTTGCATCCGTATGCACCATGCATGGTGCATACGGATGCTCAGAATAATTTGCCGTTGCAAGGAGTAGATCAATCTGTCAAAATCAAGTTACAAATCAAGTCCAAAGAGAAGATTAATTTGTCAACTTATCATATCAGGCTACAACTTTCAAGATTTCAAAAATCAAATTATTTCACTCCAACGGATATATTTGATAATCTATAAAAAGGGCATGAAGACATGAAAAACGCAATACTTCTGAGAGCAACAAAGCAAAATTCTTCAAGTTCAAAATTCTTCATAGAATATATCTTTAAAAAAGAGACCAATCTCAAAGGGGGAGTTCTCGCGTGCCTGGCCGGTGGACAGACTAGAGACCGAACAATCGGACGGTTCAAGCTGTTTATTCTGCCAAAGCACTCTTCAAGGGTAACATCATTCTAACTCCCTCTTTAAACGTAGAACCTAAGAAAAGCGAGTGATGGTTCCGCTGCGCTTGTATGATTTTTTCTAACAGGAATTAAAGTAGAGATCACTTAGTTTGAATCTCCATCCATTGATCTTGAATCTCCCCCAAGGAATTAGATACAATGCGTCAAATTGAAACCTAACCCTAGAGGGAGTTCTAAGAACTAAAGCACAAAATAACTTTGCAAAATGGAAATCTAATCTAACTCCCCTAACTATCTCTATTCCTTAAACTTATACAGTCGTCAATCCTTCATAAAGGCTAATTTTCATAGCCACGCACGAGGTTTGCACGCGCCTACGCACGTTAGTGCATCTTTCAGCTAGTTCCTAAACGAACTTTGTACAAGTGTGCAATTCTCGTACTGGTTTGACCTAGAAGATGTCTAAATTAGACTTTGAAGATGTCCAAATTATAATTTGTTTTCTTTAGAAAAGTTGTAGCCCTTTGAGTTTCTATTTCAATGCCGAGACATCGCAAAAGTTGAACGATCCTAATTTGAGATATGATCAAAATGTCGAGACATCGCAAAAGTTCCCTTAAAATGGCATTGTTTTCCTATAATGCACAAATGCCATCACAATTAGTCTTAGTCTAACTTTATGCAAATTAAGTTATTCTAAGCATATAATAAGCTCAAACGACTCCAAATAAAGCACAAAATGTCTCCAAGATACCCCACAAATAAAATACTGTTGCACAAAATATAATACAAATTAATTTGCCACCAAATTTGAATGGATTGTTTTTAAATTGTAGGTATTATTATATTTGGGTGTGGTGTAAAAAATTGTTAGGTATATATATAGGCTGCCTTGGGCTTGAACTAAGAAATTAAGGAGCCATAAGATCAGATAGATACTTGCTGGTTCTTTAGTTTCATTCTCTAATGGAGGCCACAATAATAATAAACTTCATTTGTTTCTCGTTCTTTCTTTGTTTCATCATTTTAGTCCGCAGACGATGGAAGAAGCCGAAAAGCCGCCGCAGTGGGAAACTCCTGCCGCCCGGCCCGTGGAAGCTGCCGATCATCGGAAACTTGCTCCACTTGTGTGGCTCATCGCCCGCCCACCACGTCCTTAGAGATTTAGCCAAAAGGCACGGCTCCTCGTCGGGCCTCATGCACCTTCAAATTGGAGAAATCTCAGCAGTCATCGTGTCCTCGCCGGAGATGGCTAAAGAGTTCCTAAGAACTCACGACCTGGTTTTTGCCACCAGGCCGGAACTTATGGCCGCCAAGATACTCTTCTACAATTCTTCGGACATTGTGTTCTCCCCGTACGGAGATCATTGGAGACAAATGCGCAAAATATGTGTGATGGAGCTCCTTAACCCAAAACTTATCCGCTCCTTCAGCTCCATCAGGCAGGATGAGATCAAGCATCTATTGACTGACTTGCGTTCATATTTGGAGAGGCCAGTCAATCTCTCTAAGAGAATCTCCTTGTTTACCAGCTCCCTTTTATGCAGATCCGCCTTGGGTAAGATGATATATTCATCCGTGTTGTAAAATTGCGAATCTGTGCCTAGGCACCAAGCCCCAGCCTTCCGCCTAGTGTATCACCACAAGTAGTGATTTAGGCAGCAGACTAGACCGTCTAGGCCTCCTAGGCACTGACTATGCCTACGCGCTGACTAATCGCCGCCTAGAAGCTCCCGAGCGCCTAAGGAGTGCCTAGTGATTTTTTCAACCATGATATTCATTAATGTTTCAAAAATCTCATCTAAGCACAGATTAATCAATGCCTAGGAGCTAGGCGCTGGCTGATCGCCTAAAGTATAACCATAATCGGTGGTCTAGGCCGTTGGCCAGCTAGGTGGCAGACTAGGCCATCTAAGCACCGCCTAGGCCACCTAGGCACCGACTAGGCCGCTTTGGCATCGACTAGGTAGCCTAGTCGGCCAATTAGTTATTGTTCCATTCGTTTTTTAATTGGTTATTTCTTTCAAAATAACACCGCTTTGAGCAAAATAACTCTAAATTGTTCAAACTCAATGTTTTTTAGGTTAATATTTAATATTTTAGTATTAACTATTAAAGTATTAAATAGTTTATAATTATTCCGTCTAAAAAATTTTTAAAAATTTATACAAATTTTTTAAAAAATAAAAAATAAAAGAAAAAATACAGGGAGCCAATTAATAGCCCCTAGCACGTGAGGAGTGCCAACCATCATATTCATGAAGTGTACTGTGAAGTTCAATTCGATCAGAATTTAATTAATTCTAATCTATTACATACTTTTAATAGGCTGCAGGGTATTCACTGGAAAAGAAGAGTTAATTGAGGTGTTGGAGGAGATGTTGGCTATCCTGGGAGGCTTTCAGTTTGAGGATGTATTTCCCTCCTGGAAGCTTCTTCACAACCTGTGCGGGAACAAGAATAGGATTGTGAAAGTTCACCGTAAAATAGACGCAATTATTGAGAACATCCTAAAAGAACACCAAAACAACTTTGAAAGTGGTCACGAGTTAGGCCAAGGGGGTGAAGATATAATTGACGTCCTCATCAAACTTGAGAGAAACGGAAGCCTTCAACTGCCTATCACCCACGACATCATCAAAGCCATAGTCCTCGTATGATTTATATAAATTCTACTTTCTTAAATTAAATTTTTACATAGTATACTATTTGATGGGAGCATATATATGCAGGATCTTTTTGTAGCTGGAACGGAGACATCGTCGGCAGTGGTAGTGTGGGCAATGTCCGAAATGATGAAAAATCCTAGGGTGTTAGCGAAGGCGCAGGCTGAGGTGAGGGAAGCCTTCAGAGGGAAAGAGAAGTTGGAAGAAGATGACATCATGGACCAATTACAATATCTCAAGTCAGTGGTCAAAGAAACTTTGAGATGTCATCCTCCGGGTCCATTGTTAGGTCCCAGAGAGTGCATGGAAGAAACTGTGGTTTGCGGATACACCATACCGGCCAAAGCAAGAGTATTGATTAATGCGTGGGCAATCAGCAGGGATCCTCAATATTGGGAGGATCCAAACAGCTTTATACCCGAGAGATTTGAGAAGAATTCAGCTGACTTTATGGGAAACCACTTTGAATTTTTGCCTTTTGGTGCTGGAAGGAGAATATGCCCCGGACTTGTATTTGGTTTTGCCAATACCCTATCTCCTTTAGCAAACTTGTTGTACCACTTTGATTGGAGCTTCATTTCGGGAATTACTGCAAATACATTGGACATGACAGAGATGATCGGACTAACTGCCGGAAGGAAGAATGATCTTTTCTTGATTCCTACTTCTCCGGCAGCCTGTTAATCAATCAATTCTAATAATATACCAAAATAAAATCTCACTCTTTAAGTTCATTTGGGGACATTTATAATAAAATATGAATACTCTTTAGTGTTGTTTTCCATATTGCATGCAAGATGATGAGTAGTACTATTGTACTCTACTATTTTCCTTCCAATTCAATAATAAGATTTTATTGTTATTTAATTTGTTAGTATGTATTACTCTATTTTTTAATTGGCAAGTCACAAGTGGATGCATGTCAACAATCAACAACCTTAGCTTGTTTGAACGTATATAAAATGGAGAAGAAAGAGAAGAGAAGAAGTAAAAGATAAATTTGCCCCTCATCATTTTAGTCATTAAAAAATTTCTGACTACTTCTCACTAACAATTTGGTAGAATGGACTGTTTATTTGGGAACCACTTGAATTAGGTATTAGTAATTTAATATAAATACGTCCATTGTGTATGAAGATTGAGAATGAACCAGACACAGCAAAATATATTGTTCATATGTTATTCTTAGTTATTACTTGGAGCGCAGCTCTCACATGCTCAAACTGCGAATACAAATAAATGCATCGAAAATTAAATACTTATTGAAAGGTATTAATTTATTAATATTATTTCAATAATTGCATAAATTAAATAAACAATAATAAAAAATATAAAAGATAACTCAAATACCTAAAGCTTGACTTAACTACAAATTAAATAGAGAAGTTCTTTTGACAACTATCACAGATCAGAATTGACAATATAATAATACTGTTAATAATTATATTAAAATTTATTTCCTAATACTTAGGAACTAAGTTAGTAGAAAAAAGACTTTTTTTTAGGGTTTGAACCTGAAACCTCTCATTTGAGGATCCACAATTTTGCTCAATAAACCCACTTTAAAAATATTTTAAAATAAAGTAATATTGAGATGTATTTTCCAATTTATAATTTATTTACCAAAACAATTAAAATTTCTCCTCACTAATAATAACAAAAAATATTAATATATAAAGGTAAAAAATATTACCATAAAAATGATTAAGTATAATACTTTAAAAATTATATACTCTTTGTATTATTATAGTAGTTATGATTATTTTTATAATCTAATTAAAGATGGTAATAATAGTTTAAATAAATAAAAAAAAACAATATTATATTAAATCAGATGTGGAAGTACAAAATTTCAATATCAGATATAATTTTATTAATATTACTAATCCCTATACATGCTAATACTAAGAATAAAATAAAAATAAAAACGTATATTTTACTTCACTCTTTACGCTTAATCTATGATTCTTGCCTAAAAGTTCATAGATCCGTAACTACATGCTTGATTTTTGAAACAATCGAGCCAATCGCCTCAGATCTTAGTTGACCTAGGTTATGAATTGCCCTAACAATGTTTCTTTCTCAGGTGAAAAGTTCGCCGGCAAATATTTACCGGCGAGAGTCGAGGATAACTTATACAGCTTGAATCAAAGATGATAGTACATATTCGAGGTTTATTTCTAATTATTCTCCTACTTCGATCTATGTTTCTGGAAACATATCTCAGGTTAAAATTTCTCAGGAAACGTGTTACTGGCAAACAATTTATACATATAAATCTAGGGTTTTTTAAATAATCCTTGAATGATTCTGAATTTTTATTTGACCATGTTTATTTTTTGTCAAATCTGATAGTTCATGTGTTGTTTTCGTACTTTTAGATGAACAAATAAACTTCAAATAATCTATGCTTTAATTTTATTTTTTTTAAAGAAATGTTATTGTTATTATAAAAACTAAAATATTAAAAAACATGGCTGCCAAGTCAAATCCCCTAGCTTATATAAGTGCAGCCTTGGCCTTGAATAAATCCCCGGGATAAAATAATATATCAATCTTGCTTGCTCTAATTTCAGTGATGGAGGTGGCATTCAACTTCATTTCTTTCGTCTTCTTTCTTTCTTTTTTCATTTTACTCCACACACTGTGGAGGAAGAAGGCAAAAACCCGCCGGAATCTGCCACCGGGGCCGCCGAAGCTGCCGATCATCGGAAACCTGCACCAATTCATGTCAGATTCACAGAAACCCACCCACCGTGTCCTGGGAGAGTTGGTAAAAAAATACGGCTCCCAGGGAATGATGAAGCTTCAAATCGGAGAAATTTCAGCTGTGGTGGTATCTTCGCCGGCGGTGGCTAAAGAGTTGCTAAGAACCCACGACCTAACTTTCGCGACCAAGTTGCAGTCTCTGGCCGGTAAAACACTATTTTACAATGGTTTGGGCGTTGCGCTTACTCCGTACGGTGATTATTGGAGACAATTGCGGAAAGTATACGCCACAGAGCTCCTCAACGCTAAAAATGTCCGGTCGTTCAGTTCAATCAGGCACGATGAGATCCATTGTCTATTGGCCCATCTCCGTTCATCTTCCGGCCAGTTGGTGAATCTCACTGGCAGAATCTTCTTACTTATGTCCTCCATTATATGCAAATCTGCATTTGGTAAGATCAGATCGATGACGTGCGGCAATTTAATTTGACTCTTTCAAAATTATATTTTTAGTGTTTTTTTTTCGTAGTATGGAACAATACTATCTAGATGCATGGGTTCAATTCCAAATTTAATTTAGGTGTGTTTAGTCCATGGGTTTACAACACTAGGAAGGAATGAGAATCAAAATTATAGTTAGTGTTTTGTTGGTAATTTTTTAAAACACCGACTACGAGATTTGATTACTGATTTAATTAAAAATCACACTCCCTAATTAAAAAATGTATCATTACATCTGATTGGTAATATGATTTTTTAAATTTGAATTACTGCCTTTTAGATTTTTGTTTTGATTTGTTTTGCTTATATTAGTGTTTTGGATGTCATTATATTAGGATTAATTCTCTTAATTTTTTGCTTTTGTATTTTTAAAATACTTAATTATTCTCATTATAGAGTTATATATAACCAAATATTAATATTGGTAATCATTTCAATTCCACCTGATAAGGATATACCCCCGGACCCCGAGCCATACAACAGGTAACCACCTGTACACCCGGCCCCTGCTAAAACGAGCGTACCTAGCCCCGCGCGTCGGCCCGACCGACCGATCGACCGAAGGCGCTCGGCCCGACCGTGTCCCTTCCCTGGCTCGAATCGCTGTTAGAACCGATCGGCCTGCCTTTGTCGGTCGGACCCGATTCGGCTGAGGGTCCATGAACCCAGAAAGGGTCAGGCTTTGGACGCCGCGTGGCAGTTAGACATTCGGCCCCGCCAGGGTCAGATGCATGCCCGCCACGTGCCCGCCATGCCGAGAACCCGGAGATGCCTTCTCCCACCCTCTATATAAAGCGCATTAAATGCAGCTTGAAAATGACTTTTGGCACGAGGCAAGACCGGAGCTTCCCGACCCTTCAGTGGGAACCCGAGCCTCGGCCTTTGCCTGTACACGTATTGTACCCCGTATATACCATATCACCACCCTACTATCAACCATGCAAAATATTTCACCAAAATTCATACTATTACCATGATTCCCATTCTGATTCTGATGTAAGAACCAAACACGCCCTTAGTGCAGATTATATTATTCCGTACATGATTTCGAGAAAGCTAACTAGCTAGGTGGAGGGGTAACCTGTTAGCAACTTGAGAAACCTGAAAAATGAACAAATGTAATGAAATTGGTTAGTTTAGGGACCTATTTGTAGGTTTTTTAGATTCAGTGGCCTAATTGCATTCTTGTGTGCAGTTCAGTGGCCTATTTGACCCTTATTCCTAATAGCAATAGTAGTGTCATTTGATCTAGTTTTCCTTTCTCAAATTCATTGAATTGTAATAAGGTACCCATGAATTGCAATTCAATAAAAGGAGGGAATTGCAATTCCCTACAACCAAACACTATAATTCAGGCCTTCATTGAATTACAATTCAATTATAACCAAATTACACCCAATTCAATTTAATATTATTCCATACATGATTTAGAGAAAGCTAGCTAGTTAACAATAATAGATACTGCAGGTAAGGTATTCACCGGGAGAGAAGAGTTCTTAGAGCAAATAAAGGAAATATCGGAGTTGCTGGGGAAATTTGATTTCGCCGATGTGTTTCCGTCTTGGAAGGTTCTTCACGGCCTGTGCAGCAACAAGACCAGGATCATGAAAACTCACCGAAAAGTAGACGGAATTATTGAAAACATCATAAAAGAGCACAGAGAGAAGTTGGAAAGTGGTGATTGTTTAATTGATCTCCTCATAACACAAATGGATAAGGGTGGCCTTCAACTGCCCATCACTCATGACAGCATCAAAGGCGTAATTGCTGTAAGTACATATGTTATTGACATCGTACGTCATAATAAGCTAGCTATATATCCTTAAATTCAAATGGGTTAACGTTTGTTGGAGCATGCATGCATGCATTCAGGAAATATTTACAGCAGGAAGTGAGACATCAGCAACAACAACTGTGTGGGCAATGTCGGAAACGATGAAGAATCCCAGGGTTTTGGCCAAAGCCCAGGCTGAGGTGAGAGAAGCTTTCAGAGGGAAAGAGAAGTTAGAGGAGGAAGATATGGAGGAATTACAATACTTGAAATCAGTGGTAAAAGAAACCTTAAGGTTTCATCCTCCGGTTCCTTTGTTAACACCCAGAGAGTGCATGGAAGAAACTATGGTGTGCGGATACACCATACCGCTCAAATCAAAGGTATTGATTAATGTGTGGGCTATGTGTAGGGACCCCCAATATTGGGAAGATCCAGAGAGCTTTATACCCGAGAGATTTGAGAAGAATAGTTCAATTGATTTTATAGGAAATCACTTTGAATTTTTACCTTTTGGCGGTGGAAGGAGAATATGTCCGGGACTTGGGTTTGGGTTTGCCAACGCTTTGTCACCTTTAGCACACTTGCTCTTCCACTTTGATTGGAAGCTCCCTCCTGGAGTTACTGCTGATACATTGGACATGACGGAAATGAACGGAGTAACTGTTACAAGAAAGAATGATCTTTTCTTGATTCCTACTCCCATCCATCTTGTAAAGTAATATACATATATACTTACTCTACCAAATAAAATCCCACCTAGCTAGCTAGCATGATGGGATAATGTTTTGCAAACAGCTTGAATATTAATGTACCTCGTCCTATTTACTAATTACATATATAATACGATCGAATTCTTGTTTGAGAGTATTGTATTACTCCATTCTTGGCAACTTTCAACATGCGACATCCTTGTTTGAACACAAGTTTTCTTTGTGAGAACATAAACTGCGAATTTATAATCCGCTTAAGTTCAGCATCAGTTTATGTAAAGTATATATGAATGAATAGATGATTATTATTGAGCTTTGAGAACAAATATATAGTACAATAGTGGAGAAGATCAACAGAAGAAACATCATGTAATTATTGGGATTTTTAGCATAAAATGACATTTAAGTGGTTATTTTGTAATACAAACATATGTGGAATCCACTTCTGATTTAAGTTAGGTCAAAGTTGATTTAGATTTTTCATAATGAGACCAAGAAATCGATATATTATACACTCAAAATGGATAATGGTTAATTAAGATCGAAATGGGTTCTCAAACGAAATTTGAGTTGAAAAATAGAGGGAAAAAGGCTCTGACAAAGCACTTGTCTCACATTTTGGTTTGGGTAGTACGTAGATTTGCAACACTATATATACAAGACTCCATTTAGGAGTTTGAATTATTTAGCATAGAGGCTCTTTTCTCGCGCAATATCGTATATGTCTATGTCATGACATTTTCATAAATAACTTGAACTTTGAGAAACTATCTACCTTCCACAATTTATTTATTTTTTATTTATTATTATTTTTTTTTTGGTGTGTTTGGTTTACGGTTTAACTTTTTAAATTTGATTTAGTTATAGTTTGCGTTAAGAGTGCACCTTGCAACAATATAACGTACACCCAACAATAGCATAAAATGCGCATAACGTTATCATTAATTGCACTGAATGGGGAGGTAATTACACTTCGAATTCACCTTTTAACAATATAAATTTTTACACAGTATAGTACATTTTTAAATTAAAGTTTTACATAGTATATACTACATATGCAGAATCTTTTTGTAGCTCGAACAGAGACATTATCAGCGGTGGTAGTGTGGGCAATGTCGGAAATGATGAAAAATCCTAGGGTGTTGGCCAAGGCGCATGCTGAAGTGAGAGAAGCCTTCAAAGGGAAAGAGAAGTTGGAAGAAGATGACATTACGGACCAATTACAATATCTCAAGTTAGTGGTCAAAGAAACTTTGAGATGTCGTCTTCCGAGTCCATTGTTAGGTCCCAGAGAGTGCATGAAAGAAGCTGTGGTTTGCGGATACACCATACCGGCTAAAGCAAGAGTATTGATTACTGTGTTGGAAAAATAGCATTAAAATGGCATAAAATGACATGTTAAGTGGCTATTTTGTGGTACAATTATCAGTGGGGTTCACTTTCGATTTGAATCGGGTCAAAGTGGATTCGGGTTCTTCGTAGTGAGACGAAGAGATTGATATATTGTACGCTCAAAACGGATAATGGGTGAATGAGATATTGATTCTCAAAGTAGACCCATTGAGTTGGAAAAATGTAAGGGAAAAGTGATGGTGGTTTCAGGTGCTAAGGGAAAGAACGGATTGTCAATCGGCTGTTTCAGTTGGAAAAATGTAAGGGAAAAGGGATTACAATAATGGTGGCTGTTTTAGGTGTTAAATCTCAATAATGGTGGCTGTTTCAGGTGTTACAAATCGTGGATTAAATGCTAAACTAAATGCTATTGATTCCTCACCTCCATATAAGAAGGGGTGTAGCAGCAGTGTTTCGACACAGACTGAAAACAACACACACAACACTGAAATTCTGTTTTCCCAGCTCCAAAATCTCTGCTCCTACTCCCTTCTTGTAGCTGTGTTCGTCCCATGCTCTAGTTCGCCGGGTTCGTTCATTTGGGTGCTCAAACGTCGAACCGTTGTACGTTTTATCCTGGGAAACCTAGGCCACAACGCTCCTAGCACTTTTGGGAGGTGGAAAATAAGGTTTTAAGGAAAGACAGGCACTTTGCCTAACTCGTACGAATCTTTCTTCCTTCTCCTTCTTTCTTGTTTTGGATTATGCTCTAAGCAAAAATCCGTTCTTTCTTGTTGTTTTGGAATTATAATCTAAGGATTATATTTTCTTTTTGGTTGATATATATTGGTATATCTTTTTCATAGATATACATGTATATATAACCGTTGGGTCCGTTTTATATATATTTGTGTGTATATATATATTTCGGATATATATCCAATAATATTTTATATATATATTTCGTGTGTATATATATAAATATTATTTTACGGATATTAAATCGATTGTGGTTCATTATCACCAACAATCTTAAAACCTTATATACTTTTGATAATGAACAAGTCGATGGATTCCAAAAGTGTTGGATCCGTGAATGTTGCTCGTGGTGCACATTCAAATGGTCGGAACGGCAACGATATTGCACATTCCGTGATGCCAGTTGATGGCAGCAACGTTGGAAATAATATTTCCATGGGAGTTGCAAAAACACACGATGGTGCTCCAGAGAACTTTGGTTCACGATCCGGTAGACCTGTGGCTAATGGCACACAATTGGTACCTATTGTGTTGTCTAGTGGATCGGCTAAAAGCCACGAAGGATCCTATGATGGTGTAATAACTACATGGTGTGAGGACTATTGTAGTGTGACCAATGACTTCAACCGTAATCAAAGGAAACTTAAGCGGAAGCTTAGCTTTTAAGAAGATTACGAGAAGAAGGAAAAATGCCACTATGAAGCGAACCGTCATCCTGGTGAAAAGGTTGAGGACAATTTCGCTATGTTTAAAACATGTGGATGGTTGGACGAGTGAGGTCACAACCGAGGTACCCCCGATGTGCGCTATGGACCACCCTTCGTGAAGTGGACGGTTGGAAAATGGAACAAGGCACACGAGTTGAAGGACTACTACGAGATAGGAATAAGGAATTTATTTCCAATGTAGTTTTTCCTATTTATTTATTTTTAATAAATACTGTAGTATCCTTGTAATATTTTATTCGAATAAAAATATAATTGTTCCATTGAGTTGAATTTTGGTACATACGAATTATTTGTTAGAATAATGTCAAATGTATGAAATAATTCAATATGGGTGCGTGGTGCATCACGGAGCATTATGTGGAAAATGCTAAAACGGCTTAACGGCCGGAACGAAATGTAACAAGCGTGTTACATGTTGAAATCCCGTAACGAACTTCGGTTCTAGTTCATGTAGAACGATACAGATTTCAAGGATCAATTTGTCAAAAATTGGGATAACTATACAATCGTGAGCGTCACAACTCAAGTGTTGAATATTTTATATAATATTCTAAGAACGATTATATGAGTTTGATTCAACTAGTTGGAAAATTTGGTTGATTTGTTCTCGTTAATTGTGTTATAATTAACTTGATAAAAAAATTCCAAATTACACTAGTATATTTAATTTGAGACAAATTGTATTTTGGTGAATAGTACTTTTGTAGCACTAATGGAAAGTGCAATTTAATTTGGCACTTTGAAGTGCAAATTAGAACACTGCAATAGTGCTATTAAGCACTAGGTAGAGTGCTTAATTAGGCACTTTCTGCCACTTGGTGGCTGCACCTTTAGGTGTTGAAAACTTAATCATTTGGTGCTTTAGTAATAGCAATAAAGGTGCTAGATTATGATTTGTCCTAATGCTAATCTACTTAGCTTAAACCTTTCGTATAGTATGTGGCTAATTAAATTTAGCGTTGTAAAAGTGTTATGTGATTAGCACAAAAGGAAGTTTGGTTAATTGTGGAATTAATTGAAAATCCTAGTGCTAAGTAGCACTGAAATTATAAATTAAGCAACCGAAGGTTGCTATGAGTTTATAATTTAAAGCAATAGGGATTGCTTTGGAATCGGTGCGTTAGTTTGGTAGCAATGATTCGTGCTTTGTGTAGCATGTTTCGTGCTTCACTAGTAAGCACTCATTCGCGCTTTAACTTCGGAAGCACTAATTCGGGTTTGTGGCCTTTCGGTCAAAACCGAATGGATTCGTGAGGGCTAATCTGTTAGCACCTACGAGATGTGTTAGCGTGTAACACATGTTTATTCTTTAAAGAATAAAAAGAGAAAAACTAAATTAATCGTGGATTAATGCGGTTACGAACAATCGATGTGGTGAAAAAGAAACACCTATTGGTGATTTCGGCGCAAGCATTGGTATCGTACTCGAGCGTACGACACGGTATTCACCTCAATCGAGCGTTGTTGCCGAACATAAAATATCAAGACGTTGATAAGTTCGGGTCTACCTCAAAGTATGAGGGTGAGACAATACTTTGGACAAGTAAATACCTTTTAAATAAGGTTACCCACATGGAATTCTTACGAATTGTGGGTACGTAGGAAGTTTCCTTCTAATGCCCGAAATGTGGGGGTGTCTTGCCAAAGGTGTGTATTGGTTCTTAGTACACGAGTCCAAGAGTTTGGATGTACATAAGAACACGAAAGATTGATTCAAGAAATTCATCGTTCTTGGAAGATGTATTTTTGTGAAGGATCAATAAAGGACCTAGCACGTTGAAAGGAACTTTCGGCGTAGCTATGGTTGAAGGGTGTGAAAGAGAACCCGAGCTCAAAGCTAGACGTAGCAAGAGAGCTAGTAATAGCAATAAAGGTGCTTTAGTAATAGCAATAAATGTGCTAGATTATGATTGGTCCTAATGCTAATCTACTTAGCTTAAACTATCAATATAAACTATCAATATAAGTGTTTGGTTAATTAGCTTATGCAATTCCAAAATGCTAAAATTCAAAACGCTACTCTAAGCAACTTTTTCAATTAGCTTTTTCAGAAAAGAAATTATACCAAACAACTATTAGCTAATAGTTAATTTACCAACACTTTTCTACGACAACTAATGTTATCAACTAGTTATACCCTCTAATTAACACAATCAGCTAACAGTCATTTACCAAACATGGCCTTTATGGAAAACCACTTTGGATTTTTGCCTTTCGGTGCCGGAAGGAGAATATGTCTCGGACTTGCATTTGGTTTTGCCAATACCCAATCTCCTTTAGCACACTCGTTGTACCACTTTGATTGGAACTTCATTCCGGGAATTACTACTAATACGTTGAACATGACAGAGATGGTCGGTCTAACTGCCTGAAGGAAGAATGATCTTTTGATGATTCCTACTTCTCCGGCGGCTTGTTAATCAATCAATTCTAATAATATACCAAAATAAAATCTCACCCTATTGGCAGTGAACTCTTTAAGTTCATTTGGGGACATTTATAATAAAATATGAATATATATATATTCTTTAGTCTCTGGTCCTAGAGTCTGTATTGCCTGAGCTTAAGGGCTATGTTGACCCCTCCACTGCTAGTCCATGGGTTTTTGACTATGAAGTGTCACGGCTCCGGTTTCTTTGGTCCTGTGCATATGTTTCTGTTCTTCAGTGTTTGCCGCAGGGTAATCTCCTCGTGGATGCATTGGTAAATTGGATTGTGGATAAGGATGGGGAGTTTATTTTTCTTAATTTGTTTGACTTACCGCCGAGGGTGCGTGCTTTGCTTCTTCATGATGCTGTCCCCTTGGTGTTTTTTGAGGATTATGAGCCACCTTGAACTGAGGCCCCGGTTTTCTTGATGTATTTGTTTTGTTGAAATCTAAATCCGAATTGAAAAAGGGGGGGGGGGGGGGGGGGGAGAAAAGAATGAGAAAAATGAAAATGAAAGAAAACAAAAAGAAAAAGAAAATGAAAGAATTACAAAAGATGAGAGAAAAGAAAAAGGAAAGAAAACAAAAAAAAAAAAAAAAAAAGAGAGAAAGAAAAGTACTCTGCTTGGAGGCAATGATGGTTTGGCATTTGTCAAGACTAGCCTCAACAACGCAGGTGTCAGCGGTACAAGAGGCACCCTAGTTCGGGCTGAACGGTGGCCGGGCAAGATTTATCAAATCCATTGACCTAGTCAGGCTTGCTGCTGGCCAATAGTAGCCGAGTCCCTTTTGGGCTCCAGGTGGGGCGGGTCATATATGATGGGGGTTGTCTTGTTGTTCGTGTCTGCCTGTTATTTCCTTATACACTGCATATTGAAACATGATTATGAGCTGTATTGGTTTAGGAAATGTGGCATTGCTTGTTCTGTCACGTTTTCATTTTGCAGGTCTTTCCTTGTTTTCTGAGGTATTGCTGGTCTTAAGCTTGTTTGGTTTTGCCTTTGTGGGTTTCTTTAAATAGACCACGCCTCAACGTTGGTGCAAGCGGTAAGAAATTGCATCCTAGCCCGGGCTGAACGGTGGCCGGGTAGGGGTTTATCAAATCCGTTGGCGGTTTGTCCAGGCTTGCTGCTGGCCCATAGTAGCTAATCCCGTCAGGGTTCTGGTTACTACGATATTGGTGCTGCTTGGGTAGACTGATGATATTGGTTGGCCTGTGTGCTTTATTTGGTGGCCTGCGTGCCATTTATTAGTTTTTTGGGCCTGCGTGCCTCCTTTGTGGTTTGTTTGCCTTGTGATGATAGTTGGGCAGCTGCTGTTGTGTATTTCTGCCCTTGTGAGATAGCCCTGCAGCAGCCGTTATGCTGCCGGATATCTTACAAAATGGGCTAGCATTCTTGGAGGTTTTGGCCAGCCAATAGATTTAGTTTGACGAGACGTGGGCGTGAAGCGTTGGCGGCCGTGTTCGTACTGTTGCATTGTTGAATTGTGGTGTAGAGTCGCGGCATTGCAACTTAGTGGTGGTGTGGCATGATGGCGCACTAGTACATGGTGGCACGCAGGTGCAGCTATTCTCCTAGAAACAACCGTTATGCTACCGGTTATTGCGAAAATTGGTGCGACGCCGATAACGGGATTCTGCGCCTCCATTTCAGCACCTCTATTATTTATTTATTTTTCTTCATCTGGCCTATTAGTATGGCTTGGGTCCATTATTTTATTCTTTCATTCTTTAGGCCTGGCCTGTTAGGGCTTGAGTCCATCCTTTATTTTAGTTTCTTTATATTACTATAGGCCCAATCTCAAGGGCTGAGTATGTGTTATGGTCACTTTTGGACCATCAGTTGTAAGACATTTTAATTCCTTTCCTTAATAAAGTTTTGTTAATATATATATATATATATATATATATATATATATATATATATATATATATATATATATATAGGGAAGGGATCAGGTGCATTTGAGGCTTCCCGTGCGGTTGTGCGAGTGGACGCATGTTAAGCATTAATCTGACGCACTTAAAGTATACAACACATGCACATTAAGCACACAAACCTTACGCATGTTAAACACAAGCCTCACACATGTTAAGTACAAGTCTCACGCATGTTAAGCACAAGTCTCATGCATGTTAATCACAAAAACACAAGCACCTTAAGTTTTAACAACAACTCACATTAAGTACACACTCACGCACATTAAATACAAAACTTACGCACCTTAAGCACAAGATTAACGCACCTTAAGCACAAAACTCGCGCACATTAAGAACAAAACTCATGCACTTTAAAGTTTCAACAACAATTCATACGACAACTCACATTAAGTACACACTGACACACATTAAGTACAAAATTCACGCACCTTAAGCACAAGACTCACAATACACACCTTAAGTACAAAACTCACGTATATTAACATTATTACAACTCACGCACATTAATCAACCGCACTGGAACCTTTCACTATATATATATATATATATATATATATATATATATATATATATATATATATTCTTTAGTCATGTTTTCAATATTGCATGCATGATGCATGATGAGTAGTACTACTGTACTCCATACTATTTGTTTGTATTACTCTATTTTTGAATCGGCAAGTGGATGCATGTCAACAAAAAACAACCTTAGCTTGTTTGAACGTATATAAAATGGAGAAGAAAGAGAAGAGAAGAAGCAAAAAATAAATTTGCCTTCATCGTTTTTGCCATTAAAAATTTTTGATTACTTCTCACGGTAATTTGACCGAATGGACTGAAATTGACAAAAATAGAATAATTGTAGATTGAAATTAAAAACTTTTAACTTATGTATCCAAATTAAAAATACCTCAATAGTCATAAAACTGAAAATAAAGTTACATTTACTTTACATATATAAATGTACTATCCAACATTATCAGTGAGTAGAAACGGTGTAAACACAAAAAATATCGAAATTGTATATATAATCAAAAAATTTATTTACAGTGGGTAGTTCATGATGCAGGTACAAAATTCATGTGTAGTCCTCTGATTCCTCCGGGATTCAAGTGGCGCGTGCCTCCGGAATTCAAATGGCGTAGCTTCCGGATTCAAGTGGCGTGATATTCAACAGCGAGCAAACGTGAAGCTTCAAGCCAATCAACTCTGCAAAGTTTCAAAGTACCTGCAATGGCTTCAAAATCTTCAAATGCCTTCAAGGAACACTCAATTCTTCAAAGTCTTCAAGTTGTTTCAATGTATTTATTTAAAGAATGAAATTGAGGCTCTATTTATAATGAAGTTTGTAACTAAAATCCCTCAACAAGCTCCACTAATATTTATTAAATTAAATTAATTAATTATCTAATAAATTGAACCTTGCCAAAATCAAGTCTAGGTTCATTATTCTATCATCTAATTCAAATTCAAATTAAATTATAATTATCTAATTCAAATATAATAAAATCATACTATATTTAAATTATAATTATAATTATAATTATAATTCAAATGAAATGAGCTTGGACCAATTAATTAATTAATTCAATAGCTCAAATCAAATTTACTTGGACTAATTAAATTAATTTAATTATCATAGCCCAATTAATTAGATTGGACTAATAGTCAACCCCGAAATTGGCCTCAATAGTGATTTAATTGGCCTACTTGTCGGCTTCAAATTTTTCGTGTCTACAAATTGCCCCCCTCGAGACTTGCAGAGCATACACTGTTTGAAAGTATGTAGTGCATGGAAGTCTCGAAAATATAAGGCCATTTCAACTCGTGCCAAGGAGCCTTGTGGGATATGAGGCAGTTTCGACTCGTGTCAGGGAGCCTTGAAGTAATATGAGGTCGTTTTTACTCGTGCCAAGGAGTCTTGAAGGAATATGAGGCAGTTTCGACTCGTGCCGTGGAGTCTTGAAGGAATATGAGGCAGTTTCGACTCGTGCCGGGGAGTTTTGAATATGATGTGTTTTCAATTCACATTGAGGAAACTTGAAGAATATATCCTCCATCACATATTGTGGTATAATGTGTTGAGGCACATTTTTCTTTAGCATATGGGTTGATTTGAGGAATTTTCATCTTCATTCCTTGGTTAGTTGGAGTAATATGGAACCACTTCGGCATGTAATCCGCCAATGTGACTGGAACTCGTGCTTTCATATGGTGGCTGCAAGTCCTCCCATCAATAGAGCCCTTTAACATTCTCTTCTTGACCCACCTTTTCATACCTTGCTTAGATGGTCGTGTCGCATCATCAATGTGGTGTTTTTTAGTATGTTTAATACCATGTCGAATATCATACTCGGGTTTGGTATCGTAAGACTTGATGTTAAGAGGGAATAGACACTTGTGTCGTTTCCCTTTCATCTTCACATTGTTCTTCTCAATGAGTAGCGAAGTAGATTTACCGCATGAGATGGGAACTTGATTAGCGCTTGTTGTGGCATCTGTAAGTTCAATTCTCCCATCTAGAGCTAACTCCATTACTTTATCCTTAAAGACAAAGCAATTTTCAATTGGATGTCCGACAAGTCTATGATACTTGCAATAACTCGGATGATCCACCATTAATGCCTCGTTTGGTCGCCTCATTTCTGGAAAATCAATGAGATTGTGTTTTAATAGCTCATCAAACATATGTGGAACATTAGAATCCAAGAATGGATACTTCTTGTTTTATCTATCCCTGAAAGAAAGCCTTTTACAACCCTGTAATGATCTAGAAGCATCCTTAGACTCACCAGTAGCTTTAGTGAATATCCTTGCTGGTTGAATATTCACATGCGTAGCATCCATACTTTCATATTTCTTAAAGGCCTTGCCGCCATTTTCAACGCCATCATGACTCTTGCCCCCATTGTAGAAGCTTTGAATGTGTATGTTTTGTCCACCATTAGTTGTTATGCTTAACTCCATATCATGGGCGCGACTAGATAATTCCTCAAAAGTCTTAGGCTTGAGCCCTTGGAGGATGTAGGAGAGCTCGAAGTGCATGTCGTGGATGCACATTTCAATCGCGGAGCTCTGTGATATCTTTTCCTTGCAATTCAAGCATAACTCCCTCCATCTTTCAATGTAAGCGGTTGAGCTTTCACCATTCCTTTGGTGAGTGGTGGTGAGTTCTAAGAAGCTGACGGTTATTCTTGTGCTGTAGAAGCGGGTCAAGAACTCGCGCTCCATGTCATGCCAGTTATCAATGCAGCCAAGCTCCAAGTCAGTGTACCAATTGAAGGCAGTACCCTTCAAAGAGCGGACGAACTGCTTGACAAGAAGATCTCCATACGTCCTAGCTTCGTTGCATGTTTCCACGAAGTGGGTGATGTGTTGTCTTGGATTGCCTTTCCCATTGAATTGTTGAAATGCTGGAGGTTGATAGCCAACATGCATCTTCAAATCCTCTATCCTTTGGAATACTCATTCATAATTAGGTTTCCTTGCTTTAAGTTGTAGATTTCATTCTACAGAGTTAAGATCCGTTGAGCATCATGTTGTCAGAACCTTCTCTTCAGATCATCCCAAACATCTCTGGCTTTGTCGAGGTGCATGATGCTCTATGCGATGGACGGTTGAACAAATTTAAAAATCCATGAACAGATCAACAAATTGCATCTTCTCTAGGGAGCATGTCGAGGATGACCGCAGCTTGGTGCTACGGTGGTTCCATCGACGAGACTCCATTTGTTCTTCACCTCTAATGCTATGCGCATAGAAACTGACCACGAACCGTAGTTCACACATCCTGTAAGTAGCGGAATAACTAAAATTGCAGCCAGATACTTCGTTGATGCTAAAAAGAAGCGGATGCTCTAACTCCTCTAGGCTATAACACCTCTGTGCTTGTGATGAATATCTAAAACTAATGCTTTTTCCTTGCACATTTTGGTTTTTTACTTGTTAATCATTATATTATTGAGCCAATTTGGTAACTTATGGAATGATTGTTTGTGCTTAGGTGACTTGACAAGAAAATGATGTTTTGAGCCAAACATTGAGTTATTTGATCAAGATTTCAAGTCATCATAACATGAGGATATTTTTGTGAGGCAAAATGAAGAAAAGAAGATTGAACAACACTCTTCCATGTGCCAAATATTTGTGCCTTAGTGGTCTTGATGATATAGGCAATTCAAAGCAAAGGCAAAGCAAAAGATAGTAAGGTGGCATTTCTCGCCCAGATTGGCGCAGTCTCCGTATTTTGATCATATCTTGGTCTAGGAGTGTCCAAATCAAGTGATTTTTATATCATTGGAAAGCTAACTTCAAGAGCTACAACTTTGATGAAGACAACAAACACTAATTCAAAGGTTTTGAGGGTGAAAACTGGACTAGAAGACGACCTTAGTGCACAGGCAGTGCACACTGCCTGTGGCCACGGGTCTGGCCACGGCCGTGGCCACACCCGTGTCCACTGGGCAGTGTGCCCTGCATTTCTGGCCACGGGTGAAGCCACGCCCGTGGCCACACCCGTGGCCAGCCCTCTGCAACTATTTGCAGCCCGTTTTTTACCCTTTTAAAGCGATTTTTCACCCCAAAACATATCTTTCATTACATCTTTCATTTCCCTTTCATTTCTCTAGTTAGGGTTAGTTTAGAATAGCTTAGATTAGTGTAGATTTGTGGTTCCTTTCCATTTTCAAGCTCAAGAACATTGCAACTCTTGGATTTCAAGGCTTCAATAGAGAAGTTTTCTTATTCATCTCTTCTCTTTACTTTTCATCTATGCTTTCAATTTCTCTTTCAATATTGTGTATCTATTGTTAGATTATGAGTAGCTAAGTGTTTTGGGACTAGGATTTGGTTTGAT
The DNA here is from genome assembly GCF_001879475.1 of Ipomoea nil. NCBI lineage: Eukaryota > Viridiplantae > Streptophyta > Magnoliopsida > Solanales > Convolvulaceae > Ipomoea > Ipomoea nil. The sequence continues at coordinate 40,238 of NW_017616542.1, forward strand.
TTCTTGCTATTGATGCCTATTTGAGTTGTATTGCATAAAGGGGATTATTTGGGTGATCTAGGGTTGTTTTGTGAAATGGGTTTGTTGAGAAATTTGTGTATGATTGTTGGATCCCAATTATATGCTTGATTTGGAGTGTGTTTGTTGCTGTGAGAGTAGAGCTTGTACACTAGCCACACATTCACACACTTAATGCCCAATACGAGAGTATTTCGGGTATTAAGGAGAATTTATGCCTTGTGTTCTTGCCTGGGCAACCTTGGGTTGAATTGCCACGAGAGTGGAGTTTAAGGTTAGGTTGCAAGTCCAAATAGCTACGAGAGTGGTATTTGGACACTTTTGTGCATCTCACTTACCTTATGCCTTGTTTAATTCCCTAATCTTGAGTACAATATTTGGCATCTTAGCTTGAATCAACCAAGTCCCGGTCCTTTGTTTTACTTGTCTTATTTGTTATTAGCCTAATCACATCAAACCAACTCCTTACCAATAGGTCTAGCTTCTAAACGAATAGTTCTAGCTTGTGTTTAGCTTCACTTTGCATCAATTCCTAACATTACAAGAGCCATCTCCAGTGGAACGATATCTAAACTCTATACTGTGATTTGATACTTGATGGATGCGTGAAAACCGTCCTCATCAGCTTGCTAAGAAGAAGTGGATTCTCTAACTCCTCTAGGCTATAAATCCTTTGTGCTTGCATAGGTGAGTTCATTTGCGCAACAGTTGTGGAAGAGCATCTTGCATTCCTTGATTCGACTCTTTGGTGCCAAAGACGACAGTGGCGTAAAAGCATGGCTCTGATACCATAACGAGCGAGCTCACATGCGGAGATGAGAAGGAAGAAGAAGGCCCTGTTATGTTTATTATGATTGGTTCAACTGCATACTGAGGAGGAGACAAACTTATTTACAAGGCGGGAAGAAACAAAGATAATAGAGGTGGTTACAATAGATTTTTGGATAAGCATTTTAATTTTACTTTTACTGCCCTTCTTCATTAAAACAAGTTAAGGAAATAAAATTCCCTTGTAGGAAGTCTTGAACTTGTCAAGTTTAAAGAAAAAAGGTTTGTAGCTCAGTTTTGTTGTGAGCGTACATGTGCAATTGAGTATGACGGTTAGTCGCAAGATAAGATATAAAATAGTCTATGTGCGAGAGATAGAGATATATATTTCAACTAACATCTTTTTTTAAGCTTGGGGTCCTCCTTTTATAGACGAGGAGGATAGAGCGCCAACTTAAAATTTGAATTTGCATGTCACTTAGCTAGTGGTAGCAAGTGGTTATCAATCCACATTAGATGAATTATCAAGGATCGTTTCAGTTTGTAATCAACTACAATTTTCATTTCAAGATTTCATCTTGTATAGTTATTGCTCAAAGTCTAAGTCTTTCTTACTCCTTTGCCATTTATTGGTTTTTATTGTTCTTGCAAAAGTCTTTAATTTAATTCATGTCTAGCTAGATTCAATTAGGGATTGTATTAAGTCATCTTTTGTGATTGAAGTTAAGTGATTGAATTGTGCTATGAGCTAGTGTACGTAATGACTTGATGATGACTCTAGTTGTGAGCTTGATGGTTTGTGTTGATTCTTGGATGATTGTAGCTAGGTTATGGAAGAGGTAATTAGATAAGGTGTTGCCTTATGAGAATAGAGCAACATCATAGCCACGAGTCTCGCTAGTCCAACTTCGCTTTGAGAATAGGGAGTTGGAAAGATACGTGAACACTATGTGCTTGCTCAATTGTTTCAATTTGCGTTAGTTACCATGAGAGTGCGGTTTAAATCTAATTGATTGTAACACCCCGAAATTTTAAAACTTTTAAAGACTTATATAATAAAGGTATTCTCTTATTAAATCCCAAACAGAGCATTGTTAAACATAAAGGTACGGGGTGCTATGCCACACCTGAGCTGGAGAACTCGGATGCACAGGCTAACTAACTAAATTCCGTAATAATGTAAATGGCACGCAGGCCGAAAGGGAAATTATCTACACTACGCCTCGAATCTCTAGCGCGCTCCAGTGTCTACTCATCAGTGCCTGAAAGCCAAATATATCTGTTCAGCGAGAGATGCTGGTAACCCACTCCAACGCGTTGAAATATAATACATATAGAGATATATATAGATATACGAAAACCATTTTGAACATGAAGATATATCCTACGAATTCTAGCTTTTAAAACAGGGATAGACTCGACACATAGAGCTAAGCACAAACGGCAGTTATAGCAAGCATATATAGTTCGCAACAGGCAAGGTAGATAAGGCTGAGCATAATCAATAATCATAACCCAACATAAACAATCCCCAACGTAAATCCCGTAGTCACATCCCCAAGATACTCATAATCACAACTTATCCATATCTCATCACATAAGCACACTTTGTTGGCGCCACAGGACCAATCGCATGCCCATACATGAGGGTCAGCGCATATAGCTCTGACACGGCCCCGCAGCACCCTGCCCCATATCGCAACACGGAGGGGTCGATCGCAACCGACCGATGAACTGCAGCTCATCATAGTTTGATCGCAACCAAACAGTGGACCGCAGCCCAAGAGTATGTCATCTGACCGCAACCAGGAAATATGAACCGCAGCTCATGTAGAAAAGTTTGATCGCAACCAAACGGTGGACCGCAGCCCAAGAGTGTAAATCTGACCGCAGCCAGCTTCTGAACCGCAGCTCAGGAATAACCAATCCGATCGCAACCGAATTGGGTAACATGCACACATAACACATAGCAAGCACATGCAACCCACATTAACACATTGGGAAGGGGGAGAAAACGTATAACAAAACCTATGCGTGATCCTTCACATACTAAGAATGATCCTAAGGGGTTCATGCTTCTTTCACCTAGGTCAACGGGATACCAATTCAACTAGCATGCAATATATAAGACTCACACAACCTACGAACGGCACCCGGAATATCAAACTAGACATAGGCACGATGGACGGAGTCCGTTGGGACACCACAGGGGTCGGGGGAACATCAAACGGGGAAGGCAAAATCCCAAGGTGGGGTACAAACCAGCGGGTAGCCGGTGGGTGAGGGGTCACCCGCCGGCTGCCTGCCGGCGGCACTGTTCCGGGCAGCGGGTGCCCGGCGGGCAGTTGCCCGCAACCGGCGTTGCCCAAATAGGCCGTGGGTAGGTGGCGGGTTCCCTACCCCCACCTACCCCCACTGACTCTTTTTCACCAAAAACGCCCCGGGAACCTTTGTGGAACCCGAAACCATGCTTAGACACTTTCAAACGCAATTGATAACACACGTAGACAATTAACGGATCAAAATCAAGAAACATATGGCACATAACCTATCATGCTTTTCTAAACATAATCAACACCCAATCATGCGAATTCCCACCCAATATACCAAGAATAATACCATACGAATTCCACGATATAACCTAGGGTTCTAATTATTTTTAAATCAACAAGAACACAATTCATCTTCCAAAATCAAGATTCGGTAGGAATATCATATAACCATCAAGAACCTCATATAATCATTAAGAACATCAAGAACACCATATAATTATCAAGAACGTCATATAATCGTCAAGAACACCATAATTATCAAGAACCTCTCATCGTCAAGATCACCAATGGAATCATCCCACCAATCATCAATAATAATATCACAAATCATCAATACACAATAATATGGGGAAATCCTAAGAGGGGAATCATAGCTATGAAAATAGGTTTTGTTGAGACAAGGGTTACCTTTTAGCCTTAATTAATTCCTTGGCTATGAAGGGTCTTTCTTGAAGCTTTCTTCTTTCTTGATTTCTCCTAGGAGAATTCTTGGAACTTCTTGTGTGGTGAGGGATTATTGTGGTGGGAGTTCTAGGTGCCTCTTTATGTTCCCTATTTATATATCTAAGAGTCTTACTTAGGGCCTAATTACTATAAGTTTGCTAACTCTATTCCTTTTAGGACTAAGGATTGGGTTTAGGGATAAGGGCCCATGGACTATGGTGGGCCTTTCCTAATTAATTATTGTGATTTAATTCTTTCTTTTGGGTAATTGGTTAAATGATTAATTGGTTTTAGGGATCGTAACACGGGGTGTTACATTGATAGTCCAATTTCCACGAGAGTGGCATTGTCGTTGAGTAGTGTCTCCCTAGTCTCCTTGTTGAAGCATTACCTGGTAGTCATCCTAGAAACACTAATAACATATATACAAGCTAAGAGTGGCTTGGTACAAGTCTTTGTGTTTACTATTGATTGTTAATTGCATTATCATTGCACTTTGCACTTAATTAGTTGCTAATGATATCGATCTTGCAAATCAATCTTTGAACTTGTGTCCAAACACTCTATACTCATGTACTTAATCACCCACTATTTAACACCTTTACGGTCCATTCTTTGAGATGATATCCAGTGTGAGGATACCCAAGAGGTGAAAGAGGTTTATCACTCTGAAATGGGTTATCAAATAGCTTGTGTTCATATTTTATTTTGTTTTGAAAGGAGCTTGTGTTCATTTAATTCAACTAAATTAATTATTGTCTAAGGTACTACCAAAGCAGTTACACCAATGAACAAAGAACATGTTGTTAAAACAGTATTTTAGATTACGTGTTAATCATAATTTGTTAAGTTCTCACTACGAGTGCAAACCCTACACCTTTCCACTATAAAGTTTGACAAAGTATCACACCACGCCCTTGGAGCTTTCTTTAGACTATAGAGGGCTTTCTTCAACTTGTACAATTTGTTTTTTCCTTCTTTGATTGCAAATATAGGTGGTTGCTATACATAGACATCTTCCACAAATAAACCATTGAGAAAAGCACTCTTAACATCGATATGGCATTGTTGGCATGAGCAATCTTGGGAAGAAAATCTGTTGCCAAAAAATTTAACTGATTATGTAAATATTGTGTTTACTTATTTAATTGATTTGCTTAGATTTAGGTCATAGTGTAGGAAGCTGATGTACGTGTTTATATAGGCTGAAATTAGCTAGATTATAATATAAAAGAGTATTTTTTTCTCCTCCATTATCGTTTTTACATGGTTTCAGAGCATTGGTGAATGTAGAAACTAATTTTTTTTCTGCAATCATTACTGAAAATATCCCATCCTTTTATATTATTCCTCATGAACCTCGAACATTATCTAAGACAATGCCCCCTTCTCATCTGGAATCATCTTAGATGATATAAATTATCCATTATAGTCTCAACTTATGGAGATGCGTATTGGAGCTCGAAACAAATCTGGACTTCTTATAGGCACAACTCCGAAACCAACTGCAGATGATAAGCAATTAGAAACATGGCTTATTGATAACAACCGGGTTAAGAGTTAGCTTATTGACTTTATGAGTCCGCTCTTGATGCAACGTTTCATTCGTCTCCAAACAACCAAAGAAATATGGGAAGCAGTTTTAAAGACGTTTTATGATGGCTTAGATGAAACACAAATCTTTGAACTGAATCGGAGATCATTTACTACTCATCAAAATGGTAGACCCTTATCTTTATATTATAATGAACTAATAGGTATATTTCAGGAGATTGATGCTCGTGTTCAAACACAAGAAGATGACGTTGATGTAATCATTAAGCTGCATAAACATATGACTAGACTTCGAGTTCATATTTTCTTGACTGGTCTTGACCCAGAATTCAATCAAGCTCGATGTGAAATTTTAAGAAAATACACACCTCTAGATGTGGAGTCATGCTACGCGTATGTTCGTAAAGATCACAACCAGAGACAAACTATGGAGGAACTTAAAGTTCAGTCAGATAGCATGGTTCACATGACCGCCCGCACACGTCCTGCAAATTCCCATCAAGCTAAAGGTAAAAAAATCTGGCACTAAAGCAAATAACTATATTTGCACTCATTGTGATGAGGAGGAACATTCCAAACAACGTTGCTATGAAATTATCGGGTATCCTGAATGGTGGGATTTTACAAAAAAACCTTGGAAGAAAATTGGACAAGCTGCTTTTACTAACACAACAGATGAGGGAGTGATTACATCTCCTCAAAATACAGTTGCAGCACATTTTGCTAAGACTGACGATTCAAGTTTGTCTAAAACTATTCTTACTATGAATAATACATGGATTATTAATACAGGTGCAATTGATCACATGACAAATGACTCATCTTTCTTCTATTCGTTCTTCAACTCAACCTCACATACTGCTAAGGGAGGAGTTGCACTCGTTACTCGTGAAGGACCAGTATATGTGTCAAATTCCATTAATCTTGATACTGTACTTATAGTCCATTCTCTTTCTTCCAATCTCTTATCTGTTAGCAAAATTACCAAAGCTTTAAACTGTATTGTAATTTTTGGGCCTGACAAATGTACTTTTCAGGATATTGTAACACAACAGGCTCTTGGTTGTGGTATTAGACGTGGAAATTTATACTTTCTTGATTTGAACCTTACAAACAATAAGATGCCTGGTCAAGCAAATACTACTAAAGGGAGTCAAGGAAATGAAGATATGGCATGGCTCTGGCATCGCCGTCTTGGTCACCTTTCATTTAATTATCTTCGCAAATTAAAACCAAGTTTGTTTTTACATAGGAATTATACATTTAATTGTGACATTTGTGAAATGGCAAAGACCCATAGAATTTCTTATCTACTTAGTTTTAATAAAAGTAATACACCTTTTATGACTATCCACTCTGATGTTTGGGGACCTGCTCAAGTCCCTACTTTATCTGGTGCTCATTATTTTGTGACTTTTATTAATGAATGTACTCGTATGATATGGATCTCTCTCCTACGAAATAGGGGAGATGTTTGTTCTGTATTTCAGAATCTATATAAAATGGTGGCCTCTCAATATCAATGCCGAATTCAAGTTCTTCAATCTGATAATGGTGGGGAGTACATAAACTCTGACATGATGATTTTTTGTCAAGAGAATGGGATTCGACACCAAACTTCATGTACTGGTACAACCCAACAAAACGGCTTGGCATAACGGAAAAATCAGCAAATACTTGAGGTTGTTAGAGCGTCCTTGTTTGGAATGAAAGTGCCTCGAGAATATTGGGGTGAAGCTGTTCGTTCTGCTGCATATCTTATCAATTGAACTCTATCGTGAGTCATTAAATTCAAAACTCCATACCAAAAACTCCATGAACTTGTTTCAGCGCCGATTGAGCCAAATCTTGGACCCCGTGGTGTGTTTGGTTGCACTGCATATGTCCACAAGGTAGCAGGAAAACTAGATCCACAAGCTGTCTGTTGCATTATTTGTTGGATATGCAGTCTTTAAAAAGGGTTATAGGTGATATGACCCTACTGAAAACAAAATGTATGTAACTCAAGCTATTACATTCCATGAAGATCTTCCTTTTTTCGGTGAACATGATTGCTCTCTTTAGGGGGAGAAAATACTTAATTTAAGTGAAGACAAAACTAATGGATTTTTTCATGAACAAGCCAAGATTGATTTGCAACCAGATGAACCAGATGTTGATACACGTCCCAAGATTATTAATGGAACTTTTGAGAATGAAAATAATACAACTTCCCCTCTTGAGATTATTAATGGTATTCTTGATAATCAAGATTGTACAACTTCCCAAGACACACCTACAACCATAGAAATTCCAAGTGTGTCTCCTCAGGTAACATCTTTACCTTCATCTCCGAATGTGTCTCCTTAGGTAACATCTTTGCCTTTATCTCCTATAATACTTGAGTCAACTCCTCTCACAAATGAACCGCGATATCAAATTAGGATAAACAGAGGGATTCCAAAAAATCAATATGATCCTAATTTTAAAGCTAAGACGAAATATTCCATCAACAATTATACCTCCTCTCATCGTTTGTCAAAATCGCATGCACTTGTTATAAATCAAATATCCCCTGTTTCTATTCCTAGTAATGTGCAAGAAGCATTATTGGATTCAAAATGGAAGAAAGCTATGAATGATGAAATGGAAGCCTTGCAAAAAAATCATACATGGGATCTTGTATCAGTGTCTGTGGGGAAGAACGCAGTAGGGTGCAGGTGGATTTTTGATGTAGCAAAAATGAGTGATGGTGAGTGTACGGGTGTGTAATGTCGTCCTCAGGGGATTGGGGGATATGGCAAGCAATATGCAATCACAATAAACTAGGCACTAGCATAAGGAAATCAACAAGAAGCTAAGCAAACTACAAGTTTAAGGAAATGATAAGACTAAGACATATACACAAAGATAAACACAAAATAAAGAAAGAGGACTCAAGCTAGGGAGCATTATCATCTAGATGCTTTAACAACCTAAGGGATTAGGGAGAACAAGTAACCAAGGAATCAAGCGGGAATGCACGTAGGTATCCTAGTCTACGAACCATTCTCGTGATTAATAAACAAGGATTAGAACAAGGAATTGCCCCACTTTCATGGTGAATCAATTCCAAGTCCATCAAGCACACAAAGCATCTAAATCCCCCAATTTCCCCTATTTTCGTAGGAATAAATCGGGTCTATGCAAGGGGTGGCTTGGATTCATCACCCAACTCTCGTTGAGGCAAGGAATCTTCCAAAAACAAACTAATGAATGTGTACATCAAACATTAACAAGATATAAATACAAAACCTTCACAAACACATGAACCCTAGGTTAGAGTTCTTCCCCTTTTTTTGCAATAATCACAAATCAAGCATCAAGATAGATAATACAACCCTAACTCAAGTCTATAAACTAATTAGTCATGATTAAATAGCACAAAGAACACTAGAACACAAGTAACAAACATAAATCTTGCAAAAGAAAGAGATAAGGGAAAGAAAACTTCACTAAGAAATGGATGGCAAATCTTGGAATCCAAGTGTTGAATCCTTGATTACAAGCTTGAAATATGTTAAGAAACCTAAATCTAAGCCTAATCTAACACTACAATATGAAAAAGAATGAAAGAGAGTGTCTAGGGCTCAAGCATAGCTCAAAACCAAGTAAAAATGAAAAAAATGGAGTTTATAAACAGTTGCAGGAGGTGACACGGCCAGGGACATGGCCATGTCCCTGGCCGTGTCCAAAACAGCAGTAGCTACTGGAATGCACAGAAAATACACGGCCACAGACACGGCCGTGCACTTGGCCGTATCTTTTGGCCTTCAAAACGTCAGATTTTGGAACTATGGTCTTCATGAAAGTTGTAGCCCTTCGAGTCTTCTCTCCAATGGCGTAAGAATCACTTCATTTGGACATTCCTAGACCTAGATATGGTCCAAAAACCAAACAGTGGTCATTTTTGAATTGTAAGTTTGGAACTTCAACTTCAAGGATAATTTCGACCCCTGTGACTTCCTTTTTAGGCTTTGATGTATGAATATGAGTTGTAGCTCTTTGAGTCTTCTTTCCAATGGGACAAGAATCACATAAATTGGATATTTGTAGACCGATATATGCCTCGAAAATAGAACAGTGGTCAAACCATGCAAGAATTTCAACTTGTTCCACTTTTGCCTTTGGTTTAATTTGTCCATATGATCAACACCATTGAAAACATCACTCTTTGGCTCCTTTGGAAGTGTTGCATCCATCTCCATAACTTCACATTGGCTCCCCTTGACTCCAAATGCATCCAACATGATCTAAAATCCTTCATTTCTACTCAAAGATAATGAATTGTGCATAATGGATCAAATGAGCAAAATAAAGATCATTTTGAACAACATTGTGACACTTCATAAGCAAAACAAGGCTAAATATGGGGTAGACATGGGGTATAAATATGAACAATTATGCACTTATCAACTCCCCCACACTTAAACCTTTGCTTGTCCTCAAGCAAAAACAAGAAATAAATCACCATCCTAGCAATGAAATTGATCATACTCCCAATTTGCACAACCAATCAAACCAAAAACCAACTTGCTACAAGACAACTTGTTTCAAGAATCACCTTAGCTTGGCACACAAGTTCAATTCTCAAGCCAATAACCAAGCACCAAAATTATTAAAGTACGTGAGGATCAAGTGTGCACAAATGCTAAGTTGAGATTATGCAAAACGTGGCTTTGAATGAGATTCCATAGCCTTTCCCTTCATACTCCCACTAGTTCAACTCTAAGATTGCATGCTAAGATCAAATAGGTCTTTATTAGGCTTGTAATGGGGCTAAGGGTGAATGGTTAACAAAGAAGGGGTATAGGAATAAAACAAAGGAGAGAAGTTCACATTTATTCACAATTGGAGCTAGAAGAGATTAGACTTCTATGGACTAAGGAGCAAACAAGACTTAAAGAACAAAACAAACCTCTAATAAAATGGTGGGGGTTGAGTACAACTCTCAAAACAAACTTCAAATTTTTATTCTTCTTTTCTTTTCATTTTTCTCAATTCATCTCTTTTTCATGACTTTTTTTTTCTCAATTTTCTCATCATTCTTTTTTTCTTCTTTTCTTTAATTCAAAACAAACAACAAACTTATTCAATGAATCAAGACCCCCACACTTAGACAAAATTATCAAGAGGATTGCTAACAAAACAAGATCCAATAAAGATCTCTTCTAAGAAAAAGAATAAATGCTCTATTCTCTCAAGGGTGGAGGGAAATATTTTTGGCTAAGGGTTAAGGGTTAAATGATGAGGGTTAACACAAGGAAAAACAATCACAATGAAGGGACAAGTGCTTAACACTTATTAAACAAACAAAAGGCTCAACGGGGACAACTAGGGGTAATAACATATGTAAGGGGTAGGCTTGAAAGGCTCGAGCTAAACAAAAATGGCCTAAATCATTTCTAAGCATGCAAATCTTAGATTTCACTTGGTGAGTAATGAGGCAAGTTCTAGCAAAACAACCATGACCGGAATCTCACATAAGCCTTCACTAGCAATGCATAACACACAAGATCAAGAATTGATTCAATTATTAAGTGGTTAACAAGGGTATTGGCAAGAGAATAGATCAATCATGAGTTACCCCTTGGCTCATCAATCACAAGTTGAATTGCAACAAGTTCCACCAAAACAAACCACCAACCAACAAAGAGGGAGTAATCACAACTTCAAATAAGGAAATGTAATTTACCAAACATTATGCATAATGAGTCATCCAAGCAAAGTTTTTTTTTTTAAATCAATTTTTTATAGAAAACACCCAAATTATCCCCTCCCCCACACTTAAAGGATACATCGTCCTCGATGTGAAAGACAACAAAGAACAAGGGGGGAAGGATAGCACAATAAGTACAAGGAGCACAATCTCTACTATCTACACCAAGTAAAGCACTATACACAATTAAAGAAAGTAGAGAAGGTAGATGAGACTCCCCTAATGAATCTTCTTGTGCCAAAGAATCATCATGAAGCCTTCTTGGAAATGAGCATACTCCTTAGTGTCACTCCTAGAGTCAAAAGCATATAGACATGAAAGCACAGGTGAAAGCATGATATAACAAAAATAAAAGTGCTAAGAAAAATAAAGAAGAAATTAAAGTGCAATAAAATGAAAGATAACATGGGGTGCCTCCCATGAAGCGCTAAGTTTAACGTCGCTAGCTCGACTCAACCTCTCACGGAACTATCCAAGCATGATTGGATGAAGATGAGTTCCTTTTCTCCATCCACTTTTTCTTCAATAAATTTCCTTAAATGCCGGGCATTAAGGAACTCCTTTAAGCTCAAAAGTAGCATATTCTCCTCAAAAAAATTGCAATGTTCCATGTCCAAGAATATGCTCTCTTCTTCAATTCTCATCTCTTTTTCTGCAACCTTTTCTCCCAAATAGCACTTCAAGTGGTGGCCACCAATATGTTCCCTTAAGCTCAACATCACCACTCCCATTGCTAGAATTCTATCATTCTTCACTCCAAGTTCCATGCTTCTTTCCTCAAATCCATTCTTGATCCATAATTCAAATAAGGATTTCAATTCCTTCTAAACTTTGAATCAAGATAGTACCCATGAGCTTGACAATTTTCTTGGTCTTCACTTCTTTTCTCTTCTTGACTTTCCTTTTCATTAGCAAGTAAGGAGAGTCTTGGGTCTTTCTCATGCACCAATAAGAAGTGGCAATCCTTTGATTCAAATATTGGCCAATGTGGGCCAAAACTCTCAAGAACATTGACACCTCCCGGTTCCCAAATTATTCTAAAATCCTCATTAATGGGAGTGTCATCCAATGAAGGGCATTCCTCATGTGTGCCACAAATTTCATCAATTTCATCATTCTTGAGCATTTCTTCACTTGGACCATCTCCAAGTTGTTCCTTATCACCATTCCCTTGCAACTCTATACTCTATCCCCAACTTGGTGTTTCCATCTCAATGCACTCATCATAAACCTCATCATCTTCATCTTTATCTTCAAGGTCCTCACCCTCGTTTTCATTTCCATCAATCACATGACCTTCATTTGGCAAGAGCAACTCTTGTAGAACCTCTCCATTGGAAAATGAATCTTTAATGGGTTCTTGAGTTGTCAAACCTTGTCTTTGAGCTATTATTTGATCCATTCGGTTTTGTAGCTCATTCAATTGCATAAGCATATTGGCCATCATGGACTTCATCATGGACTCTTGATCAAATGATTGACATTCTTGTTGAGCTTCTTGGTAAAGGACTTCTTGAAATTGGTCTTGATACTCCTGTTGAGGTTCTTGATGTGGAGGTTCTTGAAGTTGCCCTTGATATTGAAAATTAGGATCAAAGATGTAGCATCCTTCGGCTTCATGTAGTCCTCCACATATGGCACACCAAAGAGGTTGTGGCATGAATATTTGTGGTGCACCTCCTTGAAAAGCTTCTTGATTGGCATTGGCATTGTATTCCAAAGCTTGTTGTTGAGTGTCTTGGTGAGGCATTTGGTAAGTGGGAGTCAATATATGGCAACTTTCCAAAGCATGAGAACCACCACATATAGCACACCATGGAGATTGTGGCTCCAAAGCTTGAAAAGTGTTTTCTTGAGGAACTTCATGACTTATGTTGACACCACACTCTTGAGGGAAAGGTTGACAATCTTGAGGTGGTGTTGGACTTGTGGAGTTTAACTTGTAACAACTCTCCAATGCATGTGCTTCACCACAATAGGAACACCACTTAGAATAAGAAAGGAATGATTGAAGTGGACCACCTTGAAAGGTCTTTATACCCATTTTGAGGAAATCAGGCAATGACATTCTTTGCTCTTGGAAATCATACCCCTCCATAATTCAAAGTTCTTGATTGAGTGGTGAAAACTCTTCCTTTTCAAATAAGAATGAATGCACAAAGAAAAGATCCTTCAACCAAATCTCAATCAAGGTAAGACAATTAGCTCTTGAACAATAAAAAGGAACAAAAAGAAAGAAAAAGCTTAGTCTCCTAAGATTCCCTAAACTCCAATGCTAGTAAAACAAGCAACCACATAGAACCACCAAATTGCTAATCCCCGGTGTTGGACAATTTTAAATAGTCCTCGCAAGTGCACGAGTCAATTGTAGTTTTAGCGTGCAAAGCAAGGGTCGATCCCACAGGGAATTGATACGATGCAATTTAATTAGTTAAAAGAATGGAAAGAAATAAAATAAATTTTGAATTGCATTGAAATTAAATCGAACGAGAACAACTTAGGAAAATATACTAATAAAAAAATCAAGGAAACGGAATTGACAAGTAGAATGGATTAACTAAACTAAATCACCAGTAGAAAAATAACAGCAGGAACAATAATTGAATAACCTCAAAATGAATTAGCAAGAGATTGAATAAATTCTAGACACATAAGCCAATTGTTGGACAATTTAACAACTTCAAATTAAAACAACTAATTAAACAATTTAAAGGTTCAAAGCTAATTAAGAATCAGATGCAAAATAACTGAAATTCGGGAAGCTAAATGAGTAATTCAATAAGAACCAAAATAACAAATAACAATCAGAATGAAAAAGCTTAAAAACATGAATAAAGTTGGCCAGATTTCAACACAATTAATCTTAGTATAAAATCAAAAGATAAAACTTAATTTGTTGGCAACATTAAAATCAAACTATTGCAAAATACTCATGGTTAAGTCATTATGTCCCTAGAATAACAAAATTAGCTACTAATCATCCAGAGATTAATAGGAAATATTTCCTTAAACAATATTATTAAAACTTGGCAGTGAAAGCTAGCGTCTCAGCGCAATTCAAAAATGCAGTAAGGCAATCCTCAACAAAGTCCACTAAGCAAATGTAAATAAGTTATAAAAAGCTAATCAGAATGAACCAAAAATTGCTACGGACAATTAAACAAAGTTTGAGTTGAAATGGGGCAGATTGCAACTTAATTTAATGACAAAAGAAAAGGAACTAGAATAGTGCTGCTGCTGACCAGAAAGACTACCAACGTCGCCGCCGGAATTAAATTGCGTCGAATTGCTGAATCGCAGATTAACACCGCCGAACACCAGAACCGGTTGCCGCCTCCGGAATTAGTCCGGAGTGAATTGATCCGGGGTGAATGTGATGATCCCCTGATGAAGACTAATCCCTCTTTTATATAGCCTAGACTCAACCGCTTCTCCGGTCCATTCTCCGATCTCCCACCCTCCGAAGCTTGAGCTAATCAATCGGATCGTAGATTTGAAGGAGAAGAAGTCTACGATTCTTTCGCTCATCTTGTCCGGCGCTCTTGTTCGCGGGAATCGGTCAGCTCCCTCTTCGTCCGCTTCTTACCATTGACATGAAGAAAATAATAATAATAATAATAATAATAATAATAATAATAATAATAATAATAATAATAATAATAATAATAATCTTATTAGAGTCCATATATAACTAATCTACATTTATTAAACTTCTACTGATCATGTACTACTAAAATTAATATTATTATTATTAAATTAGGATTAAGGAATTATTGAACTGACAAAATTTAAATAATAAAACAAACTTAATAAGTAAAACAAACTAAAATTGAATAATATTAATAAAGCTACTTATGACAATAATAAATAAAAATAGATAAGAATTAATCAATTATTACAAAATAACTATAAAAAGATTATTAAAAATAACACTAAAAATAATGTTTATCACCCGGCAACGGCGCCAATTTTTGATGTAGCAAAAATGAGTGATGGTGAGTGTACGGGTGTGTAATGTCGTCCTCAGGGGATTGGGGGATATGGCAAGCAATATGCAATCACAATAAACTAGGCACTAGCATAAGGAAATCAACAAGAAGCTAAGCAAACTACAAGTTTAAGGAAATGATAAGACTAAGACATATACACAAAGATAAACACAAAATAAAGAAATAGGACTCAAGCTAGGGGAGCATTATCATCTAGATGCTTTAACAACCTAAGGGATTAGGGAGAACAAGTAACCAAGGAATCAAGCGGGAATGCACGTAGGTATCCTAGTCTACGAACCATTCTCGTGATTAATAAACAAGGATTAGAACAAGGAATTGCCCCACTTTCATGGTGAATCAATTCCAAGTCCATCAAGCACACAAAGCATCTAAATCCCCCAATTTCCCCTATTTTCGTAGGAAGAAATCGGGTCTATGCAAGGGGTGGCTTGGATTCATCACCCAACTCTCGTTGAGGCAAGGAATCCTCCAAAAACAAGCTAATGAATGTGTACATCAAACATTAACAAGATATAAATACAAAACCTTCACAAACACATGAACCCTAGGTTAGAGTTCTTCCCCTTTTTTTGCAATAATCACAAATCAAGCATCAAGATAGATAATACAACCCTAACTCAAGTCTATAAACTAATTAGTCATGATTAAATAGCATAAAGAACACTAGAACACAAGTAACAAACATAAATCTTGCAAAAGAAATAGATAAGGGAAAGAAAACTTCACTAAGAAATGGATGGCAAATCTTAGAATCCAAGTGTTGAATCCTTGATTACAAGCTTGAAATATGTTAAGAAACCTAAATCTAAGCCTAATCTAACACTACAATATGAAAAAGAATGAAAGAGAGTGTCTAGGGCTCAAGCATAGCTCAAAACCAAGTAAAAATGACAAAAAACGGAGTTTATAAAAAGTTGCAGCAGAGGTGACACGGCCAGGGACATGGCCATGTCCCTGGCCGTGTCCAAAACAGCAGTAGCTACTGGAATGCACAGAAAATACACGGCCACAGACACGGCCGTGTACTTGTCCGTGTCTTTTAGCCTTCAAAACGTCAGATTTTGGAACTATAGTCTTCATGAAAGTTGTAGCCCATCGAGTCTTCTCTCCAATGGCGCAAGAATCACTTCATTTAGACATTCCTAGACCGAGATATGGTCCAAAAACCAAACAGTGGTCAGTTTTGAATTGTAAGTTTGGAACTTCAACTTCAAGGATAATTTCGACCCCTGTGACTTCCTTTTTAGGCTTTGATGTCTGAATATGAGTTTTAGCTCTTTGAGTCTTCTTTCCAATGGGACAAGAATCACATAAATTGGATATTTCTAGACCGATATATGCCCCGAAAACAGAACAGTGGTCAAACCATGCGAGAATTTCAACTTGTTCCACTTTTGCCTTTGGTTTAATTTGTCCATATGATCAACACCATTGGAAACATCACTCTTTGGCTCCTTTGGAAGTGTTGCATCCATCTCCATAACTTCACATTGGCTCCCCTTGACTCCAAATGCATCCAACATGATCTAAAATCCTTCATTTCTACTCAAAGATAATGAATTGTGCATAATGGATCAAATGAGCCAAATAAAGATCATTTTGAACAACATTGTGACACTTCATAAGCAAAACAAGGCTAAATATGGGGTAGACATGGGGTATAAATATGAACAATTATGCACTTATCAATTTTTACAGTGGAACTCAGTCAAAATGGAATCATAGCTTGCTACAAGGCAATGCTTGTTGCTAAAGGGTACACACAAAAGTACGTGATTGATTATGGGGATACTTTTTCTCCCGTAGCAATAATAAACACCATACATGTACTTATTTCTATAGCAGCAAATCGGGAGTGGCCCCTACGCCAATTTGATGTTAAAAATGCATTTCTTAATGGGACGTTGGAAGAAGAAGTATACATGGATCCTCCTCCAGGCATAAATTGTGATGACAAAGTATGCAAGCTAAAAAGGGCCTTATACGGATTGAAGCAATCCCCCCGAGCATGGTTTGGAAGGCTCTCAACTTTCATGAAGAAGATTGGATACAAACAAAGTGATTCTGATCACACACTCTTCATCAAGCAAGTTTCTGAAAAGGTAACTGCTCTTATTGTGTATGTTGACGATATGATTGTTACACGAAATGACGCAATTGAAATAACTGCCCTCCAAGAAAACTTTGCAACTGAGTTTGAACTTAAAGACCTTGGGAAATTGAAATATTTCTTAGGCATTGAAGTTGCAAGATCAAGCTACGGAATCTCTCTTTGCCAGCGTAAGTATGTTAGACTTACTAGCAGAAACTGGTATGCTTGATTGTAAACCTGTTGAAACTCCCATTGAAGTGAATCACAAGTTAGCCATTCAACAAGATCAAACTCCAACCAATAAGGAGAGGTATCAAAGATTAGTTGGGAGATTAATATACTCATCGCATACACGTCCTGACATTGCATATGCAGTAAGTATTGTTAGTTAATTCATGCATGCACGGAGCAAATACCACATGCAAGCTATTTATCGGATCCTACAATACTTAAAATTTTCTCCAATAAAAGGATTATTCTTTGCAAAAAATGGAGATCTAGAAGTTAAGGGATACACATATGCAGATTGGGCTGGAAGTCAAACTGATCGAAAATCTACATCGGGATATTTTACATTTGTTAGGAGTACTTGGTAACATGGCGAAGCAAGAAACAAAAGGTTGTAGCATGATCAAGTGCAGAGGCAGAGTTTTGCAGAATGGCTCAAGGTATATGTGAGTTGCTATGGATAAAACGTATCCTACATGATCATAGTATCTGTCTGTCAAAACCAATGATGCTACTATTTGATAACAAAGTAGCCATAGCAATTGCAAATAACCCTGTTCAGCATGACAGAACTAAACATGTGGAAGTTGATCGGCAATTCATCAAAGATCATCTTGACAAAGGTACAATTGTTCTTCTATTTGTCACATCAAAAGATCAACTAGCAGATATCCTAACAAAGGATGTATCTGGAAAAGAGTTTCAAAGCTCACTAAATAAGTTGAGAATGATTGACATATATTCACCAACTTGAGTGGGAGTGTTGGCGTGAGCAATCTTAGGAAGAAAATCTGCTGCCAAAAAAATTAACTGATTATGTAAATATTGTGTTTACTTATTTAATTTTTTTTTTTGAATGTTGTTTACTTATTTAATTCATTTGCTTGCATTTAGGCCATAGTGTAGGAAGCTGATGTACGTTTATATATAGACTGAAATTAGCTAGATTATAATATAGAAGAGTATTTTTTTTCCTCCATTATCGTTTCTTCAGGTATACTATAAAATCATTGTGGGCTACATGTATATGTAAAGAAAATCCTTATTGCATTAAACCTTGCTAGCTACTAGGGTGAAGATTTCATCAAAATATATGCTTTCTTGTTGACAGTAGCCTTTTGCAACAAGACGAGCCTTATTTGAAATTGGAGTCTCATATTCCATTCCACAAAATCTTCTTGTGAGTAATTAGGAATAAGATCCATACTCTTATGCATTCGTAATTTCAAATCTACAAAAGGAATCTTTTGTAAAGTTTATAATGAGATTTGCTCAGTGTAACCAAAACAGTTTATCTATTTGAACAAACATTTTGATACCACTTGTAGGTCCTAGGCAAGTTAAAATCTAGAAGGGTAGGGGTTCAATAGACTTTAAACAAATTTTAAAATGCGTTAAGGAAATGAGTGTGATTGTGTGAAATCGAGTATAGAGGTTAGTATCAAGATAATAAGTAGGGGTGGGCATTTCAGCATCCGGTTCGTTTTTTTTTTTTTTTTTTAATTTTTTTAAATTTTCCTGTTTCAGTTTCAATTTCGGTATTAAAAAAATGATACAGTTCGATTTAACATTATAGTTCAGTTCGATTTCAATTTGGTTTGAAAAAGTTCAGTTTTGGTTTGAAATTGGTTCGGTTTGGTTTAAGAACCCTAAATTTTAGTATTTTCTAATTTTACAAATACACTACTAAACAATACATATTCACATAGTCCCAATCCAAAGAACATTATATAACAAAATAGTGTTAGTAATATGATTTATTGCTGCTTTATCTTATACTATATGATTGTATTTCTAGAGGTTGAGATTTAGTCTAATTGTCTAGCCTACAGGATAGGAGAATAATGTGTAGACTTTAATATAGTTTAAACTCTCTTTGTAATTCAACTCAATCAATTCAGATCACTGTTATCTCATCTGGTATCAGTTGCGATAGGTTAGCCCATTTTCTTTCAAACAATCCCAACAATTGAGATGTCAACTAACTCCTCAGAACGGACCATCACCACCGTCCCTGCCGGTGCTTCGCCGTCGGTCAACACTCTCACGGCGGCACACCATTTCGTTTCTACTCGGTTCACCATGCGGAATTACTTGTTTTGGCGCACCCAGGTAGTTCCATTCTTGCGTGGGCAGGGACTACTCGGTTTTGTTGATGGCTCCAAGCCATGTCCGGCTGCTACTATCACCATTGCTCCGGAATCCGGCGGCTCCTCCGTGACCACGACAACCACCGCCCCGAATCTTGATTATGAAGCGTGGATACAATAGGATCAAGCTATCCTATCCACGATCATCTCGTCCCTCTCCGACGAGGTGATGCATCTAGCCGTTGGACGAGACACCTCCCGTGAGGTGTGGGACTCCCTTGCGTCTACGCTAGTTTCCACGACAAGAGCGAGGTGCCTATGTTTGCTGGGGCAGTTTCAAACCCTTCGTCATGGCCCAGGTTCACCGGCCGACTATCTAGGCCGTTGCAAGGTGATCGCCGAGTCCCTCTCGCTTGCCGGCAGACCTCTGTCGAATGAAGAACAGATTCTATATGTTCTTCGCGGCCTACTCCCGGAGTTCCGAACCATGGCGAATTCCCTCACTGCAACCGGCGCACCCGTGACTCTGACACAGCTCTCCGACTTTCTCCAAGCCCAGGAGTTCATCCACGAAGATGATTTTGCAGTGGGTGACTCTTCTGGAGGAGGTGGTGCACCGGCCGCATTCTTCGCTGGGCGTGGGCGTAACAGCGGCGATCAGTCGCATAACAACCACGGGAGAGGGAGGCAGAACCGTGGTGGCAGAGGAGGTGGCGGAAGGCAGGGCCGTGGTGGCGGACCGAGGTGCCAAATATGCAGGTCGCACGGCCACACTGCACTTTACTGCTACAAACGCTACGCGGATCGCCCTGCTGGTCATGCAAATGTTGCTGTTTCCAGCGAGTCCACCGTGCATGGTGCGGATGTGTGGTATCCGGACACCGGAGCCTCATCGCATGCAACTCCGGACGAGCAGATGTTGAATCACTCCGACACGTATACCGGCGGGGATGTTCTAAAAATTGGCAACGGTACAGGTTTGGACGTTTCTCGTATTGGACACACGGTTATCCCATCTAATTCTAAGTCTTTGTCAATGTCCAATATTCTATGTGTTCCCAATTTAACGTTACCGTTATTATCCGTGTATCGTTTTACAAATGAAAACGATGTTTACTTTGAGTTTCACAAAAATCTCTTTTATGTGAAGGATTGCAAAACTCAGGTGGTTCTTCTTAAAGGGTCTACCTCGAGAAGACTGTACAAGTTATTGGTTCCCCAGTCATCACCATGTGTTTTCCTGTCTGCGCGTGCGTCCACCGAAGTCTGGCACCAACGCCTTGGTCATCCTCACAATCAAGCCTTGCAAAGAGTCCTAAAACACTGTCCGGTGGTCAACAATAAAACTAGTCTGTCAAAAGTTTGTACTTCGTGTCAATTAGGAAACTCCTCACGATTTCCTTTAAATAGAGTTTTGAGCACTAGTAATAATATATTGGATCTGATTTATACGGACATATGGGGTCCGTCTCCTGTAATTAGTGCTTCAGGATACCGCTACTCTGTACTGTTTGTGGATGACCACTCCCGTTTTTCCTGGTTTTATCCGTTAAGGCTAAAATCGGATATATATAAAATTTTTGAAGTGTTCCGGGCGATGGTAGAACGTCAATTTTCCCGTTCTATCATCGCCATCCAGTCTGATCTAGGGGGTGAATACCGCCGCCTTCACAAAGTCTTTGAGTCTCTCGGGATTATCCACCGTCAATCGTGTGCCTACACACATGAGCAAAACGGGCGAGTTGAGCGCCGGAATAGACACATCGTCGAAACCGGCTTAGCACTTCTTGCTGAAAGCTCAACTCCTTCAGTCTACTGGGACTGTGCGTTTTAAACTGCAACGTACTTGATTAATTCCCTACCATCTTCCGCTATAAACAATCAAAGTCCTTACTTTCGTCTATATAAAACTCAACCACCATACACTTTCTTTCGTGTATTCGGGTGTCGCTGCTATCCCTATCTACGGCCTTATAATCGGCATAAGATGGAATACCGGTCGATGCCCTGTGTCTTCTTAGGTTACCCAATCTCCTATAGGGGATACCGTTGTCTTGATCCAATTACGGAAAAAGTCTTTATCTGTCGGCATGTCCGATTTGACGAGTCCATATTTCCCTTTGCTATGCAGTCTGATGAACAGGTTGCAGCAAGCCCATCAACTCCACCTTGGGGGTCCGGGCCAATAGTTGTGGGTTCACAGTCCGTGCCCACTGCTGTGGAGTTGCCTTTAGCACAAGAGCCGAGGCCGTTAGCTATTGCGGCTCCACCAACTTCACCCACCAATGCCAGGACAGAACCAGTGGCTAGGCGGGCCAGAGGCACCCGAAGGCGGGGCCAGGCTATTATACCACATGTCATGCGCACGAGGCGCCAAACACAAGGCCTGGACGAAGAGTTCTACGCCCTAACTGCATCCACCGACCCAACTTGTTACTCACAAGCTGTGGGTCACCCAGAGTAGCGTGAGGCCATGGACCAAGAGTTCAATGCCCTCCTACACAATAGCACCTGGGAGCTCATACCGGCCACACCGGATATGAACATCATCGGCTGCAAGTGGGTTTTTCGCACTAAGCGTAAAGCCGATGGCTCGATAGAACGCTATAAAGCATGTCTTGTTGCTAAGGGGTTCAATCAAGTTGCAGGCGAAGACTTCTTTGACACATTTAGCCCGGTGATTAAGCCAACCACTGTTCGCATATTATTTTCTCTTACTCTCTCCCACAGGTGGACTATGCGACAACTTGACGTACACAATGCCTTCCTCAATGGCCATCTTTCAAAAACAGTATACATGAAACAACCCCCCGGCTACGAAGATCCAACGCATCCTAATCATGTGTGCCGACTCCAGCGCTCACTATACGGGTTAAAGCAGGCTCCGCGTGCATGGTTCAAACGGCTCCACGACTTTCTCATCACCACTGGGTTCCGAGCCTCTAAAACGGATGTCTCACTTTTTCACTACACTATGGGTACATCACATGTCTTTCTCCTAGTGTACGTAGATGACATCATCATGCTGGGCAACGACACGGATCTAGTCACCGCAGTGATGCACCGGCTCTCCACGACATTCAAGATTAGAGATCTTGGACAACCCCGGTTCTTCCTAGGTATTGAAACACTGCCAGTTGGGGACTCCCTGGTTCTTTCTCAACGTAGATACATGAAGGACATTCTCATACGCTCCGGAATGACTGACTGTAAAGCCTTAGCCACTCCAGCAGCACTCACGAAACTGGTAGCTCCCTCGTCTGATCCGTTTGAGAATCCCACACAGTACCACAGGATTGTAGGGGCCCTGCAGTATTTGACTATCACCCGTCCAGATCTTGCCTACTCGGTCAACAGGTTATGTCAGTTTATGCACACACCGACTACTGAACACTGGACTTTGCTTAAACGGGTCCTACGGTACATAAAGGGCACACAGGACCTAGGGTTACGGCTTACACCTTCGGCTTCCTCAGATCTGCATGCCTATTCTGACTCAGATTGGGCTTGGTGCCCGATAGATCGTAAATCTACCAGTGGCTACGCTGTGTTCTTAGGTGACAATCTAGTCTCTTGGGTCTCGCGCAAGCAGCGCACCGTGGCTCGGTCCTCGACAGAAGCTGAGTACAAGGGTCTTGCAGATGTCTCAGCTGAAGTGACATGGGTTATTTCCTTACTCCGTGAGCTTGGGTTACATTCAGGTACTCCTGCAACACTATGGTGTGACAATCTAGGAGCCACCTATCTAGCGGCCAATCCTGTTTTTCATGCTCGCACGAAGCACGTGGAGATCGACTACCACTTCGTTCGTGACAAAGTTGCAAGTGGTGATTTCCTTGTTAACTTTGTTTCCACCAAGGAACAGCTTGCGGATATCTTCACCAAACCGCTACCGGTCCCACGCTATCAGCTGCTCCGAGACAAGCTCAATGTTGTTTCCCTCCAACCTTGTGCTTGAGGGGGTGTGTTAGTAATATGATTTATTGCTGCTTTATCTTATACTATATGATTGTATTTCTAGTGGTTGAGATTTAGTCTAATTGTCTAGCCTACAGGATAGGAGAATAATGTGTAGACTTTAATATAGTTTAGACTCTCTCTGTAATTCAACTCAATCAATTCAGATCACTGTTATCTCATCAATAGCAATCCAAAGTTCAAACACACTACTAAGTACAAATTACCAAACATCAATTAGTTTTTTTGCACAATCGAATTTTCAGTTGGATCACTTGGAATGTTTTATTGATAACATGAATAATCATATATCTGTATAGTTAATATTTGGAGAACAAGTGTCAAGTACTATATAATTAATTTTTGGACACAATGCGTCATTGCTTTGCACTGAAATATTATTTTCCAGTACACTGAAAATATATTCAAGTACTAGAAAGTAATTCCAGTACACTAGAAATAAAAATTAGAATGATATGATGTTAAAGCACATTAATTTCATAGAAACGTGAAACTACGGAAAATACTGAATATTGTAAGAATAACTCAAGTTAGATATAATTGTGAGGTAAAGAACAATTGCGGCAAACAAAAAAAGTGCAAAGTAGAGAACAAGCCATAAAGAAATCAAATAAAAAATTTAAGAGAGATATCGGTGAGAATAGGAACTGAACGGCGGAACAGGCATCAATGACTTGGAATTACTTTTATTATTATTATTATTATTATTATTATTATTGTTATTATTATTATTTACTCCGTTTTATATTTATTTAAAAACTAAAAGATATCCGGTTCAGTTCGTTTTTTTTTACCAAAATATTTAGTTCGGTTCGATTTTTAACCGAACCATTTGATTTACAAGAATCCATTACCATTTTGTTTTTTGGTATGTTACTAGTTCGGTTCGATAAGCTTTGGTTCGATTCGGTTCGGTTCGTGAAAACCGAACCGAATTGCTCACCCCTAATAATAAGAAAAAGGAATAATGTTCAAATTGACCACTGAACGTAATCTGAAAATGCAATTAGGCCACTGAACGAAAAAAGTGTAATTAGGCCACTAAACACTCTAAAAACGTGTAATTAGGCCACTGAACACTCCAAATGTATGCAATTTCACCGGATAGCAGGTTACCATCAATTTTAGCAGGTTACATATTTACGTGACAGTTGAGTTGACATTTTTAATAATTTTAAAATAATTTTTAATCAATTTTAATAATTAATTTATAAAAAAATTGAAAAAAAATTAAATTAAATAAATAAAAATAAAATATAAATTAAACGACGGGTTGGCCGCCAGCCACCCCGTCGCTTTATTTTATTTTATTTGTAATTTTTTTAAAAAAAAATTATTATTAAAATTTATTAAAAATTATTTAAAAATTAGTAAAAATGTCAACTAAGCTGCCATTTAAGCAGGTAACCTGCTAAACTTGATGGTAACCTGGTATCATGTGAAATTGCATACATTTGGAGTGTTCAGTGGTCTAATTGTATTTTTTTTTTCGTTCAGTGACCTAATTGCATTTTCATGTTACGTTCAGTGGCAAATTTGAACCTTATTCCTAAGTAAAATAATGCAAGAGAGAGGGGGGAAGGGTATGATTTTATAATAGTTGAAAAACTTTCATATTCCACTCTTTATCCTTATAAGCAATTTCACTCTCAAATCTTTCAGTAATTTGATCACCAATAATCCAAAATCAGCATCTTTTTTAAGCTGCCACTTAGTAAGTGGTAGTCGTCCAAAAGCTACCACAATCCCTAAAAATTCGTGGTCAAATCCTTCATTCACTTTTGCTGTCATGAACCATGGGGTAATTTTAAAGATCATTCATTCATTCCCCTACAAATGTATAAGCACATTTTGATTCAAAAACACTGCTTCTACTTATCATCATCAATTTGTCTTGTGCGAAGACTTATAGTGTACTGTCAAACAAGTTGGCTTGTCTAACTAACAACTCTTTTATCCATTATCGTCTGAACTCCTTCCATGATTGATACATCCCTTTTGCCTTGAAAGAACATCAACTTCAACTCAAATGCACCTGGTTAATTTAGATAATATATATGCTTGAGTCTTTTGCTAGTAAATCTTGACTTAATCATTTCCATTCGAAAAAGTCTTCTTCCGAGTGCTCTCCTTCCGGACTAACTTCTTTCGATTTCTCTCTTCCAACATGTCTTCTCCGATCCCTAAATGCTTAGCTTCCTTTGGAGAAGACAACTTAAAATGTAACTTCTTCCGCTTGGAACGAAAGTTTAAAATGATTTGCATAGGTGAGTTTGAGGGGTTTACAATGATTGTACACTCTGCTAGCATCATCAAAATCTACAAATAATTATCCCTAATAGTTATAGAATATAGTAATTTGGAGCCCAAATTGTTGTTCTAAGAAATGAATAGATTGCATTTTTTTTTTTGAAATGAATAGATTGCATTTAATTATAAATAAGTATATATACCATATTAAAAAAAAAAAAAGTATATATACCCAAAAATTATAAATAAGGAAAAAAAAAAAAAAAAAAAAAAAAAAAACTATCTTCCTTAAAAAAATGATATTCTCACAGTCAAGTATAAGTTTGAATTTCTTCTTCCAAATAACATGCTGTTTAAAAAAAAAAAAAATAGAAAGTATTATAAATTGATTAATTGTATAGCCTAAAAGTATTTGGTGGCTACGACTAAAGAACACCCTATCACTTGGCAGCTACCATTTTACAGCACAGCTACTTTGACTGGGAAGGAAAGATCGAATTTGTTCAAAGGGGACTGACAAATTATTGTGTACATCATGGTCTACATAGCTATGTGAATCATGAATATAAAGTAAATTTTAATATATTAAAAGTACATTATAATTTGTTCAAAGGGGACTGACAAATTATTGTGTAGACCATAGTCTACATAGTTATATGAATCATGAATATAAAGTACATTTTAATATATTAAAAGTACATTATTTGTAAAAAAAAAAAGTACATTATTTGTGTACTGAATGTACATTATTTGATATTATATAAAATAATGTAGTTTCAGTATTCAAATAATAATGTACTTTACGAACACAAATAATATACTTTTAGTATATTAAAAATGTACTTTTTATTTATGATCCATATAGTTGTGTGGACCATGGTCCATGTAATAATGATTGAAGCCGACTCTTTTTGAATGCTACTGGTCTCAACCTACTGAAACACAAAGAACCAATAATACCTCCACTAAGACTCAAACTCACAACCTTCCAAATGAAAGTTCAATCCGAGTACCATTAGACTGAACTGTGTTAATTCTATATGATCACCGATCACCGCATAATCAAATAATATATATTTATAATAGGATTTTAAGCTAAACGGGTGATTACTGTTGTAAAATCTAATTATGGACATTATTCTAGCATTAATTATATGATTGGTAACGGCTTTTTATTTATGGTATGATCTTGTAATAGCTATTATATATATTGATGTAATGATGTACAGAGTTGATGATATAAGAAATCTCTTTTCTCTGTTCTTTATTTTCTTCTTCATGTTCTTACAGTTCTTCGCGAGCCAAAGGCCATCGGGCATAATCTCTTACAACAGGTTATCAGCAGCTCAATTACGGTGAACGGTACAAATCCCCTTTTACTCGAATACGCATTTATAATTGATATATGATATATGCAAATCATATGTTTTCTTGAATATGCAATTTGTATGTCTTAATATGCAATTGCTTCTACTATACAATTTGTATTCCTTTTGTGTATATGAATATATATGTTTTTGTGTTTAAATATAGACAACAATATCACCATTCATAGATGTATATATATATATATATATATATATATATATATATATATATATATATATATATATATATATTTCTCCAGAACTTGAAAGGAATGAATCAAAACCAATATGTCGTCGTTGTCTCAAAAATCATATCCTGTATATACATTGTCAAAAACTATAAAACGATCAAAACCTGCCTTTTTTTTTACTGATCTGCGACCTTTGTTTTGATTGGCGTCTTGGTTGTCGCCGACCGGCGTCCTGATCGGCGCCTCGGGTTCTCGTAGTTTATTTCGCTGGCTACGATCCGGTGGAGGGTTGCGGCAGCCACGGTTTCAATTTTTTTCTTTCCTCTCCGATCTTCTCCGGCAATTATGTGCGGTCACGCCGTGATTCGAAGATTGGCGATGGAAACAATGTCGCTGCTCGGCGGCGGCAACAGAGTTGAGGTTGAACTCCAGAAGCAACTCCCGGCTCAGATTGGGAATCCAAGTAATTGGACTGAAGCGTGTCTATCTTTGGGAGCAGAAGAAAATTCTGGATTTTTCTTTTTCTTTGAAACGAGACGGTGATGGTGCATTCATCGTTTTCCCTTTTGACGGACATTTGTGGCGGCGGCGTAGGCCGTTTTCATTGGCATCAGCCGGTTTTCGTTGGCATCAACCGTTTTTCGTCGGTATCGTCAGCGCTTCTGGGTGACTCCGGCTGAGGGAGGCAGCGGCGGCGACGATCAAGGTTGTTGTCGTTCGCCCATGTCACAAGTCTAGGGTTTCAAATAGAAAAGAGATAAAGATGCAGAGAGAAAAGGAAGAGAGAAATTTTAAGGAAAGGAAATAGAGTGTTCTTACAAGCATAACCTAATCCTAAAATGACAAAAATCCAATATATATAAAGAGACAAAATTAGTTATTTCTTGCAGGAGAGTGACCTCAGCTTCCATTCCCTTCGACACAGCTCAGCAATTCGTAAACGACGTCGTCTGAGGGCTCTCCCAACTGCCTTCAACCGTCACAATCAAACACCGTCGTTTAGTTAAGTAATAACGGCCAACAACCTTAGGCTTCCAACGGTGTCGTTTCGGTATGATCTAAGAGCATCCCACCTTTCTGACCCGAGTCTACCTCTCCGACTGCTTCTCGTTTCTTTATGCCGTCCATGAGAGTCATAACATTCCCTTCTCCTTCACAAGATCCTTATCCCCAAGGATCAAAAGTTGGAAACTGCTTCGTGATGTGATGATAATCCTCCCAGGTGGCTGCTTCTTGGGCTAGATTTGCCCATTGCACCAGGATTTGGGTCATAGCCTGATTGTTCCTTTTAACTAGCCTCTTTCCCAATGCTGCCACAGGCTGGGTAAGGACCAAGCCTTCTGAGTCAAGGGTGGGCAAGCCTGCTTGTGGCACTTTTCCTTCTCCTACCCTCTTCTTTAACAAAGAGACATGGAATACTGGAACCTATATGGGAGTTTCAGTTTATGGGCAACCTTGCCAATCCTCTCAATGACCTCAAAGGGTCCATAGAATCTAGAAGTGAGCTTGTTGTTAGTCCTCATAGCCACAGAAGTTTGCCTGTAGGGTTGTATTTTAAGGTAGACTAAATCTCCCACCTCAATGCTTCTCTCACTCCTATGCTTGTCAGCTTGCTGTTTCATCCTTGCTTGAGACTTTAAGAGATTTTCTCTGAGAATGACCACCATAGTTGCCCTGTCTTTGAACCACTCACTGTCTTCCCCTTCTGCGACAGCATCAAAAGTCAAGGATGGGGGTGAATACCCATAGAGAGCCTGGAATGGTGAGCACTGCAGTGAGGTGTGGAAGTTAGTGTTGTACCAGTGTTCAGCTAGGTACAGCCACCTAATCCAAGCCTTAGGTCTATGAAAAATCATGCACCTTAAGTATGTTTCCACACATCTGTTCACCTTCTCTATTTGGCCATCAGATTGGGGGTGGTAAGCAGTAGACATGCTCAGATGTACTTGCAATTACTGGAAGACAGACTGCCAAAATTTACTTGTAAAGACTTTGTCCCTGTCACTAACAATATCTTGAGGCAACCCATGGAGTTTATAGATGTTTTCCATGAACACATCAGCCACTTTCTCAGCTGTGTAGGGATGGGATAAGGCCAAGAAATGACTGTACTTTGTGAACCTATCCACCACAACCAAAATGACTTCCTTCCCTTGAGATTTAGGTAGCCCTTCAATGAAGTCCATTGAGATGTGCTGCCAAGCTTGCTCAATAACCTTCAAGGGTTGAAGTAATCCAGGGTAGGCTACACCCTCCTCCTTACATCTTTGACAGACATCACAGGATTGGACTGTTTGAATGAAATTCTTGAAAAATATTATAAGTTGTCGACAACACAATTGCCTTCATATTGCTCATATTATATGACAATCTGGATCCAGAACTAAGTGCCAGAAGCGCCTAGATTGGTTAACATATAAAGGAGAAATTAAAGGCAAATTTATAGCTCAACTCGCTAATATATTCCTTTTATGCACCATTGAAGTATTAACCCTGTAGGTTATAAATGGTGTTTGTGTGTAGGAAAAATGAGAATGATAATATGGTGAGATATAAAGCGAATTTGTAGCCTAAGGGTTGACGCATAGACCCAGAATCAAGTATACTCTCCCATGATGAATATCATTAAAAGTTCCGCTACATAATTGGCAGAATAATTCTAGATATGCAGCTTATTAAAGTCATGACCTAGAAACTATGGGTCATTAGATATTAATGTTTATCTGAAAAATCCTTGATGGATTTATAATTCTAAAAAATGAAAGAAAGTAAATATCACAACATGTTTGTTGTTGAAATACAAATGCTTTACTTAGCTTAAAATAGTAAAGCAATTGATTGACTAATTTCCTCTTAAAATATGAAATTATAGAAATGAATATGTATCATTATATACTTATCAAGGGGCTTATTGTAAAATAAAGGAGAATGAAAATCAAGTATTATCTCGACCTGTAGATCGAGCATTTCCTTAAAAGAAATTTCACACACTAATTAGAAAATGTCCAAATAGCCTCTCGAAATAAAGAACCCATTTTAAAGGATAATTCAAGACTAGAAGTTCGTTGCTTCAAAACGTCATTTTTAAATACCTTTTCTTTGAGACCGAAAATTCCCAAATTCGCATATTATTTTTGTAATTTGTAAAGCATGATTTGGTGATTCTTCTAGAAAGAAAAGGAAATGATATCCATTAATATCCTTAGAGTATAAAATACATCTTTTGAGAAGACATTTGAATATTAGCATTATGTTAAATGCCATGACCTGAATTGATATATTATAAATTAATTTAAGCTTTAAAGCATCTTAAGCCTAAAGGATAATACTTGTTCTTATAGATGTACTTTGTATATTTTCATCTCATCATTACTTTACTATATATGCTCTCGCTTTGTCATAACGACTATTAAGTTATGAGATGAGATAAAGGAATAGCAATTAAAGGTACAAATATCCATATTGATGCTTTTTGACATGAAGTCATCATACTTGAGACAAATAAAAATGTATATAGTTTTCATGATATAAAATACCTTGTGTTAGCATTGAAAATTTAAATGGACCAATGTGTGTGATGTTGGGCATTGACTGATAATTAATTACTTTAATTAGGTTAATTGGACTAATATTTATTCAATTGGGTTAATTAAATGGTCCATTGAATAATTAATTAGTTTAATTACTTAATTAAATGTAATTGGATTTTGGATTGTTCGGCCCGAGATGATGAAATATTTAATCGAGTTGGACCAGGCTATTGAATCAATTGGACTGCATAATTAGCGGGCTTGACTTGGTCTTGGCCCACTAAAATTATATGTGGATTATATAATTTTGAGAAATTTGAATGTTTGATTTTATTTGGAAATTTAATGAAATCATGAACCTGGACACAATGGTGTCCCGATACATTCTTTAATTTAATTAAAGAAATTAAATTAAATAAGGAATTAAGAGTTGGTTGGAGATTTTCTCTCACCCTCACCACTATAAATAGTGGTTTCATTTTCAAGAATGGGAGCTTTGGAAATCTGCACATCGAAGCTCTGCCGAAATCTCGCCAGGATATCATCTGGAACACGCCCGCAGTTATATATACTGCGTATATTGCGCTAAGGAATACGCCATTTGAACACCGGAAGCCCTTCTTTGAAGATCAAGCTGCATATTAGCCCTTCATTGAAGAACAAGCTACATAACTCCGGAGGCCCTTCAGCAAGGAACTACTTCCAGTTCGGCATACTCCCGAACTCGGCATACTTCCAGTTCGGCATACTCCCGAACTCGGCATACTTCCAGTTCGGCATACTCCCGAACTCGGCATACTTCCAGTTCGGCATACTCCTGAACTCAGCATACTTCCAGTTCAACATACTTTGAACTCGGCATACTTCCAGTTCGGCCATACTCCCGAACTCGGCATACTTCAAGTTCAGCATACTCTGAACCCGGCACACTTTCAATTTGGCATATTCCAAATTTGGCATACTTCCAATAGGCATACTTGTAGTAGAGAATCAGAGGACTTCTCCTATACAGAGATTGTACCCCTTTCTGTTTGATATATACTTGATACTACTTGTAACCGATACTTTGAATTTTTGAATATATACAATTCAAGTTTTTCGTGTTTACAAATTTTGGCACACCTAGTGGGATAGCTCTGCCTCTCATCTCTCTACTACTATATCTCTACCTGCGCATCAAATGGCATCGAACAATCCCATGTTCAGGAGGACCTATGCCCAAGCTACCAAGTCCAAGTCTACGCTCGTAGCTAGCTCTGGCACTACCCAGAAAACACAAGGTCCACTGACAAGGAACCGCGCAAAGGATTTGGGGGTCCAAGTGCCTGAACCTCAATCCATGGCGCGACGTGTGGTTCGAAGGCTCGACAAAGCCCCTGCTGCCTCAAAGGCAATTGCTTTTGCTGGAAGTCCACCCTCTCCCAAGGGAGCTACCGATGGTGGTAGTCCAACTTCTATGCAAGGGAACGCTAGTAGTGGGAGCACTTCCCCCGTAACTCCGCCACATCCATTATGGAAGGCTGCACCTGAGTGGTCGCATGTCTACAACGTCATGCCGGCCATGGCGACAAACACAGAGTCTGTGGAGGAGCAATTAGCTAGAATTGCTAAGTCTCTGGAAGGAATGGCTGTCACTCTCCAAAATCAAGAGAAACGGCTTAACACCCTCGATAATAGGGTAGGAAGCATCATGGAGGAGCAAGGAAGCCGTGCTCCAGGAAAACAACCTGAAGGGCAAGAAGAGGTTGGTCAGCAATCACCACCACCTCATGTTAGCCATGTGGTAGGAGAAGCTGCTTCCCACTTACCTGCAACTAAGAAAACTATTCCAGTTACCGAAGGCATGATACCGGTGGATCAGTTGAAGGACTACATAATGGGGGCCATCAAAGGCAAGTTGGATGAAGGCCAACCTTCATATTCCTATGCTAAGCCCTACACACAAAGAATTGAGGAGTTGAAGATGCCCTACGGCTATTAACCTCCTAAGTTCCAGCAATTCGATGGCAAGGGAAACCCTCGACAACACATTGCCCACTTTGTGGAAACATGCAATGATGTAGGGACTTATGGCGATCTGTTGGTAAAGCAGTTTGTCCGTTCATTAAAGGGAACTGCGTTTGATTGGTACACTGACCTTGCACCCGGCTGCATTGATAGCTGGCATGATATGGAACGTGAGTTCTTAACTCGTTTCTATAGCACAAGGAGAACGGTCAGCTTCTTGGAACTCACCACTACTCGCCAATGGAAGGGTGAACGCGCCGGTACCTACATCGAAAGGTGGAGGGAACTATGCCTGAATTGCAAAGAAAGAATATCCCAAAGTTCTGCAATTGAGATGTGCATCCAAGGAATGCACTTTGAACTCTCCTATATCCTACAAGGGATTAAGCCAAAGTCCTTTGAGGAGTTATCCAGTCGTGCTCACGACATGGAATTGAGCATCGAAGCCAGCGGAGGGCTCAACATATTGAACTTGCCTAGCTCCTCCAATGCACCTGGAAAACAGGAAGTTAAAAAGTGGAACAAACCTTTTCCAAAGCCGGAAAAGAAAGAAGTGATGAATGTGAAGGCTACTCCTATGACAGTCTTCACTAAGGCAACTGAAAGGCCTAGGTCAAGATCATTTTCTGGCCCGTCAAGGGGTGGTAGAAGGCCGACAATTGAAGAAAGGCAGGAGAAGATTTATCCTTTCATGGATTCCGATGTATCTCCCATGTTTGATGAGCTACTCAAACTTAGGCTCATTGAGTTGCCTGAAATGAAACGTCCCGAGGAAGCTTCAAGGGTGGATGATCCACACTATTGCAAGTATCATCGTCTTCTTGGTCATCCGATTGAGAAGTGTTTTATCTTCAAAGATAAAGTAATGGCACTGGCCAGAGATGGAAAAATCGAGCTTGCCGATGCCAAAGCGAGCTCAAATCAAATCTCGATTACACCCGGACGGTTCGCTCCGCTGTGTACTGAAAAGGAAGATGGGAAACAACGGAAGCGTCCACTCCCCTTCATTGTTAAGCACGCTGTCGGTCAAAGTTCAGAACCGCAACAGAATGATAACGCATCCGAAGGTAAATGGGTGATTGTCACTCATAGAAAGAAGAAATTCGAGCCTGTGAAGCATCAAAAGCACATAGTGAAAAGTTGGGTTGAGAAAACCTCAAAAAGTACTCATGCCCGCAAATCAAAGACGAGGGGCCATGTCAAACAGCCACGTGCACCAGTTCCTTTGGCTCAATATATGCCAAAGGGATTTGATCTTCAAGGGGCAGGCACTTCTAGCTCCTGCCTAAATACAAATGACAAGCCAGAAGATGGAGGTGAATGTTCATCTCCTAAACACATCGAGGACGAGGAAGTGTTAATGCATAAGGCTACTTCCTACTCCACGGAAATTACCTTCAAGGATGAAGACTTGTTACTTGGAGGCACGCCACACAATCGCCCATTGTTTGTTGAAGGCTACACCCGTGGGCAAAAACTCAAAAGAATTATGGTTGATCAAGGCTCAGCTGTCAACATCCTATCCCTCCGAGCTGTGAAGGACCTTGGTATATCTACAGATGAGCTTGCCCAAAGTCGTCTAATGATACAAGGCTTCAACCAGGGAGGGCAAAGAGCAATCGGCATCATCAGACTTGACTTAAGAATTGGGAGCCTAAGTTCAGGTGTCCTCTGCCATGTCATAGATGCAAGGACATCATATAACTTGTTACTTGGAAGGCCATGGATACATGAAAATGGGGTGGTACCCTCGTCTTGGCATCAATGCCTTATGTTTGAAAGGAACGGCATAGTTGAAAAGGTTGTCGCCGATGAAAGCCCTTTCACAGAGGCTGAGTCTTACTTTGCGGATGCAAAGTTCTACATTAAAAGGAAAGTTATTGTTGAAGATATTGAGGAAAGCAATGAAGATCCACCTTCCCAATCAAAGTCAAAGGGAAAACAAGTTGTAGAGGGAGATCAACACAACACAAAACTCATTTTCCCGCTTGCAAGGATTGATACGCTCAAAACAAATGCAGCAAAATCATCCGAAGAGAAATGTGGTGATAAAGTGGGACAAATATTCCCCGCCAAACGTACCGAGGGTTTTGACCCTAACGCTTATAAGCTTCTAGCCAAGGCTGGCTATAAACCCAACGAGCCACAGAAGTTGGGAAAGCTTATCCCAGAAGCCGGTGGTAAAGGCAAAGCAAATCACCAAGAACCTCAAACGCGCAAAGGGTTGGGCTATGTTCCCCCTAAACCAGTGCGAATTCTTATAAACAGGGCTGCAAGTAATTGTATCTCCGCGGAAGGAAGCGAGTATGACCCAAAGCTCACTCCTACCAATGATAATGGGCAAGACAAAAAGAAGTCAGTCTTCGACCGAATCAGTAAGGCGGACTCTCGACGCTCAGTCTTTGATAGACTGGGGTCAAGTCCTAAAGCCCTAAAGAGAAAGTCAATGCATGATCGACTGGGAGCCGTTCAAGTTATTAAAGACAGTGCCAATGTTCCTGCTGAAGTGGAACCTCCAAAAAGGCTCAGAAGCATGATTCCTTCTCGTATGAGACGAGAAACATATATTCATGTTACATGCGGTGAAGTATTGAAAGTCCAACCGAAGACCATTGTACACACTCGAGTACATAAAGAGGAAAATGAGGAAAGCGTAGGCTCAAGTGATGACGTACCACTAACCACTCAGGGAGAGGTGGCATCGTCGTTCCATATCACTTTGTGTGATGAGACCCCGATTGAGGGGGAAGATGCAGAAGATGCACCCCATGAGTTAGAAGAAGGGGTACGAGCCGCGGTGGACGAATTAAAAGAAGTTGATCTGGGAACGCCTGAAAATCCTCGTCTTATCTTCATTAGCGCACTCCTTTCTGATGAAGATGAAGAAATCTATGTCACATTGCTGAAAGAATATATTGATGTCTTTGCATGGACATACAAGGAGATGCCAGGGTTAGACCCAAAGGTAGCTGTGCACCGCTTAGCAGTGAAGAAGGGGTGTCGCCCGGTTAAGCAAGCTCAACGACGCTTCCGCCCCGAGCTCATTCCCTCGATTGAAACAGAAGTTAATAAGCTTATTGAGGCTGGCTTCATTCGTGAAGTTAAATATCCAACCTGGATATCCAGTATTGTGCCTGTGCGCAAGAAGAACGGCCAGATCCGCGTCTGCGTAGATTTTCGGGACCTCAATGTGGCATGCCCGAAAGATGACTTCCCGCTTCCTATCACGGAGTTAATGATAGATGTCGTGACTGGGCATGAGATCCTGTCATTCATGGATGGCTCCTCCGGTTACAATCAAATCCGCATGGCGCCGGAAGATGAAGACTTAACAGCATTCCGAACGCCAAAAGGCATCTACTGCTATAAAGTAATGCCCTTTGGTTTGAAAAATGCAGGTGCTACATACCAAAGGGCTATGCAGACAATATTTGATGATATGCTCCATAAAATGGTCGAATGCTACGTAAACGACCTGGTTGTGAAGTCGAAATTGCGCACAAATCACTTGGTGCATTTAAGGCAAGTCTTCGACCGCCTACGGAAGTTTCAACTGAAAATGAACCCCCTGAAATGTGCTTTTGGGGTTGGTGCTGGAAAGTTCCTCGGGTTTACTGTTCGACACAGGGGCATCGAGATCGAGCAAGCAAAAATCGATGCCATAATGAAGATGCCTGAGCCGAGAAACCTTCATGAGCTTAAAAGCTTACAAGGGAAGTTGGCTTACATCCGAAGGTTCATATCAAACCTAGCGGGAAGATGTCAACCTTTTAGTCGATTGATGAAAAAGGGCATTCCATTCATATGGGATGAGGCATGCAAGAACGCATTTGAGAGTATCAAGTCATACTTGATGAAGCCGTCTGTGTTAACTGCTCCTGTTCACGGTCGCCCGCTGATCCTTTATATCTCCGCCCAGGATTGTTCTGTAAGCGCCTTGCTGGCTCAGGAAAATGACAAGGGGAAGGAGAATGCTCTCTACTATCTCAGCAGAATGATGACCCCGAACGAGTTAAAGTACTCCCCAATTGAAAAGCTATGTTTGGCACTTGTGTTCGCCATCAAAAAACTTAAGCACTACTTCGAGGCTCATACAATCCGGCTTGTTTCCAAAGCGAACCCGGTGAAGTATGTTATGGCGAAGGTCGTGCTCTCTGACCGCCTTGCAAGGTGGTACTTATTGTTCCAACAATTTGAAATCATCTATGTGCCGCAGAAGTCTGTCAAGGGGCAAGCCTTAGCCGATTTCTTAGCAGACCATCCAATACCTGCTGAATGGGAGTTGTCTGACGATTTGCCTGATGAAGATGTGCTTGTCATTGAAGTCCTACCCCCATGGAAAATGTACTTTGATGGAGCTTCGCATAGAGAAGGGGCAGGTGCTGGAGTTGTCTTCGTCACTCCAGAAGGCGAGGTGTTGCCATATTCATTCACCTTGACCGAGCAATGTTCAAACAACGTTGCTGAGTATCAAGCATTGATACTTGGGCTCGAAATAGCGGCTGACATGAAGCAACTAAGAATTAACATTTATGGAGATTCAAAGTTGATCATAAACCAAGTGTTGGGTCTATATGAAGTGAAAAAGGCAGAGTTAGTCCCATATAACAACTATGCCAAGATACTCATGCAATGGTTAGGGGACGTCACAATTGAACATGTACCGAGGAAAGAAAACAAGCAGGCTGACGCCTTAGCCGCATTGGCTTCAACTATTGCTCATCCTGCAGCCCGAATACAAGTATGTCAAAGGTGGGTGGTTCCACCAATCTTTAATGAAGACGGCTCAGTTGATGAAACCGTTGAACTCCCTACTGCCTCAGTGTACGATATAGGCAAAGACGACTGGAGGCAACCGTTAATTGACTACCTCACTGATGGAAAGTTACCTGAAAATCCCCGTAAAAGGGTGGATATAAAGCGTCGAACTCCTCACTTCATCTACTATAAAGAGACATTGTATCGTCGTTCCTTTGATGGAATATTTCTCCGATGTCTAGGGGAAGAGGAAGCTTTACAAGCTATGCAAGAAGCTCATTCTGGGGTTTGCGGTGCACATCAATCCGGTCCCAAGTTACATTTCCACATTAAGCGAATGGGATATTATTGGCCTACAATGGTGAAGGATTGCATAGACTATGCTCGAAGGTGCCAAGCTTGTCAATATCATGCAAACTTTATCCATCAACCACCAGAACCCCTGCACCCAACAGTTGCATCTTGGCCATTTGATGCTTGGGGACTTGATGTGGTTGGCCCAATTACGCCTAAGTCATCTGCAGGGCATGCCTACATACTAGCTGCCATCGATTACTTTTCAAAGTGGGCGGAAGCCGTGGCATTGAAGGAGGTGAAGAAAGAAAATGTTGCAGACTTTCTCCGTGTCCACATCGTCTATCGATTTGGTATCCCGCGATATATCTTAACAGATAACGGGAAGCCCTTTGACAACAAGTTGATGGACAAGATCTGCAAGCTTTTTGACTTTAAGCAGCGAAACTCATCAGCTTACTATGCAGCTGCAAATGGGCTTGCTGAAGCTTTTAACAAAACCCTATGCAATTTGTTGAGGAAAGTAGTCTCAAAATCGAAAAGGGACTGGCATGACAGGATGGAAGAAGCTTTGTGGGCGTATAGAACCACATATCGCACACCTACTCAAAGCACTCCATATTCTTTGGTATATGGTGTGGAAGCGGTCTTGCCTCTAGAGCGCCAAATACCTTCCTTAAGGTTGGCTATACAGGAGGGTCTTACTGATGAAGAGAATGCCAAGTTACGCTTGGCTGAGTTAGAAGCCTTGGATGAAAAACGTCTGCAAGCGCAACAAAGCTTGGAGTGCTATCAAGCTCGTATGTCTAGAGCTTTTAACAAAAGGGTAAGGACCCGTTCCTTTCAAATTGGGGACAAAGTCCTAGCTGTTCGCAGGCCCATCATTGTCACAAGAAAAACCGGCCACAAGTTCACTTCAAGGTGGGATGGTCCCTACGTGGTTCTAGAAGTTTACACCGGTGGGGCTTACAAGCTGATTAGTGAAGATGGTTTGAAGATCGGTCCAATTAATGGAAGGTTCCTAAAGCTTTACCACCCTTAAACTTGGGGTGTCAACACAAGTCATGAAGATCTGATGAATGACTCATCCACCAAAAATGCAGCACGTGGTTAAACTGCTAATGCATCTCGCTTTGTCTATGGGTGGGCCCAAATCATAGACGCTCCTGGCCCGCATGAGTCTAAACTGTGAACGGCTCTACTTTGTAAAAAAAAAAAAAAAAAAAAAAAAAAAAAAAAAAATCATTTGAACTACGTTTGACTTGATCTCCGTGATAGGAGTACGTAGGCAGCTTAGAATCAAATTATCTAAGTTCAGTCATAACAAAAACAAATCCAATTCATGTTGCAAGAGTGGGTTATCGAAGCTGCCGCATATCCTTTAAGACTCAATGGCATGAGTCGAAACCGCCACATATCTTTCAAGATTCCTTGGCACGAGTTAAAACTGCCTCAAGGTGGCCTTCAAGAAGTCATGATGCATACTGAGGGTGCTAGTTGCACGAAGCTCCACCTTCAAGTTTCCATCTCCCTAAAGTCGGGAGTATATCTGAATATTCCATGGTGCTAGTTGCACGAAGCTCCACCTTCAAGTATCCATCTCCTTAAAGTCGGGGGTACATATGAATATTCCACATGTCGTGGGCCGAACTGCAGATCCCATGTTTTGAGGGCTAAGTTTCAATGTCAAAAGTCCAATTCTCCACTCAAAGTCATGGCTGGAAGGGATTCTTGGTATGGCACGTCTTTTCCAGTCTCATTGCTCGACACTATGGGTCTCTTCTTTTGTTAGATCCCATTGTTCCTCAGAACAAGACCATTGTTCAAAAGTGGTTCTTGATATGTGAAGCTACATTATGAGTCAAGTCCAAAAGTTGTCCAAAATTTATAACACAAGGAAAAATTAAAGTTTTAATACCAAAATTATGTAGTCTAATGGTACCTGGGTTGAACTTCTATTTGAAAGGTTGTGAGTTCGAATCACAATAGAGGTGTTATTGGTTCTTTGTGTTTTGCATACTACGTATATATATTGTATATATATTATATGCGTGTGTGCATATATACCCACGCAATGTCATGCAAAGCAAATTAAATATATAATATATATGTTACAAGCACAGACAAAGTTAGTACATCATATATATATACACATATGTGTACATTCACGCAATAAAGCAGAGGCATGAGGATGGACTACACATTACATTATATACATATATATACATTGCAAGAGAGACAAGGATTATAATACATATATGTTGGCAAGCACATAAATGGCATGCAAGGTGATAAAGCAAAAACATTAAATATATATATACACGCACAAAAAAGCTGTGACAGTCACGTATATACACTGACATACGCAAAGTGAAGAAAAAAACCTCCCAACCTGACATGTGGAAAAGGGCGAAGGCACATGGTTTTGTCAGATGAAAATTTCAAAACAGGCTACCATTATATAAGGTGGAGAGCTTCGACGCTGCAAGGTCGAAGACACAAGAAGGTGGTCTACGACGAAGAAGTGAAGAACTAAGATGTTTTGGGTTACCTCGGCAGCGTCGCCACATCGGAGTGCGAGGACATCAAGCCAAGGCTCTCCGGCGGTGAGCTCGTCGAATGTTTCACGACGATAGCAGACACAACAACTGTCCGGTGATGATGGCCGGCTGAGAGGTCCGAACAATGGGTCTCTCTTTGATTGTCATTAAGCAGAAACAAAACAAAGTTTCTTTCCAAGTAGTGCGTTCTTCCTCATCAAGCACGTAGCTGCGTTCGAGGTGACGACGACGCCTCAACAGGCTTTCCTCTCCGTCAAGTCCTCCGGCGAACCCTTGGAACAAGTTATGGCATTAAAAAATTTTAGAGCGCAAAGCTCTATGAAGACTCATGGTTTATATTGAGTCTCTCCCTTCAGTAAGCTGGAACCTGGAAGAAAACATAAAAGTTTCGTTCGAAGCAGCGCAGGGTACTTTCTCGCCGAGCTCTAGCAAGTTGAGTCATAGCGTCCTTCAGCGTTGAGTCAGGTTGTGATTCTCTTTCTCAGAAGAGGTCGTAGAAGCCAACAATGGAGGACAGCTGTCCAAGAAAACTAATTCCCCATGATGGTGGCCGGCGACCGGCGGCGTGAACCCAAACAGTGGTTGAAGTGGTTGGTGTGATTTCATCTTCTCCGTCGCCAAGTGCGATGAGAATAGAGACGCACTGGTGGGAGACGTGCCCCGGAGCAACATCTTGAGGTGGTCTTGTGGCGCGTGCTCTTTCTCCCATGATGGTGGCCGGCAGTGGCCGATTACGTGGAGCCAACAATGGCGAAAGACAATTTCTCCGATGAGAATGGAGCAACACTCTGCGGCGACCTTACAGCGGCGGCGACGTGCCGGAGCACATGCCCGGTGAGTACCCGGCTGCTTTCCTCTCCGATCATAGAAGACGCGCCGGAGCAACGTCTTGAGGCAATGTCCAGCAGTGGCCTTCCCCGATGATGGTGGCCGACGGTGAGAATTGACAGAAAACAATCGAAGAAAATTAATTCTCAAGTGTTTTCTGTCCAATGTCTCTCACGCGTTTCTTGTTGTTCTTCCCCAAAGATGGTGGCCGGCAGCACGAAACCAAACCATCCCAAGGAAAAATCAATTTCCAATCTGCGGTGAGTCCAAGCAATGGTGAAATACACCTCAGAAACAAGCCTGAAAAAATCAATTTTCAGGTGTCTCTTGTCCAATGCTTTCCTTTCTTGATTCCTTTGTTTTCATCCCTTCTGATGAAAGCTGCAAAAAAAAGAGACAAATACATGTATATAAATGGCGCAGGAATTAAAGTTACCTGTGTCTCGGCCGGTTGAAGGTCTGGCTGAAGGATGAAGATGGAGAAAAATGAAGTTGTATTTATAGTATTGTCGGGCGATATGGTTCACTAATTACATGCGGTTTGCAGCTATCTTTGGCATTATGTGCGTCATTTGAGTTGGAGTGTAATCTCGAATTATCTGAATTCAGTTTGAAGTGGCAATCCTGATCATGCATGTTAAAGACTCCTTCATTAATGGGCTTGGGTTATTGTTTTATTGGAATTATTAGTGGGTTACACAGTGAAAGGTGAATAGTGAGAGCACATTTTAATTGGAATTGTTTCCTTATTTAAATATGGGAGCCCAAATGGTGAAGATTAGAAGATGTGGGTGAGTGAGCCTAAAGTTATTATTTGCAAGGTATCAAGACTTTCTAATCTTTGCAATCAATGACACAATTAGTAAGTCTTGAAGGGGCAATTTGTTAGCATTGAAAATTTAAATGGACCAATGTGTGTGATGTTGGGCATTGACTGATAATTAATTACTTTAATTAGGTTAATTGGACTAATATTTATTCAATTGGGTTAATTAAATGGTCCATTGAATAATTAATTAGTTTAATTACTTAATTAAATGTAATTGGATTTTGGATTGTTCGACCCGAGATGATGAAATATTTAATCGAGTTGGACCAGGCTATTGAATCAATTGGACTGCATAATTAGCGGGCTTGACTTGGTCTTGGCCCACTAAAATTATATGTGGATTATATAATTTTGAGAAATTTGAATGTTTGATTTTATTTGGAAATTTAATGAAATCATGAACCTGGACACAATGGTGTCCCGATACATTCCTTAATTTAATTAAAGAAATTAAATTAAATAAGGAATTAAGAGTTGGTTGGAGATTTTCTCTCACCCTCATCACTATAAATAGTGGTTTCATTTTCAAGAATGGGAGCTCTGGAAATCTGCACATCGAAGCTCTGCCGAAATCTCGCCAGGATATCATCTGGAACACGCCCGCAGTTATATATACTGCGTATTGCGCTAAGGAATACGCCATTTGAACACCGGAAGCCCTTCTTTGAAGATCAAGCTGCATATTAGCCCTTCATTGAAGAACAAGCTACATAACTCCGGAGGCCCTTCAGCAAGGAACTACTTCCAATTCGGCATACTCCCGAACTCGGCATACTTCCAGTTCGGCATACTCCCGAACTCGGCATACTTCCAGTTCGGCATATTCCTGAACTCAGCATACTTCCAGTTCAACATACTTTGAACTCGGCATACTTCCAGTTCGCCCATACTCCCGAACTCGGCATACTTCAAGTTCAGCATACTCTGAACCCAGCACACTTTCAATTTGGCATATTCAAAATTTGGCATACTTCCAATAGGCATACTTGTAGTAGAGAATCAGAGGACTTCTCCTATACAGAGATTGTACCCCTTTCTGTTTGATATATACTTGATACTACTTGTAACCGATACTTTGAATTTTTGAATATATACAATTCAAGTTTTTCGCGTTTACACCTTGATCCACATGAACTCCAGAAGAGTGATAAAATATTTGTCTAGAAAATTTACTCCAGTGACAAGTTAGCAAATGTATACCTAGAAAATATCTATAAGATTAATATGTGTAGGTAAAGAAAATTATTATATTTTAGGGGGAGTAACAAAACAAAATATGAACTCCAAATAATTTTATTGGTCCAGATGATCATGACAAAATATGATAAATTCTGATGACAATCTTGAAGATTGAACCATATCCCTTCTCTACACCCTTTTGAAACAATGATTTTACTTTAGGCATGTAGAATTTGAAGATTGTTATCTTCAGGGGGAGACGAGAAGTACATTCACTCGAGTCAATCCTGTAGATTGGGTCTTAAAAAAACTAATAGTTGCATTTTTTTTGCAGTGTATACATTCACTCGAATCAATCTTGTAGATTGGGTCTTTTAGAAGGGCTAATAGTTATACCTTTTGCAGCATATACATACCATGCACTCTTTTCCTCACTAGGTTTTTCCCAATGGGTTTTTCTAGTGTGGTTTTTAACGAGGCATGAGTATGATATAGTAATGTCAATGGGGAAAGTTGCAAATAAATACTTAAATAGACGAACCCCAAAATCCTGAAGATTGTGCCTTGAAGGCTTATGGTTGTACTCTTTTTCCCTTAACTAAGTTTTTCCCACAGGGTTTTCTTAAGTTAAGATTTTTAATGAGGCAACCAGTACAATATATGAGTTTCAAATATCATGTACTCTTTTCTTCAACTAGGTTTTTCCCACGTGATTTTCATAGTGAAGTTTTTTAACGAGACATGAATATAATTACCCATAAATTATGCACTCTTTTCTTGTCTAGGTTTTTTTTCCCACAGGGTTTTCCTAATAAGTTTTTAATGAGGCAAGATTATGGCAAAATAATGTCCAAGGGGGAGTGTTGTAAAATCTAATTATGGACATTATTCTAGCATTAATGATATGATTGGTAACGACTTTATATTTATGGTATGATCTTGTAATAGCTGTTATATATATTGATGTAATGATATACAAAGTTGATGATGAATAAAAAATCTCTTTTCTCTGTTCTTTATTTTCTTCTTCCTATTCTTACTGTTCTTCGCGAGCTAAAGACCATCGGGCATAATCTCTTACAACAATTACAAGCCGAAGAAGTCTTAAATTTATTAAAATATGTCTTTAAAAAGTTAAGTAGTATACTAAGTCGGTTTTAGGAAAAACTGATATCATATACAAATTACAAAAAAAAAAAAAAAAATTAATTAAACTATACGACGTCGGTTGTATAAATAATCGACACCATATAATATTATAAATTTGTATGATTTTTCAAATGAAAGTGTAAGTAATTAAGACAATTATATCGTGCAATTATGTTAATAAATAATTAATATTT
Source organism: Ipomoea nil (assembly GCF_001879475.1). Taxonomy (NCBI): domain Eukaryota; kingdom Viridiplantae; phylum Streptophyta; class Magnoliopsida; order Solanales; family Convolvulaceae; genus Ipomoea; species Ipomoea nil. The sequence continues at coordinate 84,849 of NW_017616542.1, forward strand.
TGGTATATTAATTTCAGACAGTTAGTACATAGAATTAATTCCTTTATTATTATAATAATCAGTTTGTTTTGCTTAGCCATTCTAGAAATAAGAAATAACTTTACAAAATAAGATAACAAAGGAGTTTCTCCATTAAGTGTTACAAAGCAGAGAGGATACCACTACATACATACTACGATCCACTTATCTTATTATAAAGTTGATTACGGAGATCGACCAAACCACATAATTAGTCTTTAATCTTTCACTGCACGAACTATATACACAACAAAGTCTTAGAAATGTAATTTTAAGATTATTTTTCAATGCAAATTAAATGTAGACTCATCCCTGCTTTCTTGCCAATGAGTTTCACATCACTTACGATTGCAAGGCTGGCATGTGTAGTTGTCTCCGCACTTGCACCCATTCTCAGCTACGACCTCCCCCATCATAGATCCCTCTATGTCGCGGCAAAACACAAACAATTCATTAACCACTAAAATTCTTAACCCCACATAATAATTATCTTGAAAACTCCAAAAATATACTTACGTTTTCATGGATGCAACACCAAAAACCAGGGTCTCAGTGGTAGCGATGTGATACACATCAAAGGAAAGAAATAATTGGTGGTTTAATTAGTTGATGGTCTAAAAGGAAAGAATCATATGTAATTAGAGGATAATTGAGTAAATATTAGTATAAGGAAATTATGTATATTAGAATATATCATTACCTTGTACCGTTAGAATAATTTTAGTAACTTAATTATTATAGGTTGGTACTAATTTAGTATAAATAAGTCCATTGTTTATAAATATCGGGAACCACTCAGAGAAATATATTGTTATTATACTATTTTAACTAGTGTTCTTACTGTTAGACTAAAATATCACATGCATCATATAATATGTGATAACAGGATCGACTAACCTCCAGCCATAGTTCTTGTTACGGTTGAGCGATCTGGACTGCTGCGGAGATAATGAGTATTTTGTCTCTCACTTTACTCAGCTCTCTCTAGATGGTGTATGAGGTATGTAGTGTGAGCAGTGAGAAGACTAGTGACCTTATATAACCACTGGCCATCATTGTGGTTGATTGTCTTTAGGTCTCCTAAACCCTAACCAGACTCCTAATCATAATGGTAGTCTAGCTATTAGGTTATTAGTGTTGCACCACATATCAAATACTGAATATTATCATAACTTATCCTAATGTTATAATAATAGTAACGGATAAACGTTACATTCTCCCACTTGGTGCAAGCACTACCACTCAATAACAGAAAAACACCAACCATAATGATATGTTCTCATTAGCACGAGTAGTATCCATTATGATCAAATGCAAACTGCCATTGGGCACTTAATTAGGAAACAAAACCCAACGAAATAAACCATATGTTTATCCAAGTCCCTAAAGTACATTTTCTCATCAATATGAAGCAAATGAAGGTGTACACACTTAATTGAGAAAATGTCTGAATGCCAAAGAATTTTATTGAAACTGAATGTATATACAAATCACAAAGTGGATGAAAGTCTCATTTTCTAAATCAGATCCTTGAATTTAACTGATCTGAAGGCATGCATTTAGTCAAGGGATCTGCAAACACCAACTCAGTATGAATGTGTTCAAAGAATACAACTTTATTTTTGACACGCTACCTAATTGCTAAGAACTTGATGTCGATATGCTTAATTCGACTCCCACTTTTGTGGTCTTAGCTAGGAAGACTGTAGCTGAGTTGTCACAGTAGACTTTCATTGGCTTAGATATAGAATCCATAATTCTAAGCCCAGAGATAAATTCTTTAGCCAAACACCCTGTGAAGTAGCCTCGAAACAGGAAATGAACTCGGATTCCATGGTAGAAGTAGCTATTAAGGACTGTTTAACACTTCTCCATGAGATAGCCCCACTGGCCATAATAAAGACGCACCCTGAAGTTGATTTCGAGAATCAACACAGCCAGCGAAGTCCGTGTCTGAATAACCGACAATATCTATATTGTCCGCCTGCCTAAACCCAAGCTTGTAACCTTTGGTTCATCTTAGATACCTTAGAACCCTCTTTACAGCTCTCCAATGGTCTAACCCCAAATTGAGCTGGTAACGCCCAAGCATTCCAACCGCAAAAGCAATGTTCGGCCTTGTACAGACTCGAATATATCCAAGACATCCAACAAGGGATGTTTTCCATGGATTTTTTCTCCAAACTGAATTTATCCCCCTTAGCTATGGGAGCAACGTTAGATGAACAATTTTAGACATGAAATCTCTCTAAAACTTTGTTTATATAGGTTTCTTGAGATAAACCCAGTATATCCCGGGACCTATCTCTACGAATTTTAATGCCAATAACATAAGAGGCATCACCCATATCCTTCATATCAAAGTTCTTAGAAAGAAATTGTTTCACATCACGAAACATCCCCTTATCATTGGTGGCAAGTAAGATGTCATCCACATATAAAACAAGGAAACAAATTTTACTCCCACTCACCTTTTGGTATATACAGTTATCTGAGGGATTTTCAACAAAACCAAATGAAGAAATTACCCCATCGAATTTGATGTACCATTGACGGGAGGCTTGTTTTAAACCGTATATGGATTTCTTAAGCTTACATACTAAATGCTCACCACCCCTAGAAGAGAAACCTTCAGGTTGTTTCATATAAACCTCCTCTTCAAGATCACCATTTAGGAAAGCGGTTTTCACATCCATTTGTTGCAACTCAAGATTGAAATGTGCAACTAATGCCAGAATGACTTGAAGTGAATCTTTCTTTGATATAGGAGAAAAAGGTCTCCTTGTAATTGATTCCTTCTTTTTGAGTAAATCCCTTGGCAACAAGCCGGGCCTTATATCTCTCAATGTTGCCTAATGAGTTTCTTTTAGCCTTAAAGACCCATTTACAACCAACGGCCTTGGCCCCATTAGGCAACTCAACAAGATCCCAAACTCCATTGTCCTTCATGGAATTCATTTCATCTTTCATGGCTTCCAACCATAAGTCAGACTGTGCACAATTTGTGGCTCGAGAGAATGTTTCAAGATCATTTTCGGCCCCTATGTCAGATTCTTGTAGATACGAAACATAATAACTAGGAACTGCTGATCGCCTTATCCGAGTAGACCGTCTTAAGGTTGGACCCTCATCACCTTGTACAGGTTGCGGGGCAACTACCTCTTCAGGAACTGGTAGCAGTTCTTGAATTGGTTCAGTCTGCATCGGCTTAGAATCTTGCTGTATATCCTGAGTTAGTTCAACGATTGGTCCAAAATCTAGTTCAAGCGGTTGCTGTAAGTCCTGAACTGGTTCTTCCAAAGGTTGATCCTCAACAGTTTGTAGAATCTCAACGGTAAGTGGTATATCTGCAGGCAGAACTAAAGGAGCACTGCGGATAAGTACAACCCCACCAGATGACGTAGAAGGTCGAGAGTCAATATGATCGAAGGAAGGAACTAAGTCCTTAAACAGATCACTCCCACTAATCGAGTCATCTTCAAGAAATTTAGCATTCCTTGATTCCACTATCCTATTAGTATGAGATGGACAATAGAACCTATAACCTTTAGAGGATTGTGCATATCCAATAAAAAAAACACTAATCGTCCTTGGGTCAAGTTTCTTCTCGTGTGGGTTATATATCCTCACCTCAGACGGACATCCCTAAACACGCATATGTTGCAAACTCGGTTTCCAACCTTTGAATAACTCAAACGGTTTCTTATCGACAGCCTTGGTTGGAGCACGGTTTAATATATACATTGTCGTCTTAAGTGCTTCATCCCACAACGACTTAGGAAGCTTAGAGTTGCTAAGCATACTCCGCACCATATCCAGAAGAGTCCGGTTTCTTCTTTCAGCTACACCATTTTGGTCCGGAGAACCAGGCATGGTGTATTGGGCAACAATCCCATGCTCTTGAAGAAACTTAGCAAAGGGACCAGGTGCTTGTCCATTCTCAGTATATCTACCATAGTATTCACCACCCCTATCGGACTTAACTATGTGTATTTTCCTGTTACATTGGTTTTCAACTTCAGCTTTAAATGATTTAAAGGCATCCAATGCTTCATGTTTATGATGAAGTAAATACACATAGGAAAATCTTGAGAAGTCATCAATAAAGGTGATGAAATATTTCTGACCAGGTATTGTCATGTCAGGACAACATATGTCAGTATGAATAATTTCCAACAACGTTGTACTTCTATTGGAACCTTTCTTTGACTTGTTTGTCTGCTTACCCTTAATGCAGTCAATGCAAGTCTCAAAGTCAGTATAGTCTAGAGTAGAAAGTACTCCATCCTTTACTAACCTTTTAATACGATCAAGGGAGATATGACCTAATCTCCGATGCCACAACATTGAGGAATTGTCGTTAATACTGCACCGTTTGGTGCCGTTTTGAACATGTAAAGAATTGTAAACTGAATCATTCTTTAATTTAAGACGGAAAAGACCATTAGACAATGTACCAGTACCAACACAAGTAGAATAACGAAATAACTTGATATTATTGGTATTAAATTCAAAAGAATATCCGAAGGGTACAAGTCTAGATACTGAAACTAAGTTCCTAGAAAAACTAGGAACATAAAATGTCTTTTCTAATGTCAAAACCATTGTCCAAAACTAAATTGAAAACTTTGACAGCTTCGACTGGTGACGCAATCTTGTTTCCAGAGAAGATGCTACACTCAGTTCCCGTTGGCTGTCTCAATTTTGTCAAATCCTGCAAAGAGTTTGCAATGTGGATTTTTGAACCAGAGTCAACCCACCAAGAATTAGTATTAACTTCTGACATATTATATTTGAAACAAACAAAAGAAGATGGAACATACCTAAGCTTAGCCACAAGGCTTTGTTCCTCCATTGCACACAAGGTTATCAACTCATTGATAGACCAGTCCACTTTATGTGTGATGTAGGAAATCTTAAAAGGATTGTACTCCTGAGGAAAGGTATCAAGTGCAAAAAACACCAAATAATCATCTGGTACAATGATTTCCAACTCCTTTAATTGAGCCGCAATATCCCTGAGTTGCATAATGTGTTCACGCGTTCCCTTGACAGTGGAAAGACGCAAATTTCTCATCTTCATGATTAGAGTCATTTCCAAAACTTTCTTTGATACAATGAAGTTATCATCGATAGCTTTGAGCAAGGGCTTAGCTTTCTTACTGTCCTCAAAGCAAAAACGAATTTTTCTGGAAATTCGTGACTTAATGAAGACCACACATAATCGATTGGATTTCTCCCATCGTGTGCGAAGATGCTTGGCTTCGCCAGTGCTTTCTTCAGTAACCTCAGGGGGTTCCTCATTGAGAACAGCGTAATCCAACTCTAATAATCTTAATTGCAGGAGAATAGCATCTTTCCACTCTTTGTGGTTATCTTCATTAAGGATTGGAACATTAATTTGTGTTTGGGTGACAGGATGAGTTGCTGTAAAGAATAATAATTAATGCTTGGTTAGAATTTTCGAGGCACAAAAAATTAGAGAGAGATACTGAAGTACATAATATTACCAATGTAAAATTATGCGAAAGATAAATTCGGATGCCATAAAATTACCTGTGGGCTAAATTTTTACGCATAATGAATTTACCAAAACTGAATGGTGGAAACGGAATGGATGCGATTTTGATTTTTCCACCCTTAATGACAAAACTACCAAAACTATATGCCGATACATAATCCCTGTGGGCAAATTATGATCATAGTATGGTATTTCATCCTAATTAACCCTACAAATATAACAAAATTGCCTGTGGGCTAAATTTTGTCATATCACGCAGAGTGAATTACAATAATATTCTTGCATAAACTTTATGTGAGTAAAACTTAATATGTAATTTTGGAAAAATTAAAGATGTTGTGGCTACTCTTTAATTAACCAAAGAACATAATCACATTAGCAAGAAAACCTAATAAACAAACAGATTAAACCAAAATATGATAGACAATCCTTAGGTATACTCCCAGGAAAGTTGGTCGAGACGAAGCTCGGTTAAAAACCAACTCCTTAGACAGAGTAGCGTCGCAAGGGGACTAGTAGAAACAAGGCTTTTAAGCCAGGGCCATAGAACTAGTATTCCTCCCCAAGAAACTTCCCTAATTCATGTGTTCTCATTTTTAAAGTAAAATCGTTTGAAAGATCTAAAGAGTGTAGTTTCACCTATGGATAAGGCTTTGAATAAGGTGAACTACGAATTGTTTATGTACTTTATGTGCTTTAGAAACTGTATAAGAGCACGAATGGAGTAATAACTGAAGAGTGAGTAATAATATGCACAATCTAACCTTAAAGTCACTAATTCACCTAAAGGCACTAAATCATGCAAAGCATATAATTCAGACCTAAAAGGCTCTAAATTTTTCTTAATGAACATGCTTTTCTATAGGCATATAATTATAACAGTCAAATAATTATTGCAATAAAGAGATAAATAGCATGCTCAGATTATGCATATTACTCACAAAATACTTCACAATTAAATTGCAACACTTAATACAATTTAAACTGAAAAACATTATTAAATTAAAATTCAACTGAAAAATTAAAATTGAATAATTATTCAAAGTTGAATAATAATTTAATAATAGACTTAATAAAAAAATTCAATTGGATAATTTAATTAGAAGAAGTCCAAATATGATGAAGATGTTAATCTGAATGAATTGATGTAGTCCAAATATCAATTCAGGTTTGGCTCAAAACCATAACAGGCCCCGATTTAATAAAAAAAGAATTTTTTTTTTATTATGATGAGCCCAAGTCTGGCCCATTTAGCTTAATCTAGCTTCATTCATCATCTTCTTCATGAAAAGGCAGTAGCGCAGCGACGAAGCAGCAGCCAAGCCAAAACTGAATTATCCAATTTAAAATTTTTGTTTTTTTTTTTGTTTTTAATGCTTAATGCGGAAAAAGAAAACACAAAATTTCCAGCAACCCAGATAATTTAATTGCGAACTCAAGAATATTCACATAATCTCAATTATATAACAAAGTATATAAAATATGCAAATATTTAAGCAATTAAAAAAAAAACTAGGCAGAGATTATTTATGGCGACTGATACCAACTGTTAGACTAAAATATCACATGCATCATATAATATGTGATAACAGGATCGACTAACCTCCAACCATAGTTCTTGTTACGGTTGAGCGATCTGGACTGCTGCAAAGATAATGAGTATTTTGTCTCTCACTTTACTCAGCTCTCTCTAGATGATGTATGAGGTATGTAGTGTGAGCAGTGAGAGGACTAGTGACCTTATATAACCATTGGCCATCATTGTGGTTGATTGTCTTTAGGTCTCCTAAACCCTAACCAGACTCCTAATCATAATGGTAGTCTAGCTATTAGGTTATTAGTGTTGCACCACATATCAAATACTGAATATTATCATAACTTATCCTAATGTTATAATAATAGTAGCGGATAAACGTTACACTTTAAGCTCCCACATGCTCGAAGTGTGAAATTGGAGTTTGCAGTGACTCGAATACGGTTAGGAGCCAGAAGCTGCTCGAAAGGTTTCTTCCGTTGCGTACTAAATTTCTGTATGTAACATTGGTGTTTCCATTTAGAGGATTTATGAATGCCTCACGTAACAATTGGTGCTTTCATTCTTCCAAAAGGCTGAACCCCAACCCTAAGGGCCCCACACTCCGACCCGACAGAGCATTTGGGAGGATGTAGGATGTAAATCATGGAACGTACTAAATTTCTGTATGTAACATTGGTGTTACCACAGAGGCTAGATCGGTGCTCACTGCGCACAAGGAACCCCCCTCACTTTGAGAGGTTGTTGTTGCTCCCACACTGCCGCATTGGTGTTTCCCTTGAGAAGATTTATGAATGCCTCACGTAACAATTAGTGCTTTCATTCTTCCAAAAGGTTAAACCCCAACCCTCAATTGGTGCTTTCATTGATTTTATGGGTGAGAGCTTTCCATATCTTTTTTATTTTTATTATTATTGTTATTTTGTTTGTTAGCGGCATTCCTCATAAATAAAAAATAATAATAATAAAAGGTGAAAAAATAGTGAAAAAGGGGAGAAAAAACGTAAAAAATTTAAAAAAAAAAATTAAAAAATCCAAGAAAATACAAGAGAAAAGGAGTGGAAAAATACTGCAAAAAAAAAAATTATGATTATTATTATTATGAAAAATATTACTCATTGGTGCTTATTGGTTTCTGTACATCAAGTATAGTATCCAGTTGATAATTTTGTATTGTATGAGATCATTTCTACAAAAGGACCCATACAATATATTCATATTTTAAAGGATGAGGGTCACATCTTCTAAGCTTTGGTATGGTTTGATTTTTATCTTGGATGCATTCATGGCCAAACAAGCTCTTCACGGACAAAATATTTATGATTGGTGTTGTGTTTTAAACATTAAATATCCTAATTTAAAGCTGTTGGTTGTGTGTGGAGACTTACAGACGGATCAAGATGACACTTCGAAATGTCACACTCCTAGTTATTCTAATCCAACTTTTCAAGAAGAACAAAGTAGCCCAGAATCCAAGGAATCGTCAATAGCAACAGTTCTTCTCCCAACCACTCATGATGAAAGCAACATTCAAGATTTCAACAACATAGAGTCTCTTGAGGATTATCTTGGGACAAGACTTGTGAGTATTACCTTAGACTTGGAAATCAACAGTGGGGAGCAAAAGATATTTTTAGACGGTGCAAGCCAAAAGGGGAAGCTATTTATGTGTCACTATCAAGCTCGAGAACCATTTCAATCATTTGTTTTGCCAACTAGTCGTCATCCAAAATTGCATGGACCGATTCAACAAATATGTGTTTATTCTATTCCTCGCTGCACCTTGAAGACAAGGTGTTTTTTGAAAGGGTGGAGAGTGATACGCATCAAAGGAATGAAATAATTAGTGGTTTAATTAGTTGATGGTCTAAAAGGAATGAATCATATGTAATTAGAAGATAATTGAGTAAATATTAGTATAATGAAATTATGTATATTAGAATATATTATTACCTTGTATAGTTAAAATAATTTTAGTAACTTAATTATTATTGATGATAGTAATTTAGTATAAATAGGTATTGTATATAAATACGGGAAACCACTGAGAAATATATTGTTATTCTACTATTCTAGTCTATTCTTCTTGGAGCCCTCACACGGTCGAAGTGTGAATTTGGAGTTTATCGTGACTCGAATACAGTTAGGAGCCACAAACCTGCTCGAAGTGTGAATTTAAAGTTTGTCGTGACTCGAATACAGTTAGAAGCCACAAGCCTCCTCAAAAGGTTTATTCTGTTGCATACTAAATTTTAGTATGTATTACGATGACCACAAAATAGTTCATGTCTGGGTATATCTTGCACTTGTAAGAGTGACGACGATCATTAACACATTTGTTTTACTTCACAAATTAAAATTATAATTTTTTACTGGGCGGTGGAAGAAAGGAATTTTAGAGTCACCAGCTCTATGATTTCATTATGAATGAGAACAACATGGAGGCTGTGCAAAATGAAGAATTATGATTTCTTTAGTCACCAATCCATTGTATTTATGGGTGAAAAAGGTAAGAATTATAAATTTATATGATTTTTCAAAAAGAAAGTGTAATTAGTTATTTAAAGTCTTTAAATACTAATCCTAAATGAAACTTTTGTGCAATGATATTGATATTACTAAATTATCTCTGAATTTGGGTGAGAAAATTTCACAATCATTTCTTTCTGTTATTATCATAAAAAGCTGTCTACGAATGACTTTGAGTTTCTCAAATCCTCCTGTATATAAGGGCTGTCTATGAATGACTTCGAGTTGCTCAAATCCTCCTGTATATAAGAGCTGTCTATGAATGACTTTACGTGCAGTGCCTTGTTCAAATTCTCCTAGTATACTTTATATAAGAGCAGCCTTGGCCTTTTATAAATCCTCAGCGAGCATAAAATATATCTATCTTGCTAGCTTGCTTGCTCTAATTTCAGTGATGGAGGTGGCATTCAACTTCATTTCTTTCGTGTACTGAAGGTACATTATTTGTGTACTGAAGGTACTTTATTTGATATTATAAAAAATAATGTAGTTTCAGTATTTAAACTAGTAATTCACCCGCGCGATGTACGGTAAAAAATTATGTTATTATAAATATAAATAAAAAATAGAAAAACTAAAATATTTTAAATTATTTAATATAATAATATTTTTGAGCTTCCATTGGTCAAGTATTTATTATTTTTATAGAATACAAAATTACATTTAAAATTAAAATTAATATTAAAATTATAATTTTGTATGGTTAATATAATCTCTAATTATGTGCGTATTCAAATAAACTTATAGAGAGAATTTACATAATTACATTGATTTATTCTTAATTGTATTTCATCTATATTATAATTTTCACAATACGAATAATAACTAAGATAATTACATTTGGAAAGCAAATTTCAAATTTTGTATGTGTAAATTTAAACTCTGATTGAATAAATTTTTTATATGATTATATAATATATAGCTATTTTATTTTTCAAAAGTATATTTTTTATATGATTATATAATATATAGCTATTTTACTTTTTAAATGTTGTGCTTTTTTTTTTTTAATAATAAAGGATGTTGTGGCATTAATTGTAACATTAATTATTTTCCAAACCATATAGCTTTATTATATAAAGAATAATGTACTTTATGTACATAAATAATGTACTTTTAGTATATTAACAAAGAAGTTTCCCCCGTTAGGTGTTACAATGCAGACACGATATCACTATATACATACTATGATCCACTTGTCTTATTATGAAGTAGATTACGGAGACCGACCAAACCACATAATTAATCTTTAATCTTTCACTGCATGAACTGCGTACACCGCAAAGTGTTAGAAATGTAATTTTAAGATTATTTTTCTACCTAAAAATTAAACCTAGACTCATCTCTGCTTTTTTGCCAATGAGTTTCACTTCACTTACGATTGCAACGGTTGCATGTGCAGTTGTCTCCACACTTGCACCCATTTATTTAAAATCTTTAAATACTAATCCTAAGATTATCCATAATAGTGAAGTTCTTTTGTGGTTGTTGAAGAGTTTTTGTAACTGTAATCAGGAAAGAGAGAGTAGAAAGAGCAAAAAAAGAGAAACAAAAAACAAAATGATTTGACATTTAAAAAAATAAATAAAAAGTAGGCGCGTGCACACGCTCCCGGCTTTGGCTATGTTGTGGGCGAAACCGCGCACTATCTCACTTCTTTCTCTGATCAAAGCAGTGTTTCAAAAAGCAGTACTTGCAGAGCAAATAAAATCTTCTCCCTCTCCATTTCTCTCTCCGCCATGTCAACCTCTACTGTTCCAAAAACCACCAAATATCTACGATAATGGTGCTCTAAATGAAACTTTTGTACATGTTGATATTACTAAATTATCTCTGAGTTTGGGTGGGAAAATTTTACAATCATTTCTGATATTATCATAAAAAGCTGTCTATGAATGACTTTACGTGCAGTGCCTTGTTCAAATTCTCCTAGTATATTGTATACAAGGAGTTATAAATCCTCAGCATAAAATATACTCCGTATCAATCTTGCTTAGCTTGCTCTAATTTCAGTGATGGAGGTGGCATTCAACTTCATTTCTTTCGTCTTCTTTCTTTCTTTTTTCATTTTACTCCACACACAGTGGAGGAAGAAGGCAAAAACCCGCCGGAATCTGCCGCCGGGGCCGCCGGAGCTGCCGATCATCGGAAACCTGCACGAATTGATGTCAGATTCACAACAACCCACCCACCGTGTCCTGGGAGAGTTGGTAAAAAAATACGGCTCCCAGGGAATGATGAAGCTTCAAATCGGAGAAATTTTAGCGGTGGTGGTCTCGTCGCCGGCGGTGGCTAAAGAGTTGCTAAGAACCCACGACCTCACTTTCACGACCAAGACGCAGTCTCTGGCGAGTAAAACACTCTTTTACAATGGTTTGGGCGTTTCGTTTAGTCCGTACGGTGATTATTGGAGACAATTGAGAAAAATATTCGCCATGGAGCTCCTTAACGCTAAAATTGTCAGGTCTTTCAGTTCAATCAGGCGCGATGAGATCCATTGTCTATTGGCCTATCTCCATTCATCATCCGGCCAGATGGTGAATATCACAGAGAGAATCTTCTTACTTATGTCCTCCATTATATGTAAATCTGCATTCGGTAAGATCAAAATCTGCATTTGAATTTTGAAGCTAGCTAGCTAATTTAAAAGTGATGATAAATGTTGAGTAGAGTTTGTTTTATATAAGGAATAGGAGTGTCTAAGGAAGTTTACATTAGTTGTATAGTGGGTGTTTAGTCACTACTATCACGGAATAAAATAATAGACTTACTGTGGATGTAGACACGTTACCGAACCACATTAATATTTGTCATTCTTTACCTTTCAGCCATTATTATTGTTTATTGTTCTCGTTAATCTCAAAAATAAAATATTTGATAACTGCAGGTGAGGTATTCAACGGGAGAGAAGAGTTCTTAGAGCAAGTAAAAGAAATATCGGAGTTGTTGGGTAAATTGGATTTGGCCGGTGTGTTTCCGTCTTGGAAGGTTCTTCACGGCCTGTGCAGCAACAAGAACAGGATCATGAAAACTCACCGTAAAGTAGACGCAATTATTGAAAACATCATAAAAGAGAAGTTGGAAAGTGGCAATAAGGGAAGGAGTGGTGATAGTTTAATTGATGTCCTCGTAACACAAATGGATAGCAGTGGCCTTCAACTGCCCATCACTCATGACACCATCAAAGCCGTAATTGCGGTACGTACGTATATATGGTATTGTCGTCTCCCTTAGAACACTGCTGGAAATTATAGAATTTCCGACCACTTGAAAGTGATCTTAAATCAAGTCGAAAGTCTTGTTCCGACTATTTTTGGTATTCGGAAAAACTTTTGTTGCTATTTCCGACCACTTTTTGCTTTCGACTTGATTTAAGATCACTTTCAGTGGTCGAAAATTTCATAATTTCCAGCAATGGAAATAATATAATTTTCTTAATTATATATATATATATATATACTACACCTAATATATGTAGTCTACCAAATAAAATCCCACCTAGGTAGCATGATGGGATAATCTTTATTCTTGTTTTACAAACAGCTTGAATATTACTGTACCTCGTCCTATTTTCCATTAGATATATAATAAGATTGAATTCTTGTTTGAGAGTATTATATTGTATTACTCCATTCTTAATTGGCAACTTTCAACATGCGACATCTTTGTTTGAACACAAGTTTTCTTTGTGAGAACATAAACTGCGAATTTATAATTTAATTTGCTTAAGTTCAACATCAGTTTATGTAAAGTATGAATGAATAGATGATTATTATTGAGTTCTGATGCACAAATATGAGTGAATTCTATTTTTGGTCCTACTATTATAGGGGTCATTTCAATTTTAGTTCACCATAATTATTTTTGCCACATTGCGTCCACTATTATTAAAAATGTTCCAATTTTAGTCCACGAAAAATCTTAAAGTGGACTAAAATTGGAACACTTTTAATAATAGTGGACGCAATGTGGCAAAAATAATTATGGTGGACTAAAATTGGAAAAGCCCCTATAACAATAGGACCAAAAAAAGGAATTCATTCCACAAATATATAGTACAATAGTGGAGAAGATGAGATCAACGGAAGAAACAACATGCAATTACGGTTGGAATTTTTAGTATAAAATGATGTTTAAGTGGTTATTTTGGGTTACAAATATATGTGGGGTCCACTCCTGATTTAGGTAGGGGTCAAAGTGAATTCGAGTTTTTCGTAGTAAGACCAAGAAATCAATATATTGTACGCTCAAAACGAATTATAGGTAACACCACTATATATACAAGACCCCTTTTAGGAGTTTGAATTGAATTGTATAGCATAGAGGCTCTTCTCTCGCGTAAGGTCGTGTGCGTCGTGGCATTTTCATAAATAACTTGAACTTTGAGAATTGTCTACATTTCACAATTTATGGGTTTTTTTGTGTGTGTTTGGTTTACGGTTTAACTTTTTTTTTTTTTTTAAACTTGATTTAGAAGTTAACTTTAGAGTTTAGTAATTATAGTATGCGTTAAGAATGCACCTAGCAACAATATAAAGTACACCCAATAATAGCATAAAGTGAGAATAACGTTGTCATTAATTACACTTTGGGTTCACCTTTTAACAGTATACTCTTATGCATTTGTAATTTCAAAGCTACAAAATGAATTTCTTGTAAAGTTTATAACGAAATTTGCTCGGTGTAACCAAAATAGTTTATCTCTTTGAATAACCTAGTCTTCTGATAGCACTTGTCGATCTCAAGCAAGTTAAAGTCTAGAAAGGTAGGAGTTGAATAGACTTTAAACAATTTTTAAAATGTGTTAAGGAAATAAATTTCCTTCAAGTGAAAACTTTAAACTTGCAAAGAAAAGGTTTTGTAGCTAAATTTTGATGAAATGAGTATCATCTTTGCCCAACACATTGATATAGGTTTTACCCAAAAAGTAACTGCATGCTATCAATTTTTCTTATTCAAGTGGTAGAATTAATGTGTATTGTAAATTTGAATTTCTTCGGAACTTTAGTCTCATGGGTAGATCCATAATTCTTACTTGGAAAATTCAATAAACCAATTGTTCTCACAATGAGTTTGGTTTCATTGTCTTTTATGATTTACAAGATTTTTGTTTCCCACAAAAGAGTATTTATCTTACGTGTATAACTTTGACTAATTGTAATCAAAACTATTTTGTGGCTACGACTAAAGAACAACCTATCACTTGGCAGCTACCATTTTACAGAACAACTATTTTGACTGGGAAGGAAAGAAATTGCTCGACCCACTACTCAATTTAGCAACATGAGCTAAAAAAAAAAAAAAAAAAAAAAAAAAGGAAGATTGGGTGTTTGGGATGAGAACTGTAATAATTGTATTGAATAATATATTATAAATGTGCGGATTACAGAAATATATAAAGATAGAGTCTCATGAGACTAGGATAAGGAATCACAATCTAACTCAAATACATAGAGTCATAATACTCCCGCTCAAGCACAAGGTACCGTAGTGACTTGTAGCTTGTCTCTAGAAAAGAAAATCTAGGGCCAGGTAGAGCTTTAGTAAAGATATCTGTCAGTTGATCCTTAGTCGAAATAAAATTAACTTGTATATCTCCATTTGCAACTCTGTGTCTAACAAAGTGATAATCAATTTCTACATGCTTAGTCCGAGCATGAAAAATAGGATTTGCACACATATATGTAGCACCAAGATTATCACACCACAACTTGGGAGTAGACACACCGGTCACGCCAACTTCACGCCGCAGAGAGAGAATCCAAATTACTTCAGCACAGATATCTGCTAGAGCTTTATATTCAGCATCAGTAGATGATCTAGCAACAGTTCTGTGTTTCTTACATACCCATGATATAAGATTGGTACCAAGAAAAATAGCATAACCACTAGTTGACTTACGATCCTCAGGACAACCAGCTCAATCAGAATTAGAAAAAAGTATGTAAATCTCTAGACACTGACTTCCTTATTCGCAGACCATAAGTAACAGTTCTCTTTACAAACCTCAATACATGTTTCAATTGCTCCCAATGAGAGACCGTAGGAGCATGCATGTGTTGACAGAGTTGGTTGACCGCAAATGACAGATCTGGACTAGTAACCGTAAAATACTGGAAAGCTCCAGCCAAACTCCTATGCTGCGTAGCATCATCATATAAGTCTGCATTAAAGACAGTGGATTTCGAAACAGATATAGGAGTGGCTAAAGATTTACAATCTATCATGCCACCACGTTTTAAAATATCGTCTCTCATGTATCTTTGTTGAGAAAGCAAAATTCCATCATCACACTTAATAGTTTCAATCCCAAGAAAGAAACTAGGTTCGCCAAGATCCCTAATCTTGAATTCAGAGGACAATTCTGCTAGTAAAGTACTAACAAAATTCTGATCATTGCCCATTACAAGAATATCATCAACATATACTAGAACATAAATGAAGTCTGAATCTTGCGAGTAGTAAAATAAAGATAAATATGTTTTTGAAGCTTTAAACCCTGATGACATCAGAAACGCATGCAAGCGATTAAGTCAAGCTCTAGGGCCATTCATTTCACGCACACTAATATTACATACCCACGCTAAAAAGGGGGGAAATTTCGGCTAAAATTGAACAGAAAATGCACCGGAATGACCAAATTCGCTAAGAAAGTAATAGTCATGGACCAATTTTGCAAATTTTGAAAGTCGTGGATCAAAGTTGTTAGTAACACCATAGTCGTGGAACTAAAAGTGCAAATAACTCATAACGGGAATTTGAAAAAGTTAGGTCCAATTGTTTGTTGAAATGAATGGTTCATATTATTTTAATTTTAATATTTTTTTTTTCTTACTTTACCCTCTATTATATATTTATATTTTCTAAATACCCGATTTGACATAAGACGCCATTCCCATCAGTGCCATTTGATATCTTCCACCTGACATAGTTGAAATATAGCACAAGGCACTAAGGGTGCGTTTGGCAAGCGGATTAATTGAATGATTAAATAAAATTAAATTTATCAAGTGAAGAATTAATTACAATTTTTCTCCATCATGCGTGATGATAAAGTTTTGTTTTATTTTTTTCATGCGAGAGTGACTCTAGAAAGAGACTCAAATTTATCAACGAAATTAAAAATCGTTAAGTAAGTTTCCATAGAAAAATTTAAAATTTTGTGATTATCTAATTAACAGTTTAACTAATTTGGAATGGACATGGTAAATTAGTTGTGCCATAGGCTATTTAGAGTAAACAATTACTTCAAATATATATATGGTGAAAGGATTAGCCGATTAGGAGAGCTCAACGTTAGTGAAATGAATCAAAATCTCCTGTGAAGTTTGAACCAAACATGCCACAACTTGCTAGTACAATGCAGTCAAAGTAGTTGTGCTTCAAAGAGGACTTTTCTTTCTCAATAGTACAATAATACATTTTGTTAGGTGTAAAACACACTGTAGTCCAAGTCTTTCTCTATCCGTACTAAAAAAAAAAACTTACAATAATGCATTAATCGTACTAAATACTAGCTAGCTCGACTCACTATAAAAACCCATCTAACCTTAAAATCTCAAAGTAACTAAATACATATTTCTCATTGTTGCTAGCTTGCCCATTCTATAATGGATATCCAACTTGCATTATTAGACCTCATTTCTTTCTTCTGCTTTCTTTCCTTTGTTACTCTAGTGATAAGAGAATGGACGGCGGCTACGAAGACGAAAACCGGCCGGAAGTTGCCGCCGGGGCCGCGGAAGCTGCCACTCATCGGAAACATGCACCAATTAGTCGGCGAAAAGCCGCACGTTGCCCTGAGAGACTTGGCCGAAAAACACGGCAAGGACATCATGCACCTTCAGCTGGGACAAGTGTCGACTCTGGTCGTCACGTCGCCGGACATGGCTAAAGAGTTCCTAAAAACTCACGATTTGACCTTCGCCAACAGGCCCGCGTTTCTAGCCGCCAGCATAATCTTTTACGACAAAGCGGACCTGTTTCTTTGTCCGTACGGTGATTACTGGCGGCAAATGCGCAAGGTGTGCATGTCGGAGCTCCTCAGTGCCAAAATCGTACGCACCTTCAGCTCCATCAGGTACGATGAGACCTGTCGTTTGTTGGAGCGTGTCCGGTCGGCATCCGGCACCCCTATCAACGTACACGACCAGTTCGCCCAGTTTACGAGCTCGGTAGTGTCTAGAGCGGCATTTGGTAAGTGCCCATTTTTCTTGTAGCTTTTTTATTTTAATACTGTTTATGTGTTGATTAATTAGTTGCAATACTCACTTTAATTTAATGTTGGGATGAATTAAATGTCAATTCAAATGGTAGAGCATTCCACTGCATAAAATTTTACTCAGAAATACATTAGGATTGTATATATATAACCTATAAAGTGTTTATTCGTAACATTATTGTGGTTGAGCGAACTATTACTTATGAGAGGATGCAGAATTTTAAAAAGAGATTTAATTTATTTAACTCTCATCTTATATATATATATATATATATATATATATATATATATATATATATATATATATATATATATATATATATATATGTATGTCTCTAATTAAATTTATATTCATATTTAGAAAAACTCTATTTTTTAAAGGATAAGTATTAAAACATTGAATAAGTTTTTTTTTTTATTTCGAATGCTACTCACTCTTCCTAATGAAACATACCACACAGAGCTTATGACCTCCTACATAGAAAAGATTACTACATACCATCTGAGCACACGGTGTTTGGCAGCAAAACATTGAATAAGTTAAACTTATAGAAATATATCAATTATTATTAAACCCTTATCAATGATATGATTTTTCTTTTATGTCTTGTGGTTCCTATGAGTTGAAACTTGATAAGAAGTAGTTTTCTTGATGATGACATTTTTTTAAGAGTCAAACTTGTCGCCTATCAGGCCTTGTGGTTGCAATTAGGAGGAAATTATTACAATTCCGAGAGAGGGGTGGGCTTTGCAATTCCTCAAATTTGAAGAATTGTAATTGAGTTAATTCTATCATAGGTTCCTTATTTTTTGTGATAATTTTAAATCTAGTCACATACTATCGTTTTTGTCATTTAACATTCTAGCCTATTATTTATGGACATTTTTAGTCCCTCTCATGACTTTTTCTATTTTTAGTGAGGGAATTGTTGTCTTTTCATATTTTTCTTTGGTTATTTTTCGGGTTTAAACCGGTTAATTGGTTTAGAACTTTAGGTAACCTTTGATTTTTAGTAACCATATTTTCAACTGGTTTTTAGTAAAGTTCTAAATCATTAAATCGGTTGAAACCGAAAAAAAAAAAATATGAAGAGACAAAAATGCCCTTACTAAAAAAGAAAAAGTAATAAGAATGACTAAAGATGTCCAAAAAATAATAGTTTGAGTTATTAAATGACGAAAACGACCGTCTGAGACTAAATTTTGAATTGTCACTAAAAACAAAATACTCTAAACTGGTGGAATTAACTCAATTGTAATTTTATACAATTGCAATTATTCCTCCCAACTAACCTCTGGAATTTTCAATTTATTGAAGTTAAGTGAGAAAAGAATTACAATTCCAAACACCCCATAAAAGATTCACTACTGGAAATTATGGAATTTCCGACCACCTGAAAGTGATCTTTAATCAAGTCGAAAGTCTTGTTTCGACCACTTTTGATATCCGGAAAAACTTTTGTTGCTATTTCCGACCACTTTTTGGTATCAACTTAATTTAAGATCTTTTTCAGGTGGTCGGAAATTTCATAATTTTGTAGTGATTAGAGTTTGTATTACATTATTACCATTTATTTCTTACACCTTATTAATACGGAAAACTTGTTTTGACTTAATTGCGTTTTTTATTCATCACTTGTAGGTAAGGTATTCAGCGGGACAATAGAGTTGGTTCATGAAATAGACGAACTATCGAGGTTGGCGGGTGGGTTTTGCATGGCGGATATGTTTCCTTCATGGAAGATCCTTCACTCGCTCAGTGGCGACAAGACTAGGATGATTAATGGTCACCACAAAGCAGATGCAGTGATAGATAGCATTATAAAGGAGCATATAAGAAATTTGGATTCTGGGAAAAAGGGCAGCGGCGAGTCAGGTGCCGAGGATATGGTTGATGTCCTCTTAAGGCTAAAGGATAGCGGAACCCTTCCCGTGCCCATCACAGACGGCAACATCAAAGCTATAATAACCGTATGTCGTCAAACTATTTTACTTGTCATCATGTTTTATTTTTTGGAGTTATTATTAAGATAAGTTTGTAGGAAATGTTGGGCACAGGTCCATAAATGGTCAAATCCATCAATTAGTGGTTAAGGAATTGTTGGACAGAAGTCTGTGAAGGGTGAAGTCCAATACTCTGCGTCTCGAAAATGTGATGGTGGTGTATATGAAAATAAAATTGTGTTTTCGTTACTAGTTATAGTTTTTGGTGAGTATCAAGTGCTTATCACTTACGCCAAAGCTATAGCTAGAAGAAGACGTAATTTTATTTTCTTATACCGCCACACATTTTTGAGACACTGGGTGTTGGACTTAACCCTTTAAGCCTTTTATAGCAACCTCAATAGTTGTACATTTTTTTGTGGGTTTTTTGTCAGCCATGTAAGACAGAAAAACAAGTAAGAAGGGAAAAAAAAACTAAAGTCATTACACGCCCAAATAATGCATACCCCTTCTGGGCGCGTAGATTGATGCACACGCGCAGCATTCTACCAAGTTTTCCTCCCCCACCCAAAATGGACCCCACCCAAAAATCGTATTTGCAGGAGAAAAATCTAGCTAAAATCCCTCTTTTCCATTACATAAAAACCAATTCTAAGTTTTTTCTTCAAAAATTGAGCAAAAATCACTATTGTGAATGCTTTTACCTGCCTTTGCCCAACAATTCTCTAGCCACTGGGTGCTAGGACTTTACCCGTCTTTGCCCAACAAAGAGTCTGGTCACAAGTTACAATTCCACTAGCTTAATCAGGACATAATGATAAGCGTTTGATCTAACAGAAAAGATGCATACATGCATGCAGGATATGTTTGGCGCAGGAACAGATACATCGACAACAACGACACTATGTGCGCTAGTAGAAATGGTGAAAAAACCAGAGGTGTTAGCCAAAGCACAAGCTGAAGTAAGAGCAGCGTTCCAAGGGAAAGAGATGTTGGAAGAGAATGTGGTGGAAGAGTTGCAGTACTTGGATTTAGTGATAAAAGAAACTCTGAGGCTTCACCCTCCGGGGGCCTTAGTTATAAGGGAGTGCAGGGAAGAGACAGTGGTACGAGGATACACCATTGCACCCAAAACAAAAGTACTTGTGAATGCCTGGGCAATGGGCAGAGATCCCGAGTACTGGGACGAGCCGGAGAGCTTTATACCCGAGAGATTCAAGCTGGATAGCTCCATTGATATAAAGGGAAGTCAATTTCAATACTTACCATTCGGTGCTGGGAGAAGAATATGTCCCGGGATTTCATTTGGAATGGCAAATGTTCAGTTTCCTTTAGCACATATGCTCAACCACTTTGATTGGACTGTGCCTGCTGGAATCACAGCTGAAGAGTTGAAGATGACAGAAATGCCTGGATTAGCCTTAGGAGTAAAGAATGACATTTTCTTGATTGCTACCCCTCGTGCTACGTAATTAATTAATGAGGTGTTTCTTCTTAATTAGTATCAAGAATAATGTATAAGCAATGAAGAATATATATAATAATAAAGTATAAGCTAGCAATGAAGAATTTCACCTGACGATATTTATTACTCCCTCCGTCTCATTTTATGTGTCTAACTAGTTCGACTAACGAGGCTTGACTGAAATTACTTTTAATTCAATTTTTCATAATATTAAGTTTAGTATTAGTGTACAAAATTTATATATTTAGAAACTACACTAAAAATACTATTAAATACAAAAAATCAAATTTAAAAATAAGTAACAAAATTATTAAAGAAAAAAGAGTTAGTTTGACCCACGAATCCTCGACAGAACATTTGAGAGGATGTAAATCAAGGTGACTCATATATATGGCTCAACAAACAGGGTCAAATGCCGATGCCCACAAGAAATGTACTCACTTCGAACCTTGGTTCACTACTCGTATATATATGTGCTCAATGGATTTGTTGATAAACTGCTGTGATCTAAAGGCTCAATATCGATCTTATTCAACTTTTTCTTGTCTCAATCCAGAAGGCTTAGGGCCCCTGATTGACCCTAGCCAATTCTTGTTTGCAATTAGTTAATTGGAAAACTATATTGTGGACCATAATCAACATTACAATATGGATAATATATAAGTGTTCATTTTTAATGTATTTAAAGTTTATTTTTATATAGTGTACCAAATAATAAATTTTTAGTTAGTACACAAAAAATTAAAAATTCAAAAAATGAGCATTGAATGTATTGAAAATGAAATTTCAATATAGTAAAAATAAATATTATGTTAATGGTTCACCTTACAAAGTGAACCATGGTTTATAGTATAATGATTGTAGTTAATCATTGCCTGGCTTCTCGATTAATCTCTGCTTAACTGCTGGCAAATTATGCTGTGCAACCGTGTGCTCCATGCATGGTGTACACGGAATTGGATCCATAATTTCTATACTATAGATCCATAATTTCTATACTATAAATTCATAATTTTTATACTATAAATTCATAATTATTAAACTCTATATTCACAATTACAAAACTCTATGTTCATAATTTTCAATGTTCATATTCAATTGTTGAACTTTGTATTCACAAATCACTGAACTATATGTTCATAATTTGATAACTATTCAGTTTAGAAATTATGAATCTATAGTATAGAAATTATGGATCTATAATATTATAAAAATTATGAATTTAATTTCGTGTGCACCTTGCATGGTGCACACGGTTGCGCAGCATAACGCTCCCTGATAATCCTTTGTATCTAATTATCCTCAGCTCTGTCCCTAGGCCCAATACCGGCAAATTATGCTGTGCATCCGTATGCACCATACGGATGCAAAAACGACGTCGTTTTAATAAAACGCGCGTCTCCCCTTTAAAAAAAAATCAAGTTCAATTCCCAGCAACAACATATGAACTAAAATTCCATAATCGATGAACTATAATTCCATAATCGATGAACTATAATTCCATAATCTAATCTATGAACTAAAAATTTTATAATGAATGAACTAAAATTCCATAATCTATAAACTAAAATTTCAGAATCGATGAACTACAATTCTATAATCGATGAACTATAATTCCATAATCAATGAACTATAATTCCATAATCTATGAACTAAAATTCCAGAATGAATGAACAATATAATGTTGTTGCTGGGAATCGAACCTGAATTTTTTTTAAAGGGAAGATGCACATTTTTTAATAAAATGACGTCGTTTTGGCATACGAATGCACAGCATAACTATCCCCCAATACCCCCCTTCACTAAAAAAACTATGATTTTTCTTTGCTAGCTTAATATGAAGTCCAACTCTTCTTGACGAAGAAAATTCAAGTCTTGATGATTATATTGCATATTAGGGAGAGGTGAAACCACACAGTCTCAAGACTTACATAACCCATAAGATAAAGCCCAAGTTCCCAAATGTAAGATGGGTGTATATATATATATATATATATACTAGTATTTGCGCCCGTGCGATGTACGGAATAAATTTGTTGTAATATATTAAGACTATTTGGATCGATGTATAATTATTTAAATTAGAACATCAAATATTATATAGTGCAATTAAATATACGGGCTGGATCATTTATGTATTTTTATATTATCATTGTTTGAATTTAAACAAATAATTGCTCAAATTAATAGCTAATGTGTAGATATATGCATGCAGTGCTGTAACTTTGGAGATTTTATTTATCATTGTTTAGTTTTTTTTTTTATATATAAATTAGACAAATGTCTTCGTTCTCTAGCAACTCAGTTATATGAATGAATTGCTATCTTAATTAATTTGTATGGAGGATATTTTTATTTTTTTTGTCTATATATATAGCAATTTTTGTCATTTAAAAAAATATAATATCAACGATTTTATTTACACATTATTGAAAGCTATCTGTAGACGGCATTGGTAGTAGCAACACAATCTTGTCCATCATCGTCTAGAGCTAACATCTTCAATCGACCAGGATGGGTGACTCAGTGAAAATATATAATGCTATAATATTAGTCAATTAGTGATCCTTTTATATTTTAAATAAATTAATAATATCATATTCATTTTCAGCCAATTATTCTTTTTTATTTTTAGTCAATTAGAATATCATATGCAGTCATATTTTTATCTAATTTCTGTTCCATTTTTAATTGATGATGTATAATATTATTATTGAAATATTTCTGTTCCATTTGTAATTTACCTTTACTATTGTTTAAAATATGCATTTACTATTTATGATGTAAAATATTATTATTGAAATAATTGGCGTTCAATTTTAGTTTCCCTTCCATTTTTAATTAAAATGCAATGATCTAACTATTTTTTTTCATATTAGTCAATTATGGATAATTTTTTATTTGCAGTCAATTATTAATATTCATTTCCTTTTATATTTTTAGTCTATTAGTAATATCATATTTAATTTTTATCAAATTATTTGTTTTTTATTTTTAGTCAATTAATCAATTAGTGAACTAAAATATCAAATTCAATGATATTTTTACCCAATTTTTGTTTCATTTTTAATTGATGATTTAGAATATTATTATTGAAATATTTTCATTTTATTTTTAATTTTCGTTACATTGTTAATTTACCTTTACTATTGTTTAAACTATGTCTTTACTATTGATGCTGTAAAATATTATTATTGAAGTATTTCTATTGTCCTATGCTCTAAGTGTTTGTTTCGCTAAATTAAATTAAAAGCAAAGGACATTAACAAAACAATCAA
Source organism: Ipomoea nil (assembly GCF_001879475.1). Lineage (NCBI taxonomy): Eukaryota > Viridiplantae > Streptophyta > Magnoliopsida > Solanales > Convolvulaceae > Ipomoea > Ipomoea nil. The sequence continues at coordinate 109,359 of NW_017616542.1, forward strand.
ATTTTCACCTTGATTAATCAATTTTCTCGCTGTATTACCTATTTCAATTATAATTTAGAATTTGATTTCGACAAATTTATCTCTTAATTTGTGCTATCCATGAGGGCAACTATCAATTAACAATAATGGTAAAATGATTTTAATAGTAAAATGGAAACTTTGTATAATTGGATTCGTTGTTAATGTATCAAAGCGGTCATGGATTCATATTTATGATTCAATTGATTTAGCATTTTAGCTTATTAATCTAGAATAAATTGTATTTGTAGAAAGCTCAAAACCAATTGGCCTATTAGCTCAGTTGGTTAGAGCGTCATGCTAATAACGCGAAGGTCGCAGGTTCGAGACCTGCATGGGCCATTTTTAATTTCTTACAGCAAAACACACCCTCAGCCCTTCTAAAATTACGAACTCACCCCCATGCTCCTACAGTTGAAGTTTGCTCTATTAGTCAGCCCTTCTAAAATTATCTTTATATTTTGTAAAGATATTGATAGTTGAAGTATATTAAAAAGTTTTATGTAAATATACTAAATACATTAACATAGAAAATAGTTCGCCAGAGCAGACTTGAAGAGGTTAAGTGGTTAAGTTTAAACTTTGTGTACAAGTCAATTTTGTAGCCAATGACTTAGGTAAGTACATTTCGAATATTGTCTGGATTTTATTTACACAACTTTAAAAGTATATATATATATATATATATATATATATATATATATATATATATATATATCTAAAAACATAATAAACCTTAGTTATATCCTTGATTTATGTCTCTATTTTTGTATGCAAATAAGTGTGTACATTTTATTTTAAATGTTGTACATTCCAACGTTATTAGGCAAAACTACCCTTGCACCGTTATAACACCGTTAATTTTTAATTCTAACATTGATAACACATCATTATTACCATACACCTATATTTATCATATCTTTTTCCTATTTTTTAATTATCATTTTATTAAAATCATTATATATTAATTTAATACTTAATTATATTTTAATTAAATTTCTATGAATGATAAATTATATATATCTGTGTACAAAATACATATATTATTTGTGTATATATAATTCAAATTATAAGTTTTAATTATTTGTATTTATCAATGTTTTAATATTGGGCATGAATTTTCGCGCGTACAAAATGCTAGTATATATATATATATATATATATATATATATATATATATATATATATATATATATATATATATATATATATATATATATATGCTTAATACACCAATTTAAACTAAAGAACCGTTCTGTGGTTCTTATTTACAGATCTAGAAGACTGAATTCTCAGAATTGTTAGATCTGTATCTAACTAATAATGTTTAAAGTTTATGGCCATGAACAAATTTCTTCTTAAAGTCAATTCCAAACTCATAGTACCTTCATATGATCAACATGTTCTCTGATTATCAAGGAACCTCTATGTTAAATAGTGCTATAACTATATTCAAGAAACTCTAGAACTTCTTATTTTCAAATATTGTTTACCGCAGTCAAGTATAAACGAATATGTATCCATCTTCTAAAAAAATTCTTACCGCAGTTAGGGAAAAATTACGAGGAAGATTACACTCTATTTTTAATTTTTTTCATAATTATGTTGGAAAGTAAAGTTTGATATCATGTGTTGAACTCCCAAATTAGAAAAAGAACCATATATTAAAACTAAAAATACATTTCAATTTACACTTTCAAACAAAAATACTTGTACAAAACCAATACTGAAAAATGAATAGTTTTAGAAGACTGTTCTTCTTCTTGCACAATACAACCAAAATTGAACACAACTCAAAGCAAAACCATTTTTTGAAAAATACTAAGTGTCTTCTTCCTGATTGCTTCACATTGTCAATCACTTTAAAGTGGTCGTTCATGATTGCAAGTGTGCTGAACTATCTGTAAAAAAAAAAAATGACTTGCAAATAACATAAAATAGATTTAACTGCTAATATCATTCATTCAGTTAGAAAATCATTAACTCCAAAATCAATTTAGTTGTGTTTAACGGTTGTAATCAGCAATCATTCACACAAATTTGTAATGACTGAAAAATGAATAAGTTATAAAGTAAAGCAGATTCAATAAAAAAAAATTAAAAAAAAAAAAAAAAACCACACACACGCAAACACACAAAATCAATTACTACAGTCATTCATACTAATTCCAAAAATATGAACTTAAAAATGAACAGGTGCAAAATGGATGTGGAAATTGTTGATGAAACTGGACATGTTGCGGCATCAATATTCAGACTACCTACAGAGTTATTGTTGTACTATTAAAATAGAACAAGAGGTACTATTCATGAACCTTCTACAAATATATAATAAATATTAATATTTTATTCAATACTTCCACATGAAACATGTAGGAGTAAAAACTACAATTGCAAAATATCAACAAGCGCTTACAAGAACAAGAGTTCATAGTACAACTAAGATTCTAGTCATATACACAACAAGACAAATTCACAGCTTTCTACACCATAATCTCATTACATGACACTATCATCTATGCAATGTACCACTAATAATCCAATTGCAAATGACACACTACTAACAAATAAAAAAGATGACAAATAGTGAAGATTGAGACAATGACAATGCTACCCCAAAGAAAATTAAGAAGACTTAGAGAAATTCAAACCAATAGTAGTATTTATTTAGACTATCGTGTTTAGACTAAGTATTTAGACCATCGATTTTACAAAGTTGCAAACATTTATTTTAGTGACAATTATAATGAATCTCATATATTATCTTGCATTCATATACTTTGAATTATCTATTTAAATAAACAAATTCAACATTCAATTACCTATGTATTAACTTATCCTATATAATCTTGCATTGATATACTTTAAAATACTTATTTAAATATAAACATTGAACATTAACCCGGTCACACGTGCAATTCGCGTATAAAACTAATACACATAAGAAAGATAAATTATATTACGAAAACTTATAACAAGTTCAATCAAAAAAGTGTTAGCTAGCTCGACGACTAAAGTATTAACAAGAATCAAACTCGCAATTATTCTTATACTGAAATTATGCCACATCCACTAGGCGGCAATTGCTATTTTGCTAATATCTTAATGACATATATTATTAATATTTGCATGGAAATCCAAGTTTTAACCTTTTTTTTTTTTAAAAGAAAAATACTAGTCATATAAAAATATGGGGAAAACCAAGTTTGAATGATGTCAAGGTCAACGAGATTCTAGAGATGAAGCATCTACTAGAAGGTTTTCACAGATTTATTGGTGAGGTGATTTATTTGGGGCACAGTACGTGCAGCTTCACTAAAAAGTGAGGCTGCTTTGGGATTATATATATTGATGACTAGAATTATTTTTCATTTTATCTGATTATATATTAAACTCTATAAATTTGTTTCTATATTCATAAAAAAATTCACCCAATTTAATTTCAAAACTCAATATTAAATAATTGTGTTCTATGCATAATGAGGTTAATCCAAACTTAAACCGTATTCGCACGATATTTCTTAACGTCATGTGTTAGACTAATTAATTGATTATATTCAACCTTTCAATGTGATTTGATCAATGTGCATTATAGTCCAGCGATATTGGCTCAATCTTAATTTATAATATGGTATCAGAATTGTCCGTTGTCCAAAAAAGTGACATTAAGCCAATCTTAATTTATAACATCAATCAAATCACACTAAACAATTGAATCTAATCGATCTTAATTTATAATATGTTATCAGAACATGTTCGATACTCCCAATATTAGTTTATAATAATTTTGTGCAGCCATAAACCTACGTAATGGGCTGCTAACTACTAAGTACAAATTAAACTAAAGCAGCCTGTGGGCTGCTTCGTGCATGCAGCGAACTACTGTACTGCTTATATTTAATTTATAAAACAACAAACATAGTACCGACATTCGAATCCTACCGCAATCACCCTGATAGTTAGTTTATTATATTGTAAACCTTCTGAAGCAAAATATACAATAAAAAAAAAAGAGAAAAGGGTCAAATAAACCCTTAAACATTTCGCTAAATGTCAATTAACCCCACAAACTTTTGAAAAGGTCAATTGAACACATGAACATACAATTTTGAGTCACTTGACCCCATTAACCGGTAACTTTTACCTGATGAACCGGTAATTGACACCGTGGCGTGACACATAAGCGTTGGAGTGGGTACTTGGCTGCCACATAAGCATAAAAAAGAATTAAATTAATAAAAACATTTTAAAATCAGCCATAAAGAATTTAACAGATTATATTGTACATGGCTGATTTTAAATTCTTTTTTTTTTTAATTTAATTCTTTTTTTATGCTTATGTGGCAGCTAAGTACCCACTTCAACGCTTATGTGTCACGCCACGGTGTCAATTACCGGTTCATCAGGTAAAAGTTACCGGTTAATGGGGTCAAGTGACTCAAAATTGTGTATTCATGTGTTCAATTGACCTTTTCAAAAGTTTGTGGGGTTAATTGACATTTAGCAAAATGTTTAGGGGCCTATTATTTGACCCTTTTCTCTAAAAAAAAATTAACGTAAAAACATATTTTGTAGTCAATATCATTATTTGGTTTTTCAAATTTGATGAACTTAAGAATTTTATTGGGTTGTATATTCTTAATTAATGCCTTATGGGAATATTAATTAGGACAGTTAATACTATAATATGATTCATTTGTGGCATTTTCCTCTTTAATACATGAATCTGAACAACTTGTGTCTACAGGATGACGTAAGAATTTCTCCTATAAATTGGAAATCTAAGCCTTAGCTTTCTCCAGCAATAGAATCATAATAACTAATGGAGGCTGTAGCATTCAACTTCATCTCTTTCGTTCTCTTTCTTTCTTTTATCATTCTAATTCACGCAAAAGTACAATGGAAGAAAAAGTCAAAAACCGGCGGGAAATTGCCGCCGGGCCCGTGGAAGTTGCCGATCATCGGAAACTTGCACCAGTTGTCAGATTCGGTATTGCCAACCCACCGCGTTCTTGGAGAGTTGGCGAAGAAATACGGCAGCTCCCAGGGCATCATGGGCCTTCAAATCGGAGAAATTTCTGCTGTGGTCGTGTCGTCGCCGGCAATGGCGAAAGAATTCCTAAAAACTCACGACCTGGCTTTCGCGACCAAGCCGGAGCTGGTTACCAACAAAATAATCTTCTACAATTGCTCCGACATTGCGTTCTGTCCGTACGGTGATTACTGGAGACAAATGCGGAAGATATGCGTGATGGAGCTCCTCAACGGCAAAAATGTCCGATCCTTCAGCTCTATCAGGCAGGACGAAATCCATAGTCTATTGGCCTACGTCCGTTCTACTTCCGGCCATGGCCAGCTCGTCAAATTCCCAGAGAGAATGTTCTTACTCATGGCCTCCATTATATGTAGATCCGCATTCGGTAAGATGACTAGCTCTACTGTCAGCATTTTCCTTGCATGCATGCATCCATACACGGGGTTAACTTAATGGTTTAGTTGTCCGTATTTTAAAGAAGAGACCAATGTTCAAATTTTGGGAGCAATAATGTGGTGATTATGCCCAAAGTGGGCAGATCCCTAAGCACTGACAATTGACCATGTCTGCTCAGCCATTGAATCACCATGATTTACATTCTACCCAAATGCTCTGTTGAGTTGGGGATTTAACCTTTTAGGGAAGAAATATTAAGAGTTTACCACCCAGCCAGGGGCGGACCTATCATGGGGGGCACCCACTAACAAAAATTTCTGGGTTCGCCACTGCACCCAGCCAAAAGCGTGGTTTGACCTAGTTTTGATACCAATTGTTAGAATTAAGGGCTTTCATGTCTAGCTAGTGTGAGCATTCTTGAACCCGTCCAATCTGACTCTGATATCATGCATGCAAAAGTATACTTAGGATTAAGCGTTTATTATAACGTCAAAAGTATATATGGTGATCTGACTCTGATATTACTTGTTTGAATCAAGTGCGTGTCAAAAATTATAACTCACATCAAAGACACAATTTTATTTTCGTCACCACATTTTTCAAGAGGCATGGTGGTATACTTGGCACTTTATGGACTTAAGACCAAAATTTCAGTAATTGCTGGATTTGGCTCTTTATTCTTCAGCCCAACAATTCTCTAGTTACTAATTATTAGATTTGACTATTTACCAGTTTCAACCCAAAAATCTCCTAACCACCAAGGCAAATTATTATGTGAAAAGGTATATCCAGGTTCAAAAATACACAATTTATATACTGAATGTTCAGAATTCAAATTGTGAACATTCAGTATGAAAATTATGTATTTTGAATTAGAGTTCACATTGCAAGGTGGATCCAAGTCCATGGTATAACGGTTGAACAACCCATTACTAGGCTTAGTCCTTTATGCCCTTTGCCCAACACATATTAGTTTAAATACAAATGATTCATTGTACAATTATTATAATTAAACAGGCAAGGTATTCACCGGGAGAGAAGAGTTCATGGAGCAACTTAAAGAAATATCGGAATTGTTGGGCAGCTTTGATTTTGCCGATGTGTTTCCATCCTGGAGGGTTCTTCACGGCCTCTTCGGCGGAAACAAGAATAGGATCATCAAAGCTCACCGCAAAGTAGACGCAATCATCGAAAACATCATAAAAGAACACAGAGAGAAGTTGAAAAATGGCAGTGAATCAGGGAGTAGTGATTGTTTAATTGATGTCCTCATAAGACAGATGGATAGCGGTAACCTTCGAGTTCCCATCAGTCACGACAACATCAAAGCCATAATCATCGTACGTATTATATATATAGTATATCCTTATTTCCCATCCTGAAATAATCGAGTTAATACTTAATTTAGTTGTCAATTTAGTCCTAAATGTCTATTTTGTATTTAATTGACTCTAGAATTTCTATTACTTTATTTAAACGGTGTTTGGAAATTCGAAAAATGATTTTTGGAAATCATTTTTCAATAATTAAGTTCTCATACGGGTTTCTAGTGTTTGGCGGCGGCGCGGGGGGGGGGGGGGGGGGGGGTGTGTGTGCAACCAAAATTTATTTCCAGTCAAAGGGAGAACAAGCCCATTTATCCGGAGAAGTCATTTTCTGAAAAATCCAAAGAACTTTTTTCTTGTTCTCCGTCTTCTTCGTTGGTTTCCGTAGGAACAAGAAATTTCTGGTTCCCGACAGAAACCAGATTAACTGGGGTTTCCCAACGAAAACCATTTACTAGTTTCCGTTGGAAACCATAAGTTTTTCTGTTTTCCGAAGACGAAACCGTACCCATTTTTTTTTTTTTTAAATGAAACAATTATTGCTCTTTTTATTATTTTTTATAAATAATATTAATTTTTAATACAATTTTGCTCATTTTATACAAAATGATCTAAACAAGACAGTTTTTGGAAATGCAACCAAAATTTGAAAAGGAAAATATTTTCTAGAAAATGACTCATTTTCCGAAAACATTCTCCTGAAATCATTTTTCAGATTTCCAAACACACCCTTAATTTAGTCATTTATTAAGCCTTCCGTCTATTGGCGGTTATAATTAAAGATTATGTTGAGAAAAAATCACTATACTAAATTAGGTAAAATCACTATAGTGGATAACTAAATTGGATATTAATAGAGATGAAATTACCAATCTATCATTATTTTAACAGCTAATAAATGGAAGGCATAACATATGACTCGATCAATTAAGTAAAATCAGCATGTCCAGAACCCAATTAACCTAAAAAAAAAAAAGAAGATATTTAGAACTAAATCAAGAATATTGATGGATTTAATTAACCCGGGGTGGACCCGAATCAATAAACCCGGATAAGAATATATAATAAGAATAATAAACAAATAATATAGAACGATATCGTAAAGGTCGCGGTGGACCGTATATTATATTAATTGCCGTAGTATTCGGCTATTACAAAGATTCGGTAGGACAAAAGTGTGTAATAATCGTATAATGTGGAATGAATTGCCCTTTGTTAGGACATGGAGGGGGGTTTTTATACAAGCAAACCCCCCAACCGCCTCCCCTTAAATCGGGGGTGGTTAGATCTCAAGTTTGACCGGGCCCGGGTGGACCGGGTCGGGTCGGGTCCCGAGCCCGGGTGGTGCCGAGCTCGGGTCGGGGCACCTCCATGGTGCTCCGGGTCCGCGTTGCTCTTGGGCACCTCCGTGGTCCCCCGGGTCCGTGTTACTCTTGGGCACCTCCGTGGTCCCCCGGATCCGTGCTGCTCTTGGGCACCTCCGTGGTCCCCCGGGTCCGTGCTGCTCTTAGGCTCCACCAAGGTGCTCCGGGTCCATGTTGCTACCCCGGGTCGGGTCGTGGGTATAATATATCCATCAAATATAGTGAGAACAAAAATGGGTATTAACTCAGGAAATAATCATAATAACATGCAAATAAAGCAATGCTAATTAAATTGATTGTTTTATGCAGGATATGTTTGCAGGAGGGAGTGAGACATCAACAGCAACAACTGTGTGGGCTATGTCGGAAATGATGAAGAATCCGAGGGTGATGGAAAAAGCACAAACAGAGGTGAGAGAAGTGTTTAAAGGGAAAGAAACGTTGGACGAGAAAGACATTATTGAACAACTACCATATTTGAAGCAAGTTGTCAAAGAAACATTAAGGTGTCACCCCCCATTTCCTGTGTTTTCTCCAAGGGAGTGCAGGGAGGAAAGCATTGTCAATGGCTACACCATTCCCCTGGAAACAAAAGTAATTATTAATGCTTGGGCAATAGGGAGGGATTCCAAGTATTGGGAAGATCCAGAGAGCTTTATACCCGAGAGATTTGAGGAGAGTTCAATTGATTTTACTGGAAATCACTTCCAGTATTTGCCTTTTGGTGCAGGGAGGAGGATTTGTCCAGGACTTGCATTTGGTTTTGCAAACTCCATTTCTCCTTTAGGTCACTTGCTCTTCCACTTTGATTGGAAGCTCCCTAATGGAGTTACTGTTGATTCTTTTGACATGACGGAGAAACCAGGATTATCTGTGGGAAGAAAAACCGATCTTTGCTTGATTGCCACACCTCATATTGCTTAATTACCTTTAAATTCTTTTTTTTTTTGGTCATCATGTACCTCCATTTTCTTCTAGTTTTCCTTTATTTTTACTCTTCTTTCTTCTCTCGACTATGTTCTTGGCATAAGATTACTATTGAATCGTCGCGGTAGATTAAGCTAAAGTTGGCCAAAATTATAACACTTATGTTATTGTTTATTTTCATTTAATTACTAGTGCCTAGTTCTTTGATATTGCATATACCCTCTATATATATATATATATATATATATATATATATATATATATATATATATATATATATATATATATGTATGTATGTATATATATATATATATATAACGCTCAATTCCGAGATAGTGATGTTGCACACGTGCACTCTATGTTATGTCAATTAATAAAATACAAACAGTAATCCTTCATAAACTCGAGATAACTAGACTGAATTTCTACCATTTATGCAATAAAACACGAATAGAGCCTCAAGATAAATAATATGCACAAGTGTCAAATAGATCCATCTACTATTGCGAAGTGCTCAATTTCCACCACGAACTAAATTAAGTGTCAAATAGATCCATCTACCAGCTAAATTTGTTCGATTGACATTTTTTACAGGTTGCTAGCATGTTGCCTATCTAATTATTAAAAATAAATAAATAAATAGAATAATTTTTTTTTTTTTAAAAAGAATATCAGCCACCGACTGTTTGCGAAAGGGCAGCCACCGGCTGTCCTCACCGGAAAGCCGGTGGCTGATATTCTTTTTCTTATTCTTTTTTTTTTTTTTTTAATTTTTTTTTTAAAATTTTTTTATTCTATTTATTGATTTATTTTTAATAATTAAATAGGCAACCTGTAAAAAATGACAATTGAACAAATTTAGCTGATAGATGGCCCTATTTGACACTTAATTTAGTTCGTGGTGAGAATTGAGCACTTCGCAGTAGTAGATGGGTCTATTTGACACTTGTGCCTAAATAATACAATCCTAGTCCAAGTCCATGCCATAAACTAATTACTCATACATGCATATATTAAGCATAAAAATCATAAAAACACAAGTAATAAGCATAAATATTACAAATGGAAGAAATAAGAGAAATAGACTTACCTATCTTAATCTTAATAATTATAATAAAGCCATATGGTCTTGTGAAAATTAAATGTTGATATTATTTAATTTTCACAAGACCATATGGTGTGTGTGTGTATATATATATATATATATATATATATATATATATATATATATATATATATTACAATATTATTATTATTATTATTATTTTTGTAATAATAATAATAATAATAATATTGTAATATATATATATATATATATATATATATATATATATATATATATATATATATATATATATATATATATATATATGAATACGAATATGAATTGCAACTATGTTGATATTAGGTTATGTATTTTTTAATAAATAATATTATTATAATGTTGTCCAATATTCATTCCGTGCATCGCATGGGTAGCAAGGATTAGACATACTCAAGATCAAATATGTATACCGCTAGCTGTGATTAATAATAGTAACTTTTTGTATCATACTATTTTCAATTATTAAATTAAATATTGTAAATACAATATCATAATTATTTTGTCATATACTTAATAAAAATGTAATTTTAAACAATTAAATTGTTGTTCATGTTTTCTTCTTCTGTAGTTCAAATACCATTATTAAAAACATTTTTTTACCTATTCTAACATTACAAACAAATCTTTAATATTTAGTCCGTGCATCGCACGTGACAATACTAGTTATGTTAAAAATGAAAGAAAATCTTCAAATCCAAGTGTCGAATCATTGAATACAAGCTCAAAATAAGTTTAAGTAACTAAATCTAACCCTACCCTAACCTAGGCGTTTGTGAGGAACAGATGCCTATTGTCATAAAAGACATTTGTAAAAAACAGATGCCTAAAGGTTAGACTTTCAATGTCTTGTTCATAGGCATTTGTTGTAAAACATATGCCTTTTCATTTCTACAACAGATGCGAATGAGTTGTTTTGTATTAGTGCCTAAAAATGTGTAAAGAAAGGCATGAAAAAACTAGGGGTCGGAGTAGAAAATGACTTATAACGCGCTTATATGGTGAGCAGTGTACCCAACATCAACTTGAGAGATGGTGGTCCATCAGTTCATCCATCTTATGACAAAATGCAAATTATCTTCAAGAAATAGAGTAGTAATGGACGTCCGTCCGTTATTCCTTCCTTCTTATCAGAATCTCTTTCCTTACCATATTAATGTGAGAGTTATGCTTGATGGTCTTTATAAAAGTTACAACCATTTGAATTGTATTTTCAATGGACATTCTTATTTCTTACATTGAGTTATGATCAAAATACTGAACAGTACTATGGTAATGTTGAGTTAAAAAGCAATGCAACTTTATGGATTTTTTGTTCCACTTTTGCTTTGGTTTGCTCATATAATCAAGTCGTACCATTGAATACACCGCTTTTTAACTCTCTAAAGAGTATTGCATCCATCTCCTTGCCTTATAGTTGGCTCTGACTCTAAATTAATCCAAAATGTTCCAAAAAAATTTCATTTCTACTCAAAAATAAGAATTATATTATACCTAATTGATCAAATAAAACAAATAATTAAAGATCCTTTTAGACACAGTTATAACAATTGACTACCAAAATAAATATGTATATAATATAAAAATTAATAAGTGTGAATGAAAATTATACCCGTCATTTATATCTATTTTTTCCGTTACTCTTTTAGTGCATTATGCTATAAGAATTGTACTATATAATATTTTGGTAAAAAATACTCCTACGCAGTGGCGGATTTAGCATGGGGCAGTGGGGCAGCTGCCCCCACTCACCCCACCCCCACTCCCACCCCATATATAACCCTTATATATATATATATATATATATATATATATATATATATATATATATATATATATATATATATATATATATATATGTATGTATGTATATATAGTACAGATTTTAGTATAAGTATAAACAAATAGATAAAAATTAATAAGAGATGGTTAGATTAGGTGGCAAAGCATGTGATTAGCCTTAAGAATAGACAAGGTTTGAATCCTATATTAAGGTTTTATTCAACACAACTTAATTATGGCTTTTCTTTTCAACACACGTAATTTCTTAATGACTTATAAATATTAATTAATGGTGTGATTTGTGTGACACCCCGGAAATTAATTCATTAAAACCGAATTTAATTACTTAATTAAATCCTAATGGCTTTGCAATTACTTCTTAATTTCCCGTTGAGCATAGTCGAGGGACCTAAATTGACTAAATCCCTTAGCCTTTTTAACTTAGTCAATCCGAAGACTTGGTGCTTTATTACTTGTACTCTAGCCTTTAATTCTCTCCTAACTTGCTTGTAGAAGGAAGAGGTCTTTTTGGTCTTTTCACAATCCTAACTTGGAACCCAAGATATTTCCCTAGACTCCCATCCTAGTCTTCCTCACTTAGACAGGAAACACCTCTCTTTCTACACTCTAGCTTTCTCTCCAAGCTACCCTAAACCCTCCCAACCTAACCAAAGAAATCCATCATCTTCTCTACCTTGAAGACCACCAAGTTTCCACATGTCCTCATCTAAAACCTTAGGAAGGGTAAGTTATAGGCTTTATTGGTTTTATTACTTAGTTTTCCACATCCTTTATCAAAGAATTATTGTATTTGTTAGGTTTTTGGTTTGTGTTTGAAAGATCTTTTGGAAGAGGACCTTCAAGGAGGATCTTAGGAGTTTGAGGAAGTGTTGTTTAGGCTACAAAGGTAACCCATGTCTTACAAAATCTATTTACACTTGCTATTTATGATTTCTTGATGCTATTGAGTGATTCTATGCATTTCCTTGTGTAAATGCCTTGTGAGAGCTTGTATTAAGGGTTCTTTAATGCTATTCATTGAGCTATTCTATGTGTTCAAGTTCCTTTGCTGATTGATATGACTTTTGAGGTGTTTTGGACTTGAACTTGAACATTTTGACAATTTTCCCCGAAGTGGAATTTCCCCTCTGTTTTCGGTACCAGCGGGTACATTGGCGGGCGGTGTGCCACCCGCTGGAACCAAGTGGTGTTGGTGGCGGGGTGCGGGGGTGGGGGGGTCCACGGGTGGTTGACCACCCGCTGGTACAGTGGTGGGGAGTGGGGCGGGTGGTTTGACACCCAATGAACCGTCCACTGGTACGTTAGTTTTTGGCCTCCGTTTTGTTGACCCGTTGTGCACTTGTGTGTCTTGATTGATGTTCTGTAAGTCTAGAATGATATCTTAAGTACCCGTGGTAGGACTTGTGAGTCTTGAATCGTAATGGTGATCCAACTTTGTGATTCGTTGGATTGATGTGAAGTCTATGCCATTCGTATGAGCCTTTATGGTTATCTTGTTGAATTGCATGCTAGCTACGTTGTTCGTTGGTACTAGTATGTGTTTTCCTTGTATTGATCTTGCCTATTTGGAAGTCTTTCGTTATTGTGGCAATACCTTGGAATGTTTCCTTCGTGTTCTTTCTTGAATTCCTTCGATTTAACCTATCATTGTGAGCTTGTACAATGGTTGTACTTATCTCGTTTATTCCTTGATTGGGCTATTGTTGAGCCTCGATTATCTATGATGATGACTGTGTGTTATGATTGTTATGAGATTGGTGGTAATGATCTTTGCTCAAAATGATTGGTTGTATACTATCACGTGATAATGATATATGATTATATTTATGAGATCGGCGGCAAGATGGAGGCAAGAAAGTGGGGAGAAAAATCTCCGGAGGAATAAGGTTGGACTGGTTGTACAGGGTGGTCTCGGAGGTACAGGTTGAAACTGTTATAAGGATGGAGCGGTGTAAAGGTTGGAACTTGATTATGATTGTGATCATCGTATCCTTTGATTGTGATTCTTGTATCTTTATGCTTATGAGCATATCTTTATATGTGACCTTTTGATGATTGTTGTTGATTACCTTACCTTGTTGGTTACCCTTGCAGCCTTAACATTGTCTCCTCGAATTGATTCTATTGTTTAGCCGTATGTTGATCGGTATGATTGAGTGTATCACTCGATGAGTCAAATGATGCTTCTATCTCTCTTGTTTTGAAAGCTAGTGTAACACCCCGTGTTACGACCCCTAAACCAAATTAATTAATTAATTACTCACCCTAAAAAGGGAATTAAAAATTAAAATACATTAATTAACTAAAAGGGGGTCCACCATAGTCCATGGGCCCTTATCCCTAAAGCCAACCCTTAGTCCTATAGGAAATAGAATTAGCTAATCCATACCACTTAGACCCTAATTGGGACTCTTAGATATATAAATAGGGACATAGGAGGCACCTAGAACTCACACCACAATAAGTTTCACCACACAAGAATTCCCAAGAATTCCCATAGGAGAAATCAAGAAAGAAGAAATCTTAAAGAAAGACCCTTCATAGCCAAGGAAATTAATTAAGGCTAAGAGGTAACCCATGTCTCAACAAAACCTATTTTCTTTGCTGTAATCCTCTTCTTTAGTTCCCTCTATATACTTGTGTCTTGATGAAGTTCTTTATGATATTCGTGATATAATCTTGTTGATTGATGTGATGATTTTATGTGTGATCTTGATGATCCTGATGTTAAAAAGAGGTTCTTGATATTTAAGTGATGATTCTTGATGTTAGAGATAAAATATGATCTTGATAATCGGGATCGAAATTAGAGCCCTAGGTTGGGTTGGGAATTTGTATTGTGATGTTCTTGATGTATATTTGGGTGGGAATTCGCATGTTCGGGTTTGTTGTTATGTTTAGAAGTCATGTTAGGATGTGCTCAATATGATTCTTGCTTTTGATCCGTTATTTGCCTATGTGGTGTCGTTAATTACGTTTAAAAGTGTCTAAGCATGGTTTTGGGTTCCACAAAGGATCCAGGGATGTTTATTGAGTTAAAGAGTCAGTGGGGCGTCGGTGGGGGTAGGGGTACCCACCACCTACCCGTTGCCCGAGATTTACCGCTAGGCAGCGGGCAGCCGGCGGGCAGGCGTTTTCCAGCCGGGTACAACACTTAATTTAAAAAGAACTCCCCCTTCGCTTATCGCATTAAGGTAAGGGTACAACACTCTGACTTGACATTTACTATGAACATTTGGCTCTATAGATCAGCATCATGGCACCAAGCAGAAGGCCATCAAGGACTGCGGAACCCGCCACACACGACCCCCTGGCCTAGACCTTGCAACAACTAACCCAGGTCGCCCAAACACTGAACGACGTAGCTCTCCGCAACAACAGACCACAACCACCTCTACCAAACACAAACTCAGAGGTCGCCCGACAAGTTTCAAATCATTGACCACCCACCTTATCGGGAGAAGAAGATCCCGCCACCCTTAAGGAATGGATTCGAACCTTCGACAAAATTCTGGAGTTGGTAGAATGCCCAGAAGAGCGTCGTGTAAAGATAGCCTCGTTTTAATTCGGACACGAAGCGGACCTCTAGTGGATCCACGAGGGACCCACTTACAGACAGGAACCAGGATTCAACTGGGAAAGCCTAAAAACACGACTACGAGAAAGATTCTACCGAGCCCACATAAGGGCATCCATGCACGAAGAGTTCCTCCACCTAAAGCAAGGAACAACTACCGTCATGGAATACCATAAAAGGTTCCTCGAACTAGCACGCTTCGCACTAGAGTTGGTTCCCACAGAGGCAACCAAAATAGAACGATTTATATCGGGCCTCAACTTCGAAGCCCGAAAAGCACTAGTGGTAAGCGGACCCCGGACCCTCAACGAGGCTTACTCCAGTGCCGCCAACCTCTACCGAATCCAAATACTACAACTAGGGGTTCAGGAGCAGATACGAAAAAGGAACACAGGAGGTGGGGCACCTCCTATGAAAAGACTACGGAACGACGCTAACACCAGGCCAAGCAATCCGGCCAACCAAAAGGCCGCCCAGGGAAACAACGAAACTAGTACGAGGGGCTTCTCATGCCCAAGGTGCAACAAGGACCACAGAGGCAAGGACTGCATGGGAAACCCCTTGCGATGCTTCAACTGTGGAAAAGAAGGACACAAGTCCTTCCACTGCACTCAACCCTCAAACCCACGCCCCATAGCCATGGGCCAACGCGGAGGCACAAACAATCAGGGGAATTACGGTGCCCCCGAAAAAGTATTCGTCATGAGCCGCACCCAAGCCGAACTAGAAAACGAGGGCATCCCTGACGAAGAAAACACAGCCCTGGGAGACGAAAATCCCACTAACCAAACAGAAGAAAACCAAGAAGATGAATTTTGTCTAGGGTAACTAGCAAAATCCCTTGTAACCACCCTCGTAGTAGAATTACTTGTTTAGATTAGCTACTTCGAAATTATTATAAATAAATAAGTAAAATCAAAATAATTTAGCATAAAGAAAAAGAGGCTAGAATACCCCGAAAACCCGCATCAACAAACAAGAAGGACCAACCAAATCTTCTACCACTAAAAGACAAAAGAAGGAAAAAAAAAAAGGAGTACACAACAAAGGAGACCAAAATTACCAATGGGGATTAAACTCTAGACCTCCCACTTAGAAACCCAAGTCTTTAATCACTAGACTATGAGTGTTTCTTAGAACCTCAAGGGAATACTCCCTTCTTAAACCCCTCCAAGTTCCTAAAACCCACACAAACCCCCAAATCAAAAACCCTTCTTCTTCCCCCAAGCACACAAAATCTCTCTCTCTCCTCACCTCCACACCACACCGCCGGCGCCACCCAAACACACCCAACCGCCCAGCCAACAGCCACCGCCCAGCAACGCCACCGGCGATCACCCGCACAACTCGCCGCCGCCGCCCGGAAGCTGCCTGCGACGGACCCGCTGCCACCGCTGCCCGGAGGACGCCCGTCGACCGCCCACTGCCACGCAACACCGTAACCCACGCCGGCCAAGATCCCCGTCAACGACACATCCGCCTACACCGCCCAGGTCAGCCGCATCCTTGCCACCCGAAAACAAGCCAGTCGCTGCCTCGTCGCCGGAAAATCCCCGCCGGAGTCTCGCCGGAATCCCGCCGGAAAAACAACACCCGAGAAGACGCCACCTTGGAAAACCGCACAATGCCGAAAAAGCCCGTTGGTATCCGAACCCCGGATTGGAACGACGCCGATTACACGGTAATCGGAGGTAAAGCCCTCGAACCCGACCAATTCTCTCCGGAGTTGGTCGATATGCTTAAATTTCAAGGACTCTTGGATACGTATCTCACCATCAAAGGGGATACGTACCCCGAACTAGTGAAGGAGTTCTATCACCACTTAGTGGCCGTCAAACGGGGTGATAAAGTGGAAATCACCGCAAAATTCTGGGGCAAGGAGAAAATACTCTCCGAGGGCCGCTTGGCCAAACTCCTAAAGCTGACCACCACAGGTGTGTTGGATTACGACCGAAAGGGATGGATTGGTACCCAAGGCACGGGGTATATGGATTACCTCGGGTACCTACTAGGAAGGGAAGAAGGCTTCACCTCGGCCACTCGGCCAAACAGGAAATGGGTAACTGCCGAGCAAAAGATACTAATCATGATTGTGACCGATAGCTTGTTGCCCACGAACAACAAAAACAAAGATGTGGGAAATTTGGAGTGTACTTTTGCTTACTTCCTAAAACACAAGATTAAGTTCAACTTAACGGCCCTCATGTTGAAACACATGGAGTTTTGCAAGACTAGCAACCGACTTAGTCTACCTTACGGGATGATCCTCGGTTGGATCATGGAGAAAAAGGGGGTGGACCTAAGCCACACAGAAATCAAACCCGTAAGTGACATGGTTTTCAATGCACAGAACCTCCGTCACAATGACATCTACACCGAAGGGGGACAGTACATCACCCTCGAGGAGATTTGCCTTAAACCCGAGGAGGAGCAAAGAGAATTGGTTGATCGATTTGATATCTCCAACAAGAAACTTAAACGGGCAATGCAAGATTGTGGGGGACTGGAGGGAAATGAAGAACAGGAAGAGGATAGCGAGCCTAACCCGCCGGCACCCGCACGAGCAAGAGGAAACCCAAGGGGCCAAAATGAAGAATCCTTCAACGAGCGCATCCTCGCATAACTCACCTGGCGAAACCAAATCATGGACGAAGGTTTCTCGTCCCTAATCCGCGCGACACGCACTTTGGACCAAAGGGTGGCAGCAATCGAAACCATACTGGGCACTCGCGCGGCATCCAGCTCGGGAGCAGGGAACCAAGGTAGACCCAAACCTTCCAAACCACCACTTCACCAAAGATTCAATCTACCTCAGCAAAAGACAACACGTGAGGGCCACGTTCCTAATCAGGAGGCCAAAATACGTGACGTCCAGGGGTGAAAGAATGGATCCACGCACCGGCTTCGGGGACGAAGCCTCTTGTAAGGGGGGAGAGTGTAACACCCTGTGTTACGACCCCTAAACCAAATTAACTAATTAATTGCTCACCCTAAAAAGGGAATTAAAATACATTAATTAACTAAAAGAGGGCCCACCATAGTCCATGGGCCCTTATCCCTAAAGCCAACCCTTAGTCCTATATGAAATAGAATTAGCTAATCCGTACCACTTATACCCTAATTTGGACTCTTAGATATATAAATAGGGACACAGGAGGCACCTAGAACTCACACCACAATAACTTTCACCACACAAGAATTCCCATCGGAGAAATCAAGAAAGAAGAAATCTTAAAGAAAGACCCTTCATAGCCAAGTAAATTAATTAAGGCTAAGAGGTAACCCATGTCTCAACAAAACCTATTTTCTTTGCTATAATCTTCTTCTTTGGCTCCCTCTATATACTTGTGTCTTGATGAAATTCTTTATGATATTCGTGATATAATCTTGTTGATTGATGTGATGATTTTATGTGTGATCTTGATTATCTTGATGTTAAAAAGAGGTTCTTGATATTTATGTGATGATTTGATAAATCTTGATGTTTCTTGATGTTAGAGATAAAATATGATATTGATAACCGGGATGAGAATTAGAGCCCTAGGTTGGGTTGGGAATTTGTATTGTGATGTTCTTGATGTATATTTGGGTGGGAATTCACATGTTCGAGTGTTGTTATGTTTAGAAGTCATGTTAGGATGTTGTGACACCCCGAAATCCAAATTCATTTGAGGGATTAATTAAGTAATTAATCCTAATTCAATTGGTGAATTAATTCCAAAAATCCTGAAAATTCAATACTTGGGGACTAGTAATTGACTAGTCAACCCCAAAGTCAAAGTTGTACATTGAGCTTTGTAAGGAGTTCCCTTGTCCCTTACACTTCCCTTGTGTTAGTAAGGGTATTCTTGACCTTTCACTTGTTGTTGGTAATGTAACCTAACCTAGTAGACCACTTCATTCTATCCTTACACTTTTCTAAAAATCTAGCTCCACCCTCTCTCTAAAAGGTGAGTAGCTTTTCTTCCAAGGCAAGTTGGAACCTTGCCAAAACTTCAAGAGTTGCTTCCAAGATTCAACCTTTCTTATATTTGGGCATCTAGGAGGGTAAGATCTAAGTTCATCTTGTGTTTTTGGTTTTATCTAAGGTGTCTTTTCTTAAAGATAGGATCTTTATGATCTTTTGGTATGTTCTTGAAGTGGGTTTGGAAGGTGAGCCTAGTGAGGAGCTTGTTGAGGTGTAAAGTGAAGTCTTTAGTCTACAAGAGGTAACCCATGCTCTACAAAATCTATTTTGCTTACTTATGTGAGTATTTCTTGGATTCTACATGTGTTTTGCTATGAAATGTGAGCGTTTATGCATTGCCTTGTGAAAATGCATATCTAGAGCTTGTTATTAGGGTTCTTGTATGCCATTGCTTGGCTATTCCTTTGATTCAAGTCATTTTGTTGTATTTGGTGAGATTTGGCATGTTTTGGACTTGAATTTGAGTTTGGAGTTGAAAATCAGCGAAGTGTGTTATTGTGGTACATGGGTGTACCCGTGGGTGGAACGGCAGGTAGGGGTCCAACCCGCTGCCCACCCGCGGGGTACAATGGCCGGGAAGCCTGTACCCACGGGCGGAACCGCGGGTAGAGGCCTACCAGTGGGCCTACCCGGGGGTACGTGATGTTGGCTGTTGGGGGATTTGTTCCCCGTGATCCTTTTGACTCGGTATTTGGTCTTTTGACTTCCCGATGTTCTTTTGTGGAACTATTTGAGCGTCTTCTTGATGTTTCGTATGTCTAGAACTATATGGTAGGTATTCATGTAGGTTTTGGTGTCTTGAATCGTGCTAAGTGTTCAACATTGTGTTTCGTTGAAATGTGATGAGTCTTGTGTGTTCTTCGGAACTACCTTTGGTTTACCCGTTTGATGAGCATACTATTTTGATGTTTAAATGCTAGCGTGTGCGTTGTTTGTACCTTCCGGTTGGTTGATGATAACTTGTGTTATTCATCGTTGTTGTTGTTGGACTGTGTTCCATTCCTTGATTGAGTGTGGTTTCATATCTTCGTTGTGATCCGTTGATTGATTCCTGTTGTGGTGTGATGTGTGAGTGGCTTTACCTGGATTGCACGATTAGGGGTATGGGACACTAGTCACCAAGGTATTGTAGCGGTCCTCGTGGTGGCCGTGACGCGATTATGGAGTTTGTGGCCTTTGTGTAAGGTTCACGTGTTTATTTCTGGGATAACATGTGTTATCCAGGGCATGAGTTGCCATGTGTGATCGGTACCCTCTTGTACTATGAAATCGGTAGTTTTGTTGCAGGGACTGTTGGAGGGGGAATGACGATTCCCGGGGGAATAAGGTTGGACTTGGCGTACAGGGTCCTGGAGGTAAAGGTTGGAAGTAGATATAAGGTTGGGGGTAGCCATAAGGTTGGAACCGGGCATAAGGAAGACATATCAACTCATGATGAGTGATGTCACGAGGGCTTGTGTAGCCGTGGTTGTGTGTTCTCTTCTTGTGACGTGTGTTGTCACAAAGGCATATATTGTCGTCGGTCTTGTCTTTACCCTTTGTGTTGTGGTTATCCTTTGTGGTTGGGATGTGTTCCCATATTGTTGTTGAGAGTGTTGAGTCTTGTGTTGACTGTTGATCTTGGTTTTGTACTTATATACTTATGTATTCCATTTCGGAAATGGCTTTATAACTTATATCTTACTTATTTATGATATTTCACATGTATTGGTGGGTTACCAGCATTATTCGCTGACCGGGCGTCGTCCCATGTTTTATTGTGTTCTTTCAGGTGATGTCTAGGCGAGTGCGCAGTCTAGTGCCTGTTAGCATAGCTCTCCCGTTGGTTTTATGACATGTGTGCCTATCTAGTTGTAGACCTGTTGAGACTTTGGATAGTTGTAAACAATGCAGATATTGTCGTAGCGTTCAACCTTGTAGGTGAACGTGACATAACACCCCATGACTTGGATTTATGTTTATCCAGTTATCGTTTAGTCTTCCGCTGTGTTTGTTGTTTAGTTGTGTTATCTGCTTGTTTTAAGGCTTTTAAATAGCCCGTTTTTAGGGGGTGTTACAGTTGGTATCAAAGCCTAGGTTTGAGCCTAGGAAGGAGTTCAGTCTAGACTTTCTAAGTGGCTAAGTGTGGTTTGAGACCCTTAAGCGACCTTAAGAATCTAAGTGTTAGGCTTAGGACTCTAGGGTGCGCGGTGAGTTGAGTGTTGTTCTTTGTTCTTTGCTTGCTTGCTATCTTTTGGTAACCGTGTTGTTGATGTAGAAGTTTGCGATGCCTCCTCGTCCCCGAGCTCGCACCCTGGAGACCCCAACAAACGAGCAGCTCGCTCAGAATCTCCACCAGTTGACGCAGACAATGCAGACGCTCAGTGAAGCCTTGCTGAACAACAATCACGCTAGGCCGCCTCCTCACCCTGCTGGGCACCGCGATATAGGTCGCTTGGTGTCGGGACATAGGCCGCCCACCTTTACGGGTGAAGAAGACCCGGTGGTTTTAGAAGAATGGTTAAGGGTGTACGACAAGATCTTCACAGTTGTGGGCTGCCCCGAAGAGAGAAGAGTGGAATTGGCAACGTTTTACTTTTGCCAAGAAGCTGATCTGTGGTGGGTCCATGAAGGTCCGACCCTCCTTGAAGAGCCTGAGTTTGGCTGGTCCGCGCTGAAGGATAGGATGCGCGAAAGGTTTTACCCAGCGCATGTGTAACCCGCCATGTTTGATAAGTTCCTTCACCTGCAGCAAGGATCCTTGTCTGTGGTCGAGTACCACAAGAAGTTTTTGGAGTTGGCGCGCTTTGCTCGGGTGCTTGTGCCTACGGAGCTTGCTAAGGTTGAGAGATTCGTTGCCGGTCTGAATTATGAGGCACGAAAAGCGTTGACACTAGTAGGCCAAGTTCCCTTAAGGATGCGTATCTGAGTGCCGCGGATCTGTATCGCGTTCAGTAGCTTCAGAAAGGATCGTACGAGCTAGCCAGGAAGAGAGTTGGGAGCGGAGGTTCTTCCACCTTCAAGAAGCCACGACCGGGTTTCCAGGCCAAGAACGTGTCATCTTCGTCTCAAGGACCAATCAGGATGGAGCATCGGGATCAAGTCAAGACACCTCCTTGTCATAGGTGCGGGAAGATGCATGTCGGTCAAAGTTGCAACGACTTTGTGCTTCGGTGTTTCCGATGTGGAGATCGTGGTCACAAGGTCGCGGAGTGTCCCAGCAAGCCGGTCAGAGAGCGTTGCCGCCACCCCTGGGAGTCGGAGGAGCCCATGGAGGTAGTTCGGGTCGTGGAACAGTTGGAGCTAGGCCACCTGGGAGGGTCTTCGTGATGGAGCGTTCGTAGGCAGAATCTGAGGGTTTGGTGGAGGAGGAGTTGGCAGGTAATCCTTTCCCTTAGCCTATCCTTGTTTTTCGCGAGTATCGTGTTCTTTGTTGTCTCGAGTGCTATCTTGTGTTTCGTCGTTGTCTATTTGAGTTACTTGGCTGTCCTTGGCATGTTTTTCTTTGGTAATGATTCCTTTGGGGTTAGGTTTAAACTCTTCTTGTTAAGTGACTTCTTTAGTTTGGTCTATAAGTTTCGTGGTCTATAAGTTTCGTTGTGGAGTTAGCTATCCGTCTTTGAAATGTGTTGTGCTTGGATTAATTCTACAATCCTTATATTTGGTCATCCTTGCCACTATTCTTTTTAGAAATCCTTTGAATTTTCTCAAGTATTCTTTGAAATTGAAATTAGTAAATCCATATCAAAAATCCTATCTTGTGTAGCCTAAAACCCAAGAAAAATGTTTAAATTACAACCATTAAGTTTTGAACCTGAGCCTATCCTTTGCCAACCCAACCCCTAAACCACTTAAACCAATTATCTTTCTTCGAACCTACCCAATCTTAATTCCATTTGAACCATAAATCTTCATATTACCAAAATCCCCAAATTAAATCATCTTTTCCCCAATTTCTCCCCAAAATCCCTAATTTCCCAAAGACTTCTTCTTTTCTTTTCTCTACCCGTGAGACCACCGAAACCCACCCCCCTACCCGTCGCCACCAACAGCAACACCCGTCGACGCAGCTGTCCGACACCGCCTCGCCGTCCACCGGAGTCGCCATCGCTGGAGCTTCCCGCCGAGCTGCCTGGTTTGCCGAAGCCGAGAGCGAGAGAGAGAGCAGCGAGGCCGAGAGAGGGAACCGCAAGGAAGAGAGGAGAAGAAGAGGTAGTGTTGTGGGCTTTGTTTGTTGAGCTTTGGGTCATCATCAACCATGCCTAGAAGGTCAAGTTTGGCTAGGAAAGCGGAATGGGTGGATACCCATTACCATGTTCTTGAAGGTAAAGCCTTTGATCCGGAATCTTTTCCTAATTCTTTGTTGGATATGCTTAGATTTCAAGGTTTGTTGGATGGGTTTCTCGCCATAAGGGCCAAGACTTACCCGAGTTTGGTTAAGGAATTTTATCGTCACATGGTTGTGACAAAGGAGGGTGATAAGCTTGAAATCACTTCTAAAGTGAGAGGTGTGAAGGTTGTGCTTTCTGAAAAGAGGCTGGCTCAGCTTTTGAGTTTAACTGCTTCAGGAGTTGCTCAGTATAGTGGCCATTCATGGATTAGTACGGATACCATGGGGTACCGGGACTATTTGAGTTATCTGTTGGGCCACACGAGTGGTTTCACTCAAGCTTCGAGGCCGGAGAAAAAGTGGTTGTCCGCGGAGCAACGGATTTTGGTTATGTTGGTATCGGATTGTTTGTTGCCGAATAACAACAAAAGCAAGTTGTTAGGAAAGTTGGAGTGCACCTTTGCCTTTTGCCTCAAGAACATGGTTAAGTTCAACTTGCCGGCCTTGATGTTGCAGCATATGGTTTTCTGTCGAGATCATAACCGGAAAAGCCTACCGTACGGGATGGTGTTGAGCTGGATTTTGGTTAGAAAGGGTGTAAGCGTGGATGGTTGTCTTCCGAAGGCCGTGGGAAAGTTTGTGTTGGATGCCGCAAATCTTCGGAGTTGTAATTTGTTTCGGTTGGAGGATGGTGATTACATCGCGTTGGAAGAAGTGGCAAGGAAAGCACCGGGAGAAAGGGCCGAGTTGGCAACCGAGCTTGGGATTCATGCCGGGAAGTTGAGCCTCGCAGTCCAGAGTTTGGGCGGTGATGAAGAAGTTGAAGAGGAAGCAGGGCAAGAAGAAGTGGAAGCTGCCGAAGCCCAAGAAAGTGACTCGGAAAGTGAGGAGAACCAACGAAGAAGAGAAGCCCGCACCAAGAGGGAGCACGACTCCATGACGCACGAGGTGCGTGTTGTCACCTTGCTTCGCCAGCAGAACAGCATGATCGCAGAGGGTTTCGCCTACATGAAGGCGCAGTTCGTCGCAGTGCACCAAAGGCTAGACCAGATCGAAGCCAGTTCAAACCGCAGAGGAGAAGATGCGGAAGAATCCGAGGAGTCGGAGAGCGAGTCCTTCTAGAGTGGAGCTGTGGCCGTCTTGTTTGCTCTTCTTTGGTGGTTGTTATCTTCTTAAGTTGTCGTTACCGTTTAGTTGTTGCTTGTTCTTGCCGTTGTTTGTTGGTTAGCTAGCTTATTAGTAGTTGGTGTTTGGTGTTGGTTATCTAGTTCTTAGTTGTTGTCTAGAAGTCGGCGTTGTGTTGAGGCTAGAGTTCTTGATGCTCAATCTATTCGTTTGTTAAACTCTTGCCAATCCTTGATTTGAAACGCCTTATTTCTTGCTATGAATACTTCATTGCCTAGGAATTTTGTGGAATCTTTTGGAGTTTTTGACCTAAAGAGTTTGTTCTTGAACCTCTTGTCACAATGTTGTTTTTTTTCACCGTTTACCTTTAATTCGTCGTACCCAAGCTTCGGGGACGAAGCTTCTTTGAAGGGGGAGAGGATGTGACACCCCGAAATCCAAATTCATTTGAGTGATTAATTAAGTAATTAATCCTAATTCAATTGGTGAACTAATTCCTAAAATCCTGAAAATTCAATACTTGGAGACTAGTAATTGACTAGTCAACCCCAAATTCAAAGTTGTACATTGAGCTTTGTAAGGAGTTCCCTTGTCCCTTACACTTCCCTTGTGTTAGTAAGGGTATTCTTGACCTTTCACTTGTTGCTGGTAATGTAACCTAACCTACTAGACCACTTCATTCTATCCTTACACTTTTCTAAAAAATCTAGCTCCACCCTCTCTCTAAAAGGTGAGTAGCTTTTCTTCCAAGCCAAGTTGGAACCTTGCCAAAACTTCAAAAGTTGCTTCCAAGATTCAACCTTTCTTATATTTAGGCATCTAGGAGGGTAAGATCTAAGTTCATCTTGTGTTTTTGGTTTTATCTAAGGTGTCTTTTCTTAAAGATAGGATCTTTATGATCTTTTGGTGTGTTCTTGAAGTGGGTTTGGAAGGTGAGCCTAGTGAGGAGCTTGTTGAGGTGTAAAGTGAAGTCTTTAGTCTACAAGAGGTAACCCATGCTCTACAAAATCTATTTTGCTTACCTATGTGAGTATTTCTTGGATTCTACATGTGTTTTGCTATGAAATGTGAGTGTTTATGCATTGTCTTGTGAAAATGCATATCTAGAGCTTGTTATTAGGGTTCTTGTATGCCATTGCTTGGCTATTCCTTTAATTCAAGTCATTTTGTTGTATTTGGTGAGATTTTGCATGTTTTGGACTTGAATTTGAGTTTGGAGTTGAAAATCCGCGAAGTGTGTTATTGTGGTACTGGGGTGTACCCGCGGGCGGAACGACGGGTAAGGGTCCATCCCGCCGCCCACCCGCGGGGTACAATGGCCAGGAAGCCTGTACCTACGGGTAGACGCCTACCCCTGGGCCTACCCGCGGGTACGTGATGTTGGATGTTGGGGGATTTGTTCCCCGTGATCCTTTTGACTCGGTATTTGGTCTTTTGACTTCCCGATGTTCTTTTGTGGAACTATTTGAGCATCTTCTTGATGTTTCGTATGTCTAGAACTATATGGTAGGTATCCATGTAGATTTTGGTGTCTTGAATCGTGCTAAGTGTTCAACATTGTGTTTCGTTGAACTGTGATGAGTCTTGTGTATTCTTCGGAACTACCTTTGGTTTACCCGTTTGATGTGCATGGTAGTTTGATGTTTAAATGCTAGCGTGTGCGTTGTTTGTAACTTCCGGTTGGTTGATGATAACTTGTGTTATTCATCGTTGTTATTGTTGGACTGTGTTCCATTCCTTGATTGAGTATAGTTTCATATCTTCGTTGTGATCCGTTGATTGATTCCTGTTGTGGTGTGATGTGTGAGTGGCTTTACCTGGATTGCATGATTAGTGGTATGGGACACTAGTCACCAAGATATTGCAACGGTCCTCGTGGTGGCCGTGACGCGATTATGGAGTTTGTGGCCTTTGTGTAAGGTTCACGTGTTTATTTCGGGGATAACATGTGTTATCCAGGGCATGAGTTGCCATGTGTGATCGATACCCTCGTGTACTATGAAATCGGTGGTTTTGTTGGAGGGACTGTTGGAGGGGGAATGACGATTCCCGGGGGAATAAGGTTGGACTTGGCGTACAGGGGTCCTGGAGGTAAAGGTTGGAACTAGATATAAAGTTGGGGGTAGCCATAAGGTTGGAACCGGGCATAAGGAAGGCGTATCAACTCGTGATGAGTGATGTCACGAGGGCTTGTGTAGCCGTGGTTGTGTGTTCTCTTCTTCTGACGTGTGTAGTCACAAAGGCATGTGTTGCCGTCGGTCTTGTCTTTATCCTATGTGTTGTAGTTATCCTTTGTGGTTGGGATGTGTTCCCGTATTGTTGTTGAGAGTGTTGAGTCTTGTGTTGACTGTTGATCTTGGTTTTGTACTTATATACTTATGTATTCCGTTTCGAAAATGGCTTTATAACTTAAATCTTACTTATGTATGATATTTCACATCTATTGGTGGGTTACCAGCATTATTCGCTGACCGGACGTCGACCCATGTTTTATTGTGTTCTTTCAGGTGATGTCTAGGCGAGTGCGCAGTCTAGTGCCTGTTAGCATAGCTCTCCTGTTGGTTTTATGGCCTGTGTGCCTATCTAGTTGTAGACCTGTTGAGACTTTGGATAGTTGTTAACAATGCAGATATTGCCGTAGCGTTCAACCTTGTTGGTGAACGTGACATAACACCCCATGACTTGGATTTATGTTTATCCAGTTATCGTTTAGTCTTCCGCTGTGTTTGTTGTTTACTTGTGTTATCTTCTTGTTTTAAGGCTTTTAAATAGCCCGTTTTTAAGGGGTCTTACAGATGTGCTCAATATGATTCTTGCTTTTGATCCGTTAATTGCATATGTGGTGTCGTTAATTACGTTTAAAAGTGTCTAAGCATGGTTTCGGGTTCCACAAAGGATCCCGGGACGTTTATTGAGTTAATTAGTCAGTGGGGGGGGGGGGGTAGGTGGGGGTAGGGGTACCCACCACCTACCCGCTGCTCGAGATTTACCGCCAGGCAACGGGCAGCCGGCGGGTGATCCCCTACCCACCGGCTACCCGCTGGTCCGTTTCCCACCCCGGGTCCTCGGTTCCCCGTTTGATGTTCCCCATTCCCCGTGGTGTCCCAACGGTCCCGTTTGTCGTGCTTGAGTCTAGTTTGATGTTTCTGGTGCCATTCGTAGGATAAAAGAGTCTTAGGAATTGCATGCTAGTTGAATCGGTAACCCGTTGACCTAGGTGGAAGTTGTATGAACCCCTTAGGACTACTCTTAGTATGTGAATGATCACACGTAAGCTTATTTATGCGTCTCCCCCTCCCAATGTGCTATTATGTGCTATTATGTGTTATGTGATGCATGATTCCCCAATTTGGTTGTGATCAAATTGGCTATACGGGCAGTTGGATGGGTTGAAAACCATACCAACTGTTAACCAGGCCGGTTGCGATCGGTCAGGTATATAAATATTATATAGGGCTGCGGTCCACTGTTTGGTTGCACATGAGCTGCGGTTCATTTTCCTGGCTGCGGTCAGTGATTCACTTCTTGGGTTACAGCCCACGGCCTCTTGTGCGGATGGTCCACCGACTGGACGCGCCAGCGGTGTGTAGGGCCACCAGCCTGAGGAAGACCATAGCCCACCGAATGAGTGATCAGGCGGTGTGTACGGCTATGGTTGGCTACGATCCACCGAGTGAAGGGCTAGCGATGTGTAGGGTCATAGTCTCCGAGGATCTTTGCCCACCGTTTGAGTCCCTCAACGGTGTGTAGGGCTTGATCCGCTACGATCCACCGACTGTGCTCGTCAACGGTGTGTAGGGTTGTAGTCCCCAAAAGAGGATCACAGTCCACCAACTGAGCGCGTCAGCAGTGTGTAGGGCTGTGATCCGCCGCCGAGCTTTCGGCGGTCTGTATGGTTGGTTGCAATCAACCCCTTCATGCTGCGGTATGAGGTAGGGTGCTGCGTGGCCATGTTAGTGCTATACGCACTAACCCGCATGTTCGGGGCATGTGATTGGTCCCGTGGCGCCACCAAAGTGTGCTTATGTGATTTGAATGATGACTTGAATGACGAATGAACGATGATTGAATAATGATGTGGATGATTTGAAAGTAAACTGTGACCTTAAATATATGTTCATTATGATGTTGTCTCTATATAACTGTTTATCATGATTGAATGTGCTTACCCCCACTTGCTGAGTTTATCCCTGATTTTAAAGCTAGAGTCCACTAAGTATATCTCTTTCTGCTTCAAAATGATTTCCGTATATCTTTATATATATATCTACCTATATTGTATTTCAACGCGTTGGAGTGGGGTTACCAGCATCATTCGCTGAACAGATATATTTGGCTTTCAAGCACAAATGAGTAGACACTGGAGCGCGCTAGATATCCGGAGCGTAGTCTAGTTAGTTTCCCTTTCGGCCTGCGTGCCATGATTATGTATTGACATTGCTTTGAGATTGTTTAGTTAGTTTAGCCTGTGCATCTGAGTTTTCCAGCTCCGATGTGGCATAGCACCCCGTACTCTTATGTTAATTTTGGGATTTAATGAGAATTCACCTTTATTATATAAGCTTTAAAAGTTTTCAAAATTTCGGGGTGTTACAGCTAGTGTTGCTAAAACTATACTTATGTATTCCAATGTCTCAAAAGTGGTTTTCTTATGTATATATGTATATATATTGTACTCAACGCGTTTGAGTGGGTTAGTTAGCAATTTTCGCTAATGGTTGTAATACCTTATGCTTTTCAGGTACAATCTCGTTGGTCAAGAGAACGCTAGTTGGAGCCGTGGTTCCTAGACTTAGTTCCCCTTTTAGCCTTAGTTTTGATGGAATGTGAGCCAATATGACATACTGTTGACATTATGAATAGTATACTTTGTTTGATAGATGTTTTTGGCCTGTGCATCTAAGTCTGTAACTTAGATGTGGCATAGCAACCCAGTATTGTTTAGTTAGCTTGCGCATGGTTTTGATTTTAATGATTAGACTTTATCTTATTTCCTAAGCTTTAAATGTTTTAATTATTGCTTAAAATCGGGGGTGTTACAGTTGGTATCAGATCCTAGGTTAGTGTTTTTAAGAGCAAGACTTTAAGTTGCTAAGCTTGATTATTTTCTCCAAATACCCCAACATATAATTGGCAATATTATTATGGCAAACTATGATAGGGTTTAGCTTGGTGTCTGGTCCCTACTACAGAAGACTGATTGATCAGGTTCATCAACAGACATACTGACACTGAAGATCTGATAAAGGAAGGTGTTCCCAAAAATGCTGAACGCGGTGTGAGAAGATAGTTTTGGAAAGAATATCAGCGGATCTGTTTTGGAAGGTATGGACCGAATATTTAAGATTGCATTCTTCACAAATTGTCCTACCATCTACAATCAAAGATATTTTTAGAGAGTGTCCTTACCAAGGAAGTATAAGTACCCTTATTCGGCCAAGAATTAGGGTTACGAGTTTAAGAAGACAATAAACACTATATGCTACACTGAATCAAATATCTTTGATTATTATGTCTCTTCTCAAGACAATATGTTCTTGGTGATTATGATGAAGAACTTGAGAAGAATTATCGTTGCTTAAACGAAAGGACATGAAGATCACTGATGAACCCTATTTTGATTGTTATTTTTAATAGTCTTTTTATAGTTAATTTACAATAATTGATTAATTTTATATAATTTTTTTTATTTATTATTGTTTTTAATAGCTTTGTTAATATTGTTTAATTTTAGGTTGTTTTAATTATTAAATTTGTTTTGTTATTTGAATTTTGCCAGTTTAATAATTCATTGATCCTAACTTAATAATAATAATAATAGTATTAATTAGTTTTAGTAGTACTTTGTCAGTAGGAGAATAATAAGAATAAGACCCATTAAATATGGACTCTAATTTATTAAAGTGTTTAATTGTGTTTTATTTAATTAGTAAAAAAGAAAATAGTTATTTGATTGTGTTTTAGTCTTGGTCGTAAGTCTTCCAACAAAGCCGGTCAAGCGAGAAAGGAGATCGATGAGCAGCTTCTTCGGCGATAGAGGAGGGGATTCGATTGATCAATTTCGGTGAAGCGGTTGGGCAGAAGAGAGTATAAAAGATGGCAATTTTGTAGACCAAGAGAATCAATTCACTTCGGACTAATTCCGGAGGCGGCTTTGTTCTTCACCAAAAGCCGGAGATTTCCGGTGGGCAGTGCTTGGCAGCGACGATTTCCGTCCAACAGTGGCTTGAATTCTTCCTGGCGGTAGTTCCTTGGACGGCAGTAAGCAAGCTCTGGATTATCATTGAATTTGGCTTTACTAAAGCAAGAAGTTTATCATTGTATTTGGCTTCCTTTTGTTATTATTTATCACTGTTTTTGGCTTTAATATTTTAATTAGTTCATTGCGTTGGATTTTACGTGAAAGTTGATTAGGAGTTTTGTTTCTCCACTTTCAATTCAAATTGAAGTATTGTGGCCGCAGCTTTAATTAAGAGCATGTTAATGGTTGATTATCTCTTAAACATGATTTACTAAGTTTTAATTGATTAATTGTCTGCTATCTTAGTTTTCTTGATTTTTGATTATATCAAATTCTTAAGGTGCCTTTATTTGATTTAATTCTCCGCAATTGAAACTTTATTTTGAATTCTTTTCACTCTTTATTCTCGAGCTATTTTATTTCATGGTTATTCAGTTATTCTGTCTAATTTTTGCAAAGTCTCCATCAAATTGCTGCTTTTGTTTTAATTCTTTAATTCCTAAATTGTGAGAATTGTTCAATTCCTAAACACTGCTCTAATTCTTTGATTCCTTTATTTTCTATAATTATTATTATTAATTTGTTATGTGATTAATGAAACTTTGTGATTTAATTTTTGTAAGTTTCATAACAATGCACTTTATAATGAGTTGCTCTTGCGATGGACTATAATGTTTAGTTGGTAAATTTTAAAGTCTTTTAAGTATTGCTTTAAGCTGTTGTTAGCTTTGAATGATCTGTCAAATTGCTTAGCTTATTCATATTTACTTTTAATGGTTGATTTTTAAATGATTTTATTGGCTTAGCTTAATTTCAATTTAATTATTGTGCATTTAAATTAATCTTGATCTTTTATATTCGTTTTAGTACTTTAAAAAGAAGTTAATTGTTTTATTTTTCAATTTATTAAATTGCTTCGTATCAATTCCCTGTGGGATCGACCCTTGTCTTTGCACATTATTACTACAATTGACTCGTGCACTTGCGAGGACAAATAAATATAAAAATTGTCCAACAATCACTCAGTTGTGAGAACAACGTGGGACTGTGTCATTGAAGCGGACTGCATCAGAGTTAGCTCTCCAATTGAAGGGATTTCATTGGACTTCTGCATGCGTGGCTCTCCGACTTCAACAATCCACTAAACCATTGTATATTGGGTACGTACCTTGTGTGGGGCACTTGGTGAGATTGTTGTTTCTCTACCTTTGTACATTGGATTATTATGAGTTAGTGGATTGGACGCCTCGGTGATCGTCCCCCAGATGTAGATACACACTGTATCGAACTGGATAAACATCGTTTGTGTTGATTTATTATCTGCTCTAGTTTTCTTCTACAAACTAATCTGCGATCTATCTAACTGACTGACAATTCACGTCTCTGAATCAGTCAGTCCAATACACCAGTCGTTTATTTCTAATAATCATCTTAAACTGAGGAAATGCAAAATTACAATATATATATATATATATATATATATATATATATATATATATATATATATATATATATATATATATATATATATAAAAGAGGGTGGATTCAAATGAAAACAACCCTTCTAGTAAAAAGTGATGACAAATCTCAACTGCCCATCAAGATTCATCAATGGTGGAGGGTTTTAGTAAAAAAATAATAATAATAATTTTAATTTTATAATTATTGTAAACTTTTAAGTTCTCAATATTTATAAAATTAACTTTGCTTTTTTTTTTTTTTTTTTTTTTTTTTAATTTTGAGCAACCTTTAGCCATTACTTTACCCCAAATAAATAGATCATATTACTCTTTACTTTAAAACATGTTGAGCAATTTTTACTTTTTACTATATATTCAAAAAAATTTATAATTTCCAAATTTAAAATTCTAAAATTTGAATACATATTTGTAGCATCAAATAATATTATTGTATAGGTCCCCAATTTTTTTAACATTGGCCCTGGTTTATGGCAAATTATGCCCTGCAACTGTGTGCACCATACATGGTGCACAAGGTTGCAATAACGGCTTCGTTTTGATTAAAAACGACACGTTCGACTTAAAAAAAAAAAAAAAAATCAATTGCCGTTAACGGCATTATGCTGTGCTATATATCCAGAATTAATGAACTATATATCCAGAATTAGTGAACTATATATCTACACCAGTTATTGGTATACTGTTTTGGCTTATGGCAGTTCGCTACGTCTGTATATATTCAGACTGAATGAACTATATATTTAGAATGAATGAACTATATATTCAGAATTAATGAACTATAAATTCAGAATTAGTGAACTATATATCCAGAATTAATGAACTATATTTCCAGAAGGGTGAATCAACGATTTGGTCCCTCACTTATTCGCGACTTGTCAATGTTGCCCCTGAATCACGTATTCATCGATTTAGTCCCCGAAAATAATTGTTTTTCGTCAAATCAGTCCCTATGGCCGTATTCCGTCAAGTCTCAGGCGAGAGCTCCGATTTGCCCGAGGCATTTTAGTCTTTTCACGCCTTCTTCTTCATTAACTCTGACCAAGCTTCGCCGGAGAAGCTCAAGCTCGCCGGAGGGAGCTCCATCTCTTCTCTACTCGTCGAAATGAGCCCATCCGCAGTAGTGATTCATCCTTGAGAAGCTTCCATGACTCGGTTTCCCGCCAATCTTGAACCAAAGACTTGCTCTGAAGGTCCTTGAGAACATCCCTGAGCTCCCGCTGGAAATGGTCGAAGAGGATAGGGTAATGGGTGCAGGTTTTCAAGCAGATGGCCTCGAGGCCTAGCGGCATCGGCACGGCGTTGATGTAAGGCTGCGCCTGAATAACGAAGGTCAGACCTGGCCCCATTTGCTGCCGGAGCTCCGAGAATTCCCCCTCCCCCTGAACCTCCGCCGTAGCAAAATCTAGAGCCATGGCTTTCATACCTTGACTAATCCACGTCACCACACACTTGCCGAGATCCCTCAGCCCCAACGGGTCGCCGCTTTGGTACAGTGCGACAACGTTCGCCGGCGTGTTCGTATTTTTCCTTGTTAGCGCCGGCTTCCTTCGTCCTTGCCGTTCAAACTCAACCGACGAGCTCACTGGGGAAATTTTCAAATTCTCAACGGGTCCGGGTCCGGGCCCACTACTTCCCCCGGACTTGCAGGTTTTCCGTTTGGCAGTACGGACGGCCTTGGTGCCTTCGCCATTGGAGTTCGCGACCTGGAAGCGGCAATGCGGCAAAGGCGACGCGAACGAGATGGAACGAGAGAAGCTACTGTTCCCGCCGAACGGAGTAACAGAAGCAAAGAAAGAAGAATGAAGGGAATCCCTCTGACGCCGCACCCTTATACCGAGGAAGCTCGATGCACCGCCGCAGAACACGCACGATGCTTCCATTTCCCCAGTCTTTAGCGCATACCCGACCCCCCATCACCGGGTATTTAAGCTTTCTCCGGCCACAACTTTCAAAAAAAAAAAACCTAGAGGAAGAAAAAGAAGAGTTGGAATACTGTGGATGAACTCATTTCGACGAGCAGAGAAGAGATGGAGCTCCCTCCGGCGAGCTTGAGTTTCTCCGGCGAAGCTTGGTCAGAGTTAATGAAGAAGAAGGCGTGAAAAGACTAAAATGCCCCGGGCAAATCGGAGCTCTCGCCTGAGACTTGACGGAATACGGCCATAGGGACTGATTTGACGAAAAACAATTATTTTCGGGGACTAAATCGATGAATACGTGATTCAGGGGCAACATTGACAAGTCGCGAATAAGTGAGGGACCAAATCGTTGATTCACCCTTTCCAGAATTAGTGAACTATGTATCCTGAATTAATGAACTATATATCCGGAATTAGTGAACTATGTATCCAGAATTGGTGGAAATCCCGTCGATTGGAGTTAAAAAAAAATTGATTGGTGGAGTTAAACGGTGCCACTAATGGTATCGTTACTCCACCATAGTGAAACGGCGTCGTTCGCATGGTGCACACGGTTGCACATCATAATGATTGTGGTTTATGATATAAGATTTTTATAGACTGATAAAATTTTGAGGAAACTTTATAAGAGCTATTTAAATAATATTAGTGATGTTAAAAAGTAATTTGGCATAAAATTTTCTTATATTATTGGCACATTTTATCTATCATATAGTGTGATGACACCTCTGTTACTATTTTAAATGGGTAGACACAAGATCGAAGCTCGGTCTTTGGGCTGAAAAAGATTATAAAGTATACAATCGAACCGGCTAGGCGACGGCGGTGGCGCGTGCGAGAATCCCCCCTTTCCCTCCCTTGAAAACATTTCAAAGACTCCAAAAGAAGTGGTATTTAAAACGTGGGGAAAGAGTCTCTAGGAAACCAATGTGGGACAAGTAATAAGACAAAAACACATCCTTTGAATGTTATCTCCAACAATCCCTCACACATTCAAGGGGTGTGGAGACAGGGCATATGAGTATAGCACTTGAGCTGATCTTAATGCCAGTGTGTAAACTTAAACTGACACGTAGTGACCTGAGTAACTAACTTCTCAGGAGTGAACTAAGTCTTGAATTCTTTGAAAAGTGGGTAGTTTTGAACTCTGGTTCACATATCAGCATTTTAGGGTGCTCTTCGTATGTCAAAGTACATTTTGACTTAGAATCTACCTCTATGTAATCTAATTTAGCTTCATATGGGCATATAAGTCTTTTCATGGCTTTGTTTGACCACTACTGTGGTGTCCACCTCGAATTCCTTACCTCTCATTTTAAGCTCATTTCTCTTGACGTGTTAAGGATAACTTTCCGGTTTAGCCCTTTTGTTAGAGGATCTGCAATATTCCTCTCAGACTTCACGTACTCTAGTGTGAGTACTCCATTCACAATTACCTGCCTTACAGACTCGTGTATGACTCTTATGTGTCTTCTTTTTCCATTGTAGGCACTATTTTTTTGCAACACATATGACAGTTTGTGAGTCACAATGAATGGGCACTGATGGAGTAGAATTCCCCCACAACGGCACGTCTGCCAGTAGGTTTCTTAGCCATTCAGCCTCTTGCCTAGCCAGAGGAAAAGCTATGAACTCAGCCTCCATTGTTGATCTGGCTATGCAGGATTGTTTCGTGGATTTCCACGACACAACCACTCCTCCCATGGTAAATACATACCCACTGGTGGAGCTGACGTCATCACTGTCATTGACCCAGTTTGCGTCACAGTATCCCTCTAGGATATTTGGAAACCCGGTGTACTGAAGGCCCCACTCGATTGTGCCTCTCAAATAGTGTAGTACACGTTTTAGTGCATGCCAGTGGGCCTCACTCGGGTTGTGAGTGTATCGACTGAGCCTGTTGACTGCAAAAGCGATGTCGGGTCTGGTATAGTTCATTAAGAACATCAGACTCCCTATTAATTTCGCATAATCCTCTTGCGCCACTCTTGCCCCAGTGTGTTTTTCCAGTTTGACACTGGAGTCAAACGGCGTTGAAGCCGAGGTCACTTCATAACTGTCAAACTTCCTTAACAGTTTTTCTGTATAGTGACTTTGTGACAACTTTTAGTCATTTCCACTTTGAATGACTTTTACCCCAGTATCACATCGGCCTCTCCCAAGTCTTTCATGTCAAACTTCTCACAAAGGGACCTTTTGGTCTTTGTTATTTCTTCGACATTAGGACTAAAGATTAATATGTCATCTACATAGATAAAGATGAGCACAATGCTAGACTCAACCTCTTTTGAGTATAGGCAAGAATCTGATCTATTTATCATGTAACCCAGATCTAATATTGTTTTATGAAATTTTTCATACCACTCTTTTTGGAGCTTGTTTTAACCCGTAGAGGGGCTTCACAAGCCTACAGACCTTTCTTTCTTGTCCCGGGTCAACACACCCAAGAGGTTGGTCCATGTAGATTTCTTCCTCTAGGTCCCCATTTAGGAAGGCCGTCTTGACATCCATTTGATGGACTGTCCACTTATGCGCTACGGCTAAGGCAAATAGTACTCGTATTGTTGCTATTATTGTCACAGGCGAGTAAGTGCAGAAGTAATCTTCCCCAAACCTCTGTTTGTAGCCTTTGGCTACTAGTCTTGCCTTAAATCTTTCTATTGACCCATCGGGTCTTAGTTTTCTTTTGAAGATCCATTTGCAGCCAATATGCTTAGCCCCTTTGGGAAGCTCTACTAGTTACCATGTGTGATTAGACTTTATTGAGTCTAGTTCACTTTGAACGGCCTCTTTCCAGAATACCTCATCAACCGAGCGCATAGCCACATCGAAAGATTTTGGCTCGTCTTCTACGAAATAGCAATGTAAGCAGAACTGCCAGAGCCACTGGCCACATTATTCATATAGATTGCAGTGTTTCCGTTTGCAATGAAAGGCAACACAAAAAGCCCCCCACGCAGATACCCTTTCCCCAAGTAATCACCCCTGCGAGTCATTATCATTCTTTCATATTCAAATACTAACTTAATCCCGGCCCTTACCAATAAAAGCCCCGAGAATAAGTTCATCCGCAAAGTGGGAACATACATTACATTGCTTAAAAACAATTTTTTTCCAAAACAAAGTTTTATTTCTCTGGTACCACTACCTCTTACCTCGGCCATGCTATCATTGCCCATAAAAACTTGTTCACCTTGTCCTCGAGCAATTGCTTGAAAGTTCTTGAAGGGTTCTTATTGGAGCAGAAAGGGCGTGATGCTCCAGTGTCCATGATCCATTCCTCGGAGTCTTCTACAACATTGGCTTCTAGTGTTACGACTGCTGCCACTACTTCAGATTCTTCCACCATATTTGCCTGATTTTTTGGTCCGCCTTGGTTCCTCTTCTGGTCAGTTGCTCCCTTCCTGTGGTAGCACTACGCTGCATGATGCCCATTCTTCCCGCAGACGAAGCACCCACATCCTTTCCCCGATTTCTGGTTTTTATATACGATTATCTCGTGACTCTTCTGGAGTATACGTGAGTCGAATATTTATATAACTTGTCCACTATCTTTCAAATATATCCACTTAGTGATGAAGTAATGAATTTCTAGTCCCCCAAAAATATCATCATTATCTAGATAGTCTTTTATCTATTTTGAGATATTTGGACGGCAATTAACGTATTGAATGATATATTTAGGACATTTTCAAGAGGGACTTATAGATATCCTTATGGGAAACGATATTTGAATTTTCCAATCACATATAACATTACTAGGCATGATAATATACTTTCATACTTTCTTCTTGGGGAGAAAACTCCTTTAATCAATTTATTGACTATAAGAAAGATCATAGTTAGTAACTTATTAACTTTTATACTTCTTATTTTTGTGATTTTCATTCATCACAATTTGAGAAAATCCATTACGAATTTTGAATATAAGTAGTCAGTTACCCATGTAAATATGTGATAACTATGTTTATTAACTACATATCTAATTTATTAACTGCATGTTTTATCGAATAGCGGAATATAAAGCCATGACTAATATTGGGTCTCTGCGAAAACCCTCAACTCGCCTTTTATTAGCGAGTTTTGATTTGTATGCCTTAATTGCTCTTTTCTATCAGAACAGTTAGCACACTGCAGACGTTATGCTACTGTTTTCATTTCTGGATCCAGATTTAAGCATTTATGTGCAATAGAGGCAAAATGTGTTGTCAACAACTGTAACAACTTTGTAAATATCTTTTATACACATGGCAATTTTTTATCATCCAAATATATGGCATTTCCCAAGAGTATTTGAATTTGATTGTTCCGCTTCCCCAGTATTTTGGTTATTTGGTGCAACTACAATTTTACTGGGGGTTTTTGCCTTCTAGACGAATATCTTCAGGATAAAATTTCTATGCTTCTTGAGTGACGAAATTTCTACACTAGATCTAGTTTTGCAAATTCTTAAACCAATAAATTTCATATGCTTCGGGCATAAAGAAAAACGTTAGAGAATGTTAGTCCTAGTTGGGGATTTCAACTCTTAATATATATGAAATTATTTCTATGGACTTAGTCACTTCATGAGATTTCTAGCAGATTATCTGTCCAATGTTTGAACTTCTAATTCTAAAAGACTAGTACATGGATTTGAAGATTTTTCATCGCATGAAATTTTCTCGGCATTTAATTAATTAGGAACTTCAACTCTCCCCCTAATGCCAAGAAAAAGATCTTATTATGCAACAAGCATTGCTATTGATTTCTCTTGATGGGCTATAGGTAGAAGAGTTGCATACAAAAAAAATTAACGCAGATAGGGAAATGCATCATGTACTAGCGTTTGTGATATGTAGTGGATCATCATAATGGTTTTTCAATTTTGATGGTCCTCAAAAAAGGACATATTTCCTCCAAAATTGCTTAACTTGCCTTCCGAACAAACCTCTATTATATCCGAGAGCTTTGGTTTAGTAGAGATTCAGCTAACACCAGTGCTATCCATCCTTACATACCTAAAAAAGAGGGTGGTGTGGAAAAGAAGACAAGGTCTCGGCAAGCAAATTCGTGCCAGAGACTTAAAGTTTATATGGGACGCAAGTTTGCGTATAGTTGATTTAGAATCAGTCATTTGACTTAAAGTTTTGAAAAATCAAAGATAATGCAGTCAAATGGTGATTTCAGAAAGGACCATTAAAATTATCCTTCGGGAACTTCGATAAGGTATAAGGGTCCGTTGCAGGTAGGTATTTAGAATTCTTTTTTTTTTTTTTTGAATGTTATTTAGAATTCTTTAATGTGTCTTTTACTTTGACACAAGCGAGAAATAATATGCAAAATCATTCCTTAATGCTAAATCCTTCTTAAAGGCACTAAGGCATACTTAAACATGATATTCTATAGGCATATTCATAGCAATAAATTGAATATACAAAGCAAAATAAAACATATTATTGAACTTAATTGCTCATAAAGTTTAGATGGGACGCATGCTTTCTGGGCTGCGTCGTTCATGGACTTCTCAATGATCGTGTCTTTAAAGTGACGTAGGATCGAGATAAATTGGAATATCAAGAGGCCATGTTAAATAATCACTCTCGTCCAGAACAAGTGTGGTAATAGTAGCCAAGATGTAAAACTTTCAAAAAGGTCTATGCATACTAAGTCTGGCTAAATCAGAAGGTCCACTTGTAAAGCACAATGCATAGAATATTCATAGAAAATCATAAAATCATATGATCCAAATAAATTGCACAAAGTAACAATTTTAATTTATGAGCATATTCAATAATAAATTCAAAGAATAAATTGAATGGCAATTTGAAAGTGTTGTAATTAAATATTAATGGTGGCCATTATTTTGTAACGTTTGTAACAGAAATATTAATGTCTCATTATGTATGCCATTAGTATTCCATATTATATATGTGTGTAATCCTTCTGTAAGTTGAAGCCATGGAAATGAAATCATATCACTCCTTTCTCTTTGTCTATTACTTCTTATTGTTGATTCAATCCTGAAACTCACCAGTTAGAAGCTAAGCTATAGGCCAACGAGCATCTCACTTTACAACACGTTATCAGCCGCTCAACCCAGTGAACAGTATTTTAATTCAATATGCACGGTTTTATGCATATATAAATATATGTGTTTTATGCATATTATCTAATATTTGTTCACAATCTCTATGTAATATTATTCTGTATGCTTTCAGATTACAAATACAAATATTCTGTATGAATATATATGCAATCTTTTGTTTCTTTTGTTTCTTCCTATTTCCAGAGCTAATAATAAACGGTTGGAAATAGCAGAAAGCCAAGTCAGATCACATTTTTTAACTTTAAATGTTAAGAGCCTTTCCGGACTCCATAGCCTGCCAACCCCTGGGAATCATCCATGTTTTCCCCCCTCAAACACCAGCTTCTGCACATTAACTGGCACCCCCAAAATAAATATAAAAAATATATATATATATTAAATAAAATTTGTTTTTTTTAATAATTCCGGTTAGAACCGGCGGTTCCAACCGGAACTGGCGGTTCTGAACCGGAACCGCCGGTTCTGAACCAGAACTGCCGATTCTGAACCAGAACCGTCGGTTCTGAACCGGAACCTTACTATAAGGTTCCGGTTCCGGTTTCGCCATCCACCGAACCGGAACCGGCGATTCCGAACCGGAACCGGAACCGTGGTCACCCCTACTTCTTGGCGTCTCTTTCTCTCTCTCTCCAGTTGCGTTTTTTTTCTCTAGCAGACTGCTAGGGTTCTTTTTCAGTAAGAGGAGAAAGTGATGATGGGTTATAATGATGTTGGGTCGGGTCTGGCCTAATTCTCCCATATCTGGTCCATTTAAAAATAATATTTGGGCCTATTTTGATGGATCATTTCTTTTTAATGGGTCAATTCTTGCAATATATTTATCCACATATTTTATTGGGACTTGATTTATATATATAAATTGTTTTGGGCTGCAATTTGTTTAAAAAAAAACATTGAGAAGTATATTACTTTCAAATTGTCATTCAATTTATTATTGAATATGCTCAGACATCAAATTGTGATTATATTATACAATTTATTTGGATATGAGCTGACTGTACTCTATGTTTTACTAGTATAACACCCTGGATGAGCCTAGATAAGGTTTTTCTTTTGAAGATAACATGTGCATTATTTTACTATGGCAATTTGTTTAAGAAACTATATTGTGAAATTGGAGTCATGTACGTTCATAAAGACTCCAAGATTAATAATTGGCACATTTCATTTTTGCAATGTTTATCGTAATAACAATCTATGATAGTTTGATTATCCTTATCAAACATGTAAGAGGCAACATTGGCAATTACCAACATTAGAAGAGACCATGCGATGGCCATACAATTGTCAAACAGTATTCTGAAACAAACCACATAAGTGTTTTTTTCTCAAAAGACAATATTTTATAATAATTCTATTATATTGACAATTGTATGCATGTGTATATCATTGTGATATTTTACTATGACAAATTGTCAAAAAGAATATTTGTCATGAATCCAAATTGATAGAAAACATGATCCATAGACGAAATTATGATATGTTATCTTGATTAGTTCACTCCATACTACATAGTATGTTGAGTACTCCACTTGTTTCTCTAATTTTCATGAAACAAATATTTAATATAAACAATATCATATTTTTTTTAACCAAAGCTCTAAATCTTAATAGAGCTTTGTTCGGAAAGCAAATTAAGCATTTTTGGAGGAAATATTTTTTTGGGGACCTTCAAAAATTGAATAACCAATATCCTGATCCACTACATATCACATACGCTAGTACAGGATGCATTTCCCTATCTGCGTTCAATTGTTTTTAGTATGCAACCCTTCTAGTTATATCATCATGAGAAATCAACAATGATGTTGGTTGCATTATAAGATCTTTTCTCGACATTAGGGGGAGATTTGAAATTTCTAATTAATTAAATGCCGAGAAATTGGTAAAAATCTTCAAACCCATGTACTAGCCTTATAGAACGAGAAGTTCAGACATTAAACAAATTATCTGCTTGAAATCTCAAAGAGTGACTAAGTCCATAGAAAATATTTCATATATATTAAGAGTTGAAATCCCCAACTAGGACTAAATATTTCTACCATTATGCAGGAAGCATATATTGGTTTAAGAATTTACAAAACTAGATCTAGTATAGAAATTTCGTCACTCCAGAAATATAGAAATTTTATCCTGAAGATATTCGTCTAGAATGCGAAAACCCCCAGTAAAATTGTAGGTGCACCAAACAACTAAAATACTGGGGAAGCGGAACAACCAAATTCAAATAATCTTGGGAAATGCTATATTTTTTGTTGATACAAAATGGCCATGTGTATAAAAGATATTTACAAAGCTGTTATAGTTGTCGACAACATTTTTTTGCCTCTATTGCTCATAAATACTTAAATCTGGATCCAGAAATGAAAACAGTAGCATAACGTCTGCAGCGTGCTAACTGTTTTGATAGAAAAGAGCAATTAAGGCATACAAATCAAAACTCGCTAATAAAAGGCGAGTTGAGGGTTTTCGCAGAGACCCAATATTAGTCATGGCTTTATATTTCGCTATTCAATAAAACTAGCAGTAAATAAATTAGATATGTAGCTAATAGTTATAGTTATCACATATTTATATGGGTAACTTAATTGTTACTTATATTTAAAATCCTTGATGGATTTTCTCAAAATGTGATGAATGAAAATCACAAAATAAGAAGTATAAAAGTTAGTAAGTTACTAACTATGATATTTCTTATAGTCAATAAATTGACTAAAGGTATTTTCTCCCCCATAACAAATTATGAAAACATATTATCATAAACATGCCTAGTAAGGTTATATGTGATTAGGAAACTTAAATATTGTTTCCTCTTGAAAATATCCTAAATATATCCTCTAGTTCATCTTGAAAAATCCCTAATGGATTTATAATTCCCGAAATGAGGATTTAGTTAAGTGTCATTATTTACTCTTTAAAGAGTTGTGAATGGGGTTATTATCCTCATATAGAAGGAATAATATGTACCATTATGTGCTCAATAAAGAGTTGATAATGGACTTATTTATTATCTCAGTCAATATTT
The DNA here is from genome assembly GCF_001879475.1 of Ipomoea nil. Lineage (NCBI taxonomy): Eukaryota > Viridiplantae > Streptophyta > Magnoliopsida > Solanales > Convolvulaceae > Ipomoea > Ipomoea nil. The sequence continues at coordinate 153,058 of NW_017616542.1, forward strand.
ATGGTGTAAACATCAATGAAATATATAAAGAGCTTGATGATGTTAAGTTATGAGATAAGATAACGAATAGTAAATCAAGGTACAAATACTCGTATTGATGCTTTTTGGCATGAAGTCATCATACTTGTTACAGATAAAAACGTATATAGTTTTTCATGATATAAAATACCTTGATCCACATGAACTCCAGAAGAGTGAAAAAAAATATTTGTTCAGAAGGTTTGCTCCATTGACAAGTTAGCAAATATATACCTACAAAATATCCATAAGATTGATATGTGTAGATAAAGAAAAATTATTATATTTAGGGGGAGCAACAAAATATAAACTATAAATAATTTTATTGGTCCAGATAATCATGAGAAAATATGATAAATTCTAATGACAATTCTGAAAATTGTACCATATCCCTTCTCTAATCCCTTTAGAAACAATGATTTTACAAGCAATGTAGAATTTGAAGATTGTTATCTTCAGGGGGAGACATGAAGTACATTCACTCGAGTCAATCCCGTAGATTGGGTCTTAAAAAGACTAATAGTTGCATTTTTTTGCAACGTATATATTCAATTGAGTCAATCCTGTAGATTGGTTCTTAAAATGACTAATAGTTATACTTTTTGCAGCATATACATACCATGTGGTTTTTAATGAGGTATGAGTATGATATATTAATGGGAAATTTGTATATAAATACTTAAGTAAACAAACCCTAAATATCCTGAAGATTATGCCTTGAAGGCTTATAATTGTGCTCTTTTTCCCTTAACTAAGTTTTTCCCATGAGGTTTTCTTAAGTTAAGGTTTTTAACGAGGCAATCAGTACAATATATGAGTTTACAAATATCATGTACTCTTTTCTTCAATCTAGGTTTTTCCCATGTGGTTTTCCTAGTGAAGTTTTTAACGAGGCATGAATATATTTAAATATACTATACCTTGTACTCTTTTCTTGTATAGGTTTTTCCTACAGGGTTTTCTTAGCAAGTTATATACGAGGCAAGATCATGGACAAATAATGTCCAAGGGGGAGTGTTGTAATTAAATATTAATGGTGGCCATTATTTTGTAACAGACATATTAATGTCTCATTATGTATGCCATTAATATTCCATATTATATATGTGTGTAATCCCTTTGTAAATTGAAGCCATGGAAATGAAATCATATCACTCCCTTCTCTTTGTCTATTACTTCTTATTGTTGATTCAATCCTGAAACTCACCGGTTAGAAGCTAAGCTATAGCCAACGAGCATCTCACTTTACAACAGAAAGCAATATAATTTTCAATGCCTTTAAAAAAAAATCAAATTGCTAGCCCAAATCAATTTATACATATAAATCAAAATAAATTAGATCCAAATAATATATATATATATATATATATATATATATATATATATATATATATATATATATGATTAAATCATAATAGGCCCAAAATAATTAAAAACCAAAACGTCCTTCCTCTTCTTTCAATCGTCATACCCTACACCACGACGCACATAGCACTGTGCGTCGCGCGCCTCCCAAAACGGCGTCGTTTTGGGGTCGTTTTGGGAAGCGCGGTAGAAAGTTGCTGGGATTATGTGTATTTGTTCACAAAGTTATGTGTATTTGTTCATACAGTTATGTACATTTTTTATACAATTATGTACATTCTTTTTATACAATTATGTACATCCGAATCAGAAAATTTGTGTGTATTATGTTAAGAGTTGATGTGTATTATGTTAAAAGTTTATGTTTATTATGTATTATGTTAGATTATGTGTATTATCTTTTAAAAAGAGTATGTATATTTTGTTAAATAATTATGTACATTCATGTATACAATTATGTGTATTCTAGTATAACATTATGTATATTCTTGAACAGCGGGTTTTTTTTTTTAAAGAAAAAACTACTGCCATTCACTGGGGCGGAAAATTTCAAAAAAAAAAAAAAATTAAAACGACGTTGTTTTGCATCTGGGCGCATAATACAACGCGCGCCGTGGTGTAGGATATAAATTGCCCTCTTCTTTTGTAAACCCAATCTGAGCAATAAAAAGCCCAAACCCAGTCCAATTAACAAAAAGAAGGAATGAGACCCTTCTTATCCAAAAAAAATCTGCCTAGCGATAACAAAGGAGAGCCCTGCGGAGATGCGATGAAGCTAACGACCAACAACGACAACAATGGGTACTGCCGTCGGCGATCCTCCCTCGGTCAGATCGGAATAGCCACACTGCTCAGCGCCGCAGCCGATCAGCAGAGCAAACATGGCATCACCGTCGCCGCCGCAATGCCGCATCTCCAACCGGAATACAGCCAGCAAAAATATCCAATGTTGCGACCATCAGGGACGCAGATTTGAGACAGATAACAGCGGTAGCAGATTGACCAAGAGCAGGTTTTGATTGTGTTATTATTTGTTTTTGAATACAAAAAGTCTTTTTGGAAACAAAATTATGTAGTTTTGAAAAAATATCATCCACGAAAACTTCTTACATATTTTCGAAAAAAAATTATGCTGTGAACATTAGTTTTTTTCGAAGAATAAAATTTTACAGATATTTTTATTGCAAAAAAAAAAACTATTCTCTTTTATGGATGCTGGTTTTCAAAATAGTTTTTCGAAAAGAAATATGGATACTATTTTCTTTTATAGATCTTAATAAACAACATGGATTACTTTTCTTTTACAGAAAAAATTCACATATGTATATGTGTGTATATTGTACGGAGTATATCTGTATTTTTATGATGTATAAAGTTTTTCATGGCTTGCAAATATGAATACACATACAGAGAACTACCGACATTCATATTTTTATATCAATGTATATACACAAAAGACAAATTGCATATATATATATATATATATATATATATATATATATATATATATATTAAAGCATATATATATATATATATATATATATATATATATATATATATATATATATATATATTAAAGCATATAATACAAATCAACAGGAATTCACAATGTAAATATGCACTTAGTTGGCAATTTTAACAGTTATGAACTTTAATTAGAAAATAAAGATACCGTTCACCGGAAGAGTTTGCTGATAACGTATTGTAAGTGATTAATTCGTTGGTTTGTTAGCTCCTAACCGGTGAATTGAGACAATGAGCTAGAAAGTAAAAGAGCAAAACAAAATAGAGAGAAACTAGATTGCACAAAGGAATTCTTATTCAACCTCTTCCTTCATGTACAAAAGCTACAATGTATATATAATATACAAATGTAATAATGGGTACAATAATGATGAGCATAATAACAGACCGTTACATCCGTTACATTAATAATGTCCACTTAATATATATATTTATAACACTTAGTCAATTATAGTCAATTATATGTTTTAATTTTCAAAATTTTAGCCGACCTAGAAAGGTCATGCATGCAATATAATTCATTATTTCTTCGTTTTTGTGGCTATAAAACCCCTAGCTCTCAGCCACTCATTTCTGTACTGAAATATCTCCATCTAAGCTAAGGTAAGCTAGCAAGCTAATTTTAATTTCTTGCTGCTATAGTATAATGGTGAACCTCATTTCTTTCTGCCTCTTTCTTTCCTTCATCAGTTTTGTCCTTAGACAATGGATGAAGCCGAAAAGCGGCCGGAAGTTACCTCCCGGACCGAGGAAGCTGCCACTCATCGGAAACATGCACCATTTAGTAGGCGCAAAACTCCCACACGTTACCCTTAGAGACTTGTCCAAACAGTACGGCAAGGACCTGATGCACCTTCAACTCGGAGAAGTTTCTGTTGTGGTGGTCTCGTCAGCCGAGGTAGCCAAACTGTTCCTCAAAACTCACGATCTCGACTTCGCCAGTAGACCCAGAGTTCTTGCCGCCGACGAGGTCATGTACGATAGCTCTGACATCCTTTTTAGTCCTTACGGTGAATACTGGAGGCAAATGCGTAAAGTTTGCATTACGGAACTCCTCAGTGCCAGAACCGTACGTTCCTTCAGCTACATCAGGCAAGATGAGAGCCATCGTCTATTGGATCGTGTCCGTTCATCATCCGGCGCTGGCAGGCCAATCAATATAGTTGATGAAGTCACCACATTTATGACCTCCATCATTTGTAGAGCTGCATTTGGTAAGACCATCTTCAACCCTCTCACCAAATTCTGGACCAAATTAATATTTTCAGCATATTCTTACACCAAATTTTTTTCATTTCAACCTATTACATCAAATTTTATTTCTACACTAAAATAATTTATATTCTCATAAATTAAAAATTTATATTTATACTTTTATTATTTTAATATAACATATAGTTGTAATTTAATAAATTAAACTTTAATTATGTTAAAATTAAGCTTTATGTATTTTAATTTTTATTTAATATATGTTCAATATTAGACTTGTTTTAATCGTCCAGATCTTTCAAATGATATAATTTAATTTTAATAACATAAAATTTATATTTAACACAAATACATTAAAACTAAACTAAAGACATAAAAGGAATTACAAATAAAAATAAGGGCAAAATGAGAAACAAAAAGAAGATAAAATTTGGTGCCGGTGAACAGTTGGCGCTGCACTGTTCACATTGAGGCAAAAGTTTGGTGTTTTGCCGACTTGATTGGAGGCCACAAATGCCATTTTTTTTTTTTTTTTTTTTCTGTTTTGGTGCTTTGGCGACCCGTTGGAGATAGACTAAGAGTGTAAGACCAATCATGCTAATTTAGCCGCCGCATGGGTAACTCAACTGATCAGTAAATTTTGTTACAAAAAACTAAAGTACGAGTCTCACCAGCCATAATGTGGGAGCAACCCATCAAAATGAGGGGTTCCTTGTATACAATGAGCAAAAGTATAGCCTCTGTTCACCATTATTTATCCCTTCACAAATTGTAGGGCCGGGGTGGGGAGGTGCTTGAGGTGGACTATTACACGTTTTAGTCTTTTAATCCTAAAATATTATGAACCCGCCATTAAGTCAATGATTGGGTGCTCACAAAGAATTTATCACATTAGGGTAATTTTAATTGTTGTCATAACTTAATTCTGTGTTCTTGCCTATAGAACTAGTTGAACTACCCATGTCTTGCTATTTTACATTATTATTATTATTATTATTATTATTATTATTATTATTATTATTGGTAAGTTTTTACTCCAATTGGGCTTGCAGGTAAGACACTGAACAGGACGGAAGAGTTGGTTAAGTTTGTGAACGAAATATTGATCATGGTGAGTAGCTTTAGCGTGGCGGATACATTTCCCTCTTGGAAAATCCTTCATTTTCTGACTGGAGAAAAGAGTAGGATGGTGAAAGTTCGGCAAGAGACAGATGAAATCATGGGAGACATCATAAAGGAGCACAGAAACAACTTAGGTAGTGGGAAAACGGGAAGTGGAGAATCAGGTAGTGAGGACATAGTTGATGTCCTCATAAAGCTAAAGGATAGCGACAGTCTTCCAATGTCTATCACAGACGACAACATCAAAGCTATAATTCTCGTATGTGCACTCATACATAATATAATCCCTCTTCCTTTTGTTATATTTAATACCCTTAGTTAATTATCTTGTGACAAAAAGTGGAATCACCCATTCATGTACCCCACATCCTGGTATGACAGGACTATGGCATAAATCTGATTACTAAACTGATGCAACAAAAACTAGACTGTTGTTCACTTTGCACAATAAGCCCTTTCGGCCTAATAGGACTGTGGGATAAATCATGATTGCTAGATTTTTGCATCTTTATGCACAATGAGCCCTCTCATTTGAGAGGTTGCTTCGTTACTGTAGATAGCTAGTGAAACTCGATTCTTGGTCTTTTGTGACAAATTTGACGTTTGTGACTAGTTGAACTGCCCATTGCTTAATTAATTATCTAATAGGGTGGGTGGGAATGTACGTAGGACATGTTTGGAGGAGCAGTGGACACATCAACGACAATCACCGTGTGCGCCATGGTGGAAATGGTGAAGAATCCGAGGGTGTTAGCGAAAGCACAAGCCGAAGTGAGGGAAGTTTTCAAAGGAAGGGTAGAAGAGAGCAATGTGGATAAGCTGGCATACTTGAATCTAGTGATCAAAGAAACTATGAGGCTTCATCCTCCAGGTCCTGTGATATACAGGGAGAACAACAAAGATAGTGTGGTGTGTGGATACACAATTCCGCCCAGAACAAGAGTTCTCATCAACGCCTGGGCCATCAGCAGGGATCCCCAATACTGGGAAGACCCGGAGAGCTTTAAACCAGAGAGATTCGAGGATGACCCCATGGATTTCACTAGAAGTAGTCAGTTCAAATATATGCCATTTGGAAGTGGAAAGAGAATGTGCCCTGGCATTTCATTTGGTTTAGCAAGTGTTTACACTCCTTTGGCACACTTGCTTTACCACTTTGATTGGGAACTCCCTCATGGAATCACACCTCATACCTTGAAGCTCACAGAGTTGCCTCGAATGGCCATGGGAGTAAAGAATGACATTTTCTTCATTGCTGCTGCTGCTCCTCCTACTGCTTAACTATCTTTAAATAAATAAATGTAATTATATATGGAAGATGATATACCGAGGAATAAATTCAACTTCGTACAGTTGATATTATTTAGCACAATCGTTATACCATGGACCAGGATCCACTGTGTACTGTGGACCTTAGTCCTAAACGACGTAGTTTTGAATTTTAATTTTGACGACGATCGTTTGTTGTTCAGTTCCCGTTAGAGGTTTTTTTTTTTTTTTTTTTTTTTTTTAAACTGTAAACCATGTCCGAATGATGAAGAATCCGATGATGATGGCAAAAGCACAAACAGAGGTGAGACATGTGTTTAAAGGTAAAGAAACATTGGACGAGAAAGACATTATTTCCTGTGTTCTCTCCAAGGGAGTGCAGGGAGGAAAGCATTGTCAATGGTTACACCATACCGCTCAAAACAAAAGTAATGATCAACGCTTGGGCCATAGGGAGGGATCCCGAGTACTCGAAAGATCCAGAGAGCTTTATACCCAAGAGATTTGAGGAGAGTTGGATTGATTTCATTGGAAATCACTTCCAGTATTTGCCTTTTGGTGCTGAGAGGAGGATGTGTCCAGGATATGCATTTGGTTTTGCAAACTCCATTTCTCCTTTAGCTCACTTGCTCTTCCACTTTGATTGGAAGCTCCCTAATGGAGTTACTGTTGATTCTTTTGACATGATGGAGAAACCAGGATTATATGTGGGAAGAAAGGCTGATCTTTGCTTGATTGCCACACCTCATATTGCTTAATTACCTTTAAATTCTTTTTATTTTTCTTTTTTTGGTCATCATGTACCTCCATTTGCTTCTAGTTTTCCTTTACTTTTACTCTTCTTTCTTCTCTGGACTATGTTCTTGGCATAAGATTACTATTGAATCGTCGCCGTAGATTAAGCTAAAGAAGTCCAAAATTATAACACTATCTTATTGTTTATTTTCATTTAATTACTAGTGCCTAGTTCTTTGATATTGCATATACCATATATATATATATATATATATATATATATATATATATATATATATATATAGGCTTTGGTTCCCATGAGGTACCTAATTAAAATGAGATCATGAGATCCCATCACTAGCATTCACTCATTTAAATTTGATGGCTTAGATTAAAAGAGATTTAGGAAATAATTTTGGTCAGATTATAAGGATAGGGAGTTTAACGTAATTTTGAATGTGTATTTATTTTTGGGTAGAATATTAATGAATTATTGTGCATAGTAATAGCCAACCTAAGAATGGTAATAACTATTACTGCCATGTGATTACATAGCTACAGCAATTCCAATTAACGTAGTGACCGGGGAAGGAAACGCCGGTGAGGGACTGTGCATGCCGAGCTGAAAGGGTGTAGAAGACGGCGTGGTGGCTTAATTGGTTTTTTAATCTGTTTATCTTCATAGTTTGTGCATTTGTAAGTTATGGCGTGTGCAACAACTGAGTAGTGTGGTCCTTATTTGGGTTTTTAATCTATTTATCTTCATAGTTTGTGCATTTGTAAGTTATGGCGTGTGCAACAACTGAGTAGTGTGGTCCTTAATTGGGTTTTTAATCTATTTATCTTCATAGTTTGTGCATTTGTAAGTTATGGCGTGTGCAACAACTGAGTAGTGTGGTCCTTATTTGGGTTTTTAATCTATTTATCTTCATAGTTTGTGCATTTGTAAGTTATGGCGTGTGTAACAACTGAGTAGTGTGGTCCTTAATTCGGTTTTAATCTGTTTATCTTCATAGTTTGTGCATTTGTAATGTATGGCATGTGCAACAACTGAGTAGTGTGGTCCTTAATTGGGTTTTTATTCTGTTTATCTTCATAGTTTGTGCATTTGTAAGATAAGGCGTGTGCAACAACTGAGTAGTGTGGTCCTTAATTGGGTTTTTAATCTGTTTATCTTCATAGTAGTGTTGTCCTTAATTATTGGTTACCCATGCATACTTGACAGGATGTTGGAAAGACTACTATGACTTTGAGGAATTGATTCTTGAACGTGAGAATAATAACTCTTGTTTGGACAATAATTACTCTGCAAATAACTGTGTTGTCATTTCATGTAATGCAGAATCTCAGTGTGTAATATCCTCCATGTTCATCAAGTATGAGATGTATTATTTGTAATTAATAAATAATACTGTTGGTCCCGATAGAGTGAGATGAAAGTCTAGAGGGGGGGGGGGGGGGGGGGTTGAATAGACTCTTTTCGTTAGAGGCCCTAAACGTCACCTTTCGGTGTCTTGGCGCAGCGGATAAGATAGATTCGTTTTAAATACTTGCACGAGTTTGCGTACTTAGACAAACTTTCGGTAAGGATAATGAAGAGGTGATCTGAAAGCAAAATGAAAGAATGTAAGTAAAGAGATAGAGAGGACACGAGATTTTATAGTGGTTCGGCCAATGTTGCCTACTCCACTCTTCTTCCACAATTGTTGGAAGGATTGCACTATCACTCTTAGTACAATTACACAAAGACTTCCTTGATCACTAAGCCGGACAGCCTTCGTAGGTTTTTCAACTCCTTGAGTTTACTCCGCCTCTATCAACTTCTTCTCCTGAGTTGAGGTTGGTAGAAAAAGATTTCTTGAATTCTCCAACGTAGAGATCTTGACTCTGAGATATGATAGCTACAAACTGATGTCAAGACTTCCTTGAGGTATAAGACAAGTGATTCTCCAAATAACTTAACACCTCAAAAACTGGTTCACAAAAGCTTTTTGTAAATTGTAGATGTTTCAAGAGCTTTTGTACGTGAGTAAGTCGAGTGATAATGAACCAGCACCTTCTTAGTTGATGAAGGTGAGTTTATATAGGTGATGAAAATTCATCCGTTGGAGGGAGATGAAATTTTCGTACCTTTTAACCATTGGACAAGGACCGGGGAGCTTCCTGCATTAAATGCTCCATTAATGAAGTTGTACCATGTAGCCGTTGAAGGTATGGAAAGCATTAGGGTTTTGTCCTTTAGCTCCAAGAGATAGTACATCTTCATTTAATGCTTCTTGAAAAGTGAGTCCCATAAGATGAAGTCCTTATTGTCCTAGGATGTTGTCAAATCAGATAGGTGAAACATTCTCCTCGTTGTTGAAAAGAAGTAATGTTTAACAAAGATCATTTTTACAAACACTGTCCTTTCGTGTTTGTTGACAACTCCTGCTTTACTCTTGTTGTTGTTTTTCATGTCTCGTGTCTTCTTTCGCCTTGGAGACCCTATCATCTAGTCATAACTCATTTTCGTGTGTTTGTCTAGCTTAACACGAATTACAAGGGAGTTATGGCAACTTTCGTCTAAGACGAAAGCAGCGAAACAAAAACAGCTAATGGTCAGGGGTCTACTTTTCTACATTACATTGGTATCATCAAAATCCTAATACAATGTTCCTAACAATTTCCCCCTTTTTGATGATGCCAAAACCTATACTCTTCTTATAAGGCTGATAAAAGTTCCAAAAGGATTTTTCTTATTTAAGAACAGCCATACTCGAGAGTTTACAAGTCTTTTTCTAGATAAAAGCGTTTAATAAGCGATATAAGGACAAGTAACTCAAACAGGTGACACGAGATGTGTAACAATGAGAGCTTCATATATAAAGATGTGATCATTACAAAAACTTCATAAGAGGAATATAGCAAAAGTTAACTTACATTTCTAAAAGCTTTGATTTCTGTCGTTCAGCTTCCTTGAGCTCTTGGTCATCCTTTTCTTTTTGTCGCCTTAGCATCCTGTTGAAGTCAATTTTCTCATTGATTTTTGCCCTGAAGACTTTGATAGGATTAGTCCTGACAAGCTCTTCATGTTCTCCTTTGATGTTCAGACCAGTGTAATTGTTGTAGGCTTCCCGAATGTTGCTTCCTTCAACAATACCATGCTTCCACCACGAGATCAGTTCAAACGAATTCATGCCTTCTTGGTAGCTCTTTCCTGATTCCTTGTGCACTTTGAAAGCTGCATTATGCATGACATTTTGTGGGGAATCTTTGGTTACACTCGAAAGATCTTCAATGAGATTCTTGATCCTCTTTCTTTCCATTGCTTCATCTTCTCTTCTCTTTTTCTCTTCATCATGCTTCTTCCACAGTTCTTTGTTTGCTCTTTTGATTCTTTCATTTTGAGTGCTCATGTGGTTTTGTCTTGTATGGTTGTCTTTTGTTTTCAACCAAGTGGGATTATTGCAACCCTCGAATCGTTTGCCACTGCCTTCTTCATATGGGACAAAGTCCACAAAGTTTCATATGCCATCCATAGTTACTTTGTTGTCTCTCATAAGCTTTTGCCTTAATTTCATCTGTTCTCTCTTTGGCAGTCCTGTGAAGATGTATTTGGCTTCAGAACCAAATGATTGTCGAGGCTTGATTTGTTTGGAGGATTGGTATCGACCATATCTTGACTTCGATGATTGATGGCCACGATACCTGGAAGATGGATTCGGGTTTCTTTGGTCATAGACTCTTGGTGTACGAGATGGGGAGTGTCGTGCTTCATGAGGTTGATCTTTCGTGCTATCTCTCGGCTGATCATCATCCTTATCTTTGTCATCATTTCTCTTTTCCCCCTTTTTGGCATCATTAGCACAGGTGGTAGGAGGGATGGAAGAGATCTTGTTGATTGCAAGCAAGATATCCTGAGCATATCCGAGAATTTGAAGTGCATATTCGCCCAGTTGGTACGAATTGTCCTGATATGTGTCAATCTTTGTACAGGCCAAATCCATACGCTCTTTGAGACCAAAATGAGAGTGTTTGATTTCGTGCTGTTGTCGCGCAACTTTGTTCAAAGACGCTTCGAGATCATAAAGTTTCTTTGTCATTCGCTCAAGGACCTTGTGATCTGATTGGTTTTGTTGCTGCGATTGAGGCTGTGCTTGAGGTGGAGATCGAGGTTTAGATTGAGCTGCTATCAGAAAGTCGACCTTTTTGCATAAATCATCCATAACTTTCGTGTCCTTTTCTCGTAAAGCAAGATATTGCCTATGGATGGTCTCGGCTGAATGAACAGTTCCTCTCATGATGTTCATGATAGTTCGTGGGGACTTCGCAGGGGATTCTTCCTCAATATTTGTTGGTGATGCGTTCATGTGATCATCTTGAGGTGGTGCTTCTCGGTTTCCACCACTATCTGAGCTAAGAGGGATTGGTGAAGCTTCCAGTTTGCCTTCACACATTCTTTCGTTGCCGTGCTTGATTGGAGTCTCGTCTATGGGTTGGATATGCGGAACAATAGCGCGAGATAGATCTTCGGGATGAGTAGTTGAAGCTTCTTTCGAGTCTTCACTGTCAGATGGTAGTCTTCTTAAGGGAGATCTCTGAGGGTAGGTGTCATAGTCAGGACCGATCAAAATTGTGTGACTGTCTTCGGGTTCGGTTTCTTGAGCACCTTCATTGCCCATCTGATCATCATCATCATCATTCTCATCATCATCATCATCATTCCCATCATCATCATCATCATTCTCATCATCAGCATCGTCAACATCATCATTTTCTTCATTTTCACCTTCATCACTCTCGCCTTCTTCAATCTCTCGTCCAAGCTCATCTTTCGTGCCACTGACATTATAATTTGGATCATTTTGGTGTTCCTTCTCTAAAGTGGTCTTGATATTTGAAAGCAACATGGCATATCGAAGTTGCTTTAGTTCTTCTTCATAAACTGGATCCAAGGGTGGTTTGTTGAGCTCGATGCAAATTGGAGCTTTATCTTTTCCGAGAGTGCGATTTGTCATCTTGTAAGAGAAAACGCGATTGATCTCTTCAATTCGAAGAGCTTTTGAAAGATCATCAGTGCCAATCCATGCAAGTGCAAAATCCTCTTCATCCTGCATTGCTTCAAAAGATTCAAGAAAGATCCGCAGGGGAGCAGTGCGCCACTTTTGCCATTGTTGAACTCGTTTGTAATCTCGTTCAATGGATTCTCTAAGTAACTGATCTGGTGAAGGTTGAGGAACCTTTACTTCTGGAGCAGGGGCTGATGGTTTCGGGATGATCGGGGGTTGTACCTGCACTACTGCTGTCTCGTCTACCAACACAGGTTCTTGTGTCAGAATTACCTGCTCTGTATTGGTAGGTTCTTGTGGCAGACAAGGCAAAGCGATCAAAGCATCAGTCGCTTCTTTCATCTTTTCTGGTGAACCAGGTTCTTGTGGAAGACTTAAGCGACTGGCCTCCATGTCTACATTAGCAGGTTCTTGTGTCAGCTCTCGAAGGAGTTGATCTGCCAAAGTAGGTTCTTGTGGATGGTGGTCTTGAGGAAAACCGAGATCAGACTTGGGTTCTTGATCATCAGGAATTTTCTCAGGAAGAACATCTTTCGGTTGACCTTCCCCCTCAGAAAGTGCATCTTTCGTGTCTCCTTCTTTCGGTGTAGCTTCTTTCGGTGTAGAAGATTTCTTCGGGAAAGATTTAGCCTTGACTGGAGACCGAAAGTGATTGCTTTTGATAATTTTGGAGAGAATTAAATTATCTTCGTCTTCAGATGAGTCTTTGACTATGATTGATTCTGGTAGAGGGGAAGGTGGAATAGGATCGTTCTTCTTTTGTGGAGATTTTGGTGAGATTGGAACAGCTGAAGATTCTTCGCCCTTTTTCGCCTTACTCCGAGAGGAGTGCTTTTCTCGTCTTTGTCGTTTCGGCTTGGGCTGCTCATCTTCTGAAACCCTAGGTGTTCTTGATTTCCGCTTGGCTTTGACTTGCTCAATAGGGATTCCCAACTCCAACGCCTTCTGCTTGTCATATCCTGATGGTTTTTGTTTCATATGACATGCTTTCTGACCAGGCCGAATTCCTGGGCGCAGAACGACTCCTTTCGCTGCCAGAAGATGGCTTATCACAAAACCATATCCCAACTTCTTCGCAATGTCACCTAGACTTTTTCGATGAAAAGTGATGGTGTGAACAATATTGTTGAAAATGATCTTCGACCATTCGACTTTAAATTCGTTCAGGAAGGCATGCAGCATTTTCAACTTCTCCTTCGTCACATCATCTGTGCCCGAGGTCTTGTGGTCGACGATTTTATTGAAGATATCAACAGTGAACTCATAGTCTAGCCGGAACCATTTCTTCTTCAACGGCCATGAGATTTCTGCCTTGGATGGTGCGTGATTGTTCTTGATGGATTCGTAGAAGTCCTCTGGGTCGAGATGATAGTAGATAATATCTGTCTTGTAAGACTCATCTCTTTGTGGAAACCCATATGTTGATCGAACGTCCTCTGCGGTAAGAACCACATGATGATTATTGACTCTTGAGGTGATAGTCAAATAATCAGAGGATATTGAAGCATTCATATAAAACTGGGTTACATCAACCGGGTGCCAAACAGTATAGAGCTGTGTGACGAAGCTGTATAGTCCTGTTTCAGTAAGGAGATGTATGATGTGTTCACCAAAATTTCTATCCAAGATATATTCAAGGAATCCATGTGCGTCCCACATACTTCCCCCTACGATGAAGGGTACTCTGGATTCAATGAATCTTAGGTCCTCTGTTGGAAAGCTTGGGATTTCCATGGTGGGAGGATTTTCTGGTTCAGGATTAGATGGTGATGCTTGAGGATGTTCTGCCATGGTTGAGGATTTGAGAGAAACAAAGAGTTGTAAAAAAAATAAGAGTGAGGAAGGTAGGGTAAAAAGATCAAGAGAGGTTTACGAGGGGTTTTATAGAACTCCGGGTCTCCGGGTATGGATGATCCATTTAAAGATGAACGGTTTAAAATTCAAATCACTTCCGGTTCTTTTTCTCCAAAAGGTAACTGATCATCATGGGGGAGTGATAAGATTGTTTGCAGATCAAAAACGATCATTCCCTCATTTAATGAGGAGAGAGAAAATCACTCGAGTGTTTATAGGTGCATTAAATGCACGTCACATCATGTATCAGACAAAGTGGGGAAGTGGACCACTTTTCTCGGCCACATGATCCCATTGAGATTCATCTTAACGGTTGGAGATAAAGGCTCAAATATTAAGCATGTTTGGTCATGATTCCAAACTCGAAAGAGGATGTAATTCTCAAAACATTGGATTTGTGAGATAAAAGAAGTCAAACATGTCTTTCTTTTATGGCAACAAAAGTATCTCCCGAGAGAATTGTTACACAAAACAATATTCAGTGAAAGCAGTTGCAATCTCTCGTGCATTGGAAGGCAGACTTCCCATAATGCAATCCTTCTTCTTTCGTTCATACTCAAGATGTTCCCTTTTATGAGCAAAGGGTTTTAGCAATAAGAGTCTCATGATCTGTTCTCAAGATTTGTCTAGAAAGACTTCGTCTTTCCATGTCATTTAGGTCAGCCATTGCCTTGGCCTTAGCAAGAGAGTACAGTACACGATGCTTTTCTTCGTGCTCTAGAAGAAAGTAAAACTTTTGAAATAGATAGACCGAACTTCTCAAAAGGTATATTCAGCTGTCTTATCCAAGACACTATTTAGAGAACATATTCTTTTTCAAGAATTTTATTCCTAAATCGAGATTATTAGACAGACGATAGATTAGGCAAATAACGTCTCGATTAAAGGAAACTAGAGCCAGTTTATTCATCATAGACCCGAGAGAGGAAAGTACATAGGATAAACGAAAGTAACACACAATAAGATCAAATTTTCTTCCTCTCGTTCTTCTTGACTTCGGATGGTTCTCCTTTGGCCTTTTTCACATTTCCTAGCATTTGTTTGAACCATTTCCCGGTTCGTGGAAAGTTTGAGCCTGATGAGGATTCGGGTTCTTCCTCCTGATCATATTTTTCCATGAAGTCCTCTTGTGCAAGAAAAGCCATATAGTCTGGATCTGGAGCCTTGGTGGGATCTTTCAAAGTCTTCTCTTCACTTTCGACGATGAAACCTGCCATATCCTCATACTTAAGAGACGAATCGGAGTCAGAGGGAATTTCCACCGGTGCTTGTGGACTATTGCCAGGGTAGAGATCACCCTGTTCCTCCCTGAGACGTCTGGCATTTTCTTTCAGCTTATGAGAATCACCTCTGGTGAAAGGTTTCTTTGGAGCCATGGTAAAGAGAGGAGGGATGAGTGTAATGTGAAGAATTCTCCTCCTTTTATAGCAAGTAATCCACAAAGCTCATGTGTCTGCTACACATTAATTTCAACGCAACAATAAATGCTTATAACTGTAGTCAAGAAGTCATTAATTTCAAGTACGACTTTGACTGTTATCTTGTTTCTATATGAAACTCTAACTTCAATGCTCTTTTAAGGAAAAGTAACGCATAAAATTATGGCCCCTTTTTGACCAGAAAACGTATAAGTGTTGATCTTTCCTGTGATTTGGACAAGTAACATATAAAGTTAGGCATAGACAAGATAATTAGTCTTTATAAGCAAGAGAGGATAAGTACGAAAAGACAGCAAATTTTATTAGATCACGAGGATTCCAGGTCACGAGAGTACAGCATACAAAAGCTTAGAGAAAACGATACGGCACGTGAAGTTCCAGGCGAGTCATCTCTTCGGTCACGTCAGTCAGATTTGTCATTTTTGCGTATTCATCCAACTCCTCAAGTGTGAGAGTGGGTTCGGGTGACTGAGTTACGGGCCGAGAGTGAACCATAGTGATATCCACAGAGGATTGTCCACTAGGTTGAGGAACTTCGTAAGATGTTTGCTCATTAGACCTTTTCATCATCAAAAGTTTCTCTTTAGCAAGCCGAGTGGCTTGTTCCATGCAGTAAGCTCTTGTAGCCCTGGACTCATTGATCAAGAAGTCATGAGATTCCTTGTCCATTGGTGCTGTGTTGGGCATGGAGTAGGTGACAAAGACCCTTTCTCCATCTTCTTCAAGCCTTATGACGGTGGCATTCGGAAGCTTGTCGGCTTCTCGCATATGATGTTTTAGCCGTTTGGCCCTTTTTTCAGCTTCGTTACTCTTTTCTTTTCCCTTATCCATTCCTGCAATCTTTATCCTTTTCTAAAATCTTTGTGAGTGAGTAAAACTCATGGAATAGAAGAATAATATATATAGGCAAAAGATAACGTGCGAATCTTAACAAAATATTTCAGATACTGACAAAATGATAGAGTCATAAATTAAAAGGATCATGAACAAGATAACATCACAATTTGTCACCGTGGCCTAACAAAGGTATTCAAGTTTTATTTTTCTTGCTGCTTGCAGTGGACTTGAGAGGAGATGCTATCTTGGTGGGGGTGCCTGAGGGTGAGTAGTCAAAACTGTCGCTTTGTTCCAGCACACTGTTCTCTTTGACATATCCAATGGGATTGCCAACAGAGTGGTAGGATTCTCGTGACTCATTATCGGACGTGTTACGGAGAAGGCTTCTTATGTGTTGAGCGTGTTCAAGGAACTGATTGAGCTGTTGCTCAGTCACTAGTGGCTCACTAAGAACTTCACTCTTTCCTTCTCGTGCCTCCGTAATGGTTCTTTCGCTTCTCGTACTCATTCCTGCACATGTAAGGACAAACACTAGAAACTTTGTTAGATGAGATTTGTTCTCATGTTGTTCTTTATTTATAAAGATCCTTGCGTGTAAGAATAAATCAAATCTTTTGATTTCCGAGAGCAAGAATCTTTGCGGATTTGATTCTCTAAACTTTATGTCATTTCAATCATTCCGAGTTCATGCCTTAGAAGAGAGAATCTTGTTTCACTTAAGGGTTTCGTGAGTATGTCTGCAAGTTGATCATCAGTATTGACATACTCAAGAGATATGTTCTTTTTCTCGACATGATCCCGAATGAAGTGATACTTGATGTCAATATGTTTGGTCCGAGAGTGCAGCACAGGATTGTTCGTAATAGCGATAGCACTCGTGTTATCGCATTTTATGCTCACTTCTCGTGCATTTATGCCATAATCTCTTAATTGGTGTCTCATCCATAAGATTTGGGCACAGCAACTTCCAGCTGCTATGTATTCGGCTTCAGCCGTGCTTGTGGCAATAGAGTTTTGCTTTTTACTAAACCAAGACACAATTCGTCCTCCTAGGAACTGGCAGGTTCCTGAGGTACTTTTTCGATCAATCCGACATCCAGCGAAGTCAGAATCTGAGTATCCAACTAGATCAAATGATCCATCTTTTGGATACCAGAGACCAACACTTTGCGTTCCCTTAAGATATCTTAATATCTTTTTGGTTGCACTTAGATGACTTTCTTTCGGCTTAGCTTGAAAGCGTGCACATACACCAACAGCAAACGAAATGTCAGGTCTGCTTGCTGTCAGGTATAGGAGAGAACCAATAATACCTCGAAAGTTTGTTTGATCAACATCCTTTCCTTCATTGTCAATGTCCATTCTGAGGGATGTGCTCATTGGAATTTTAACCGAACTTTTTCCATCAATGCCAAATTTTCGGATTAAATCCTTGGTGTATTTGGCTTGATTTATGAATATTCCATCTGGGCATTGTTTGACTTGCAAACCCAGAAAGTAGTTCAGTTCACCCATCATACTCATCTCAAATTTGCCTTTCATAAGATTAGAGAACTTTTCACATAGGACTGGATTCGTGCTTCCGAAGATAATGTCATCAACGTAGATTTGTACCAAAAGAATATGGTCATTATCTTTTATACAAAAGAGTGTTTTATCAACCACTCCTTTCGTGAAGCCGCAATTGATAAGAAAGTGTGAGGGAGTATCATACCAGGCTCGTGGAGCTTGCTTTAAGCCATAAAGAGCCTTTTTGAGATGATACACCTTTTCAAGCTCATTATTGATTGCAAAGCCAAGTGGTTGTTCAACATATACTTCCTTCTTCAAGAAGTCCATTTAGGAAAGCGCTCTTGACATCCATTTGATAAACTTTGAAGTTCTTATAGGCTGCAAAAGCTAGAAATATGCGAATAGCTTCCAATCTAGCTACAGGGGCGAATGTTTCATCAAAATCAATACCTTCTTCTTGGCAATACCCCTTAGCAACAAGTCGAGCTTTGTTCCTAACAATGAGCCCATCTTCACTCATTTTGTTTCTATACACCCATTTAGTTCCGATGACATTCTGATGAGATGGTCTCGGGACAAGTTCCCATACCTTATTTCGTTCAAATTGGTGGAAGTTCTTCTTGCATGGCTATTACCCAGTCTGGGTCTTTTAGAGCTTCTTCTATGGTTTTTGGTTCCATTTGCGACAGGAAGCACGCCATCATACTTTCGTGCAAGGAGGCTCTTGTTCTTACACCTTCCTGAATATTTCCAATAACCTGATCTGATGGATGATCTTTTAACCATCGAAGGTCTGGTTCATAAGCATCTTGTTGATTTTGAGCGTCCATTTCAGGAATGTAAGGTAGATCAATGTAAATCATTGGTTCAGATGTTCGTGATAGATGAAGGATTATTTTGTTGAATTCCATCCTTTTCTTGAGGCATCCGGTTCGGATTCATGAACCTTTAGATGATGTTTCATGTAGGACGAGATTATGTCTTCATCGTCTGAGGTATTTTCGTCAACAGGTTGCTGAGGATTTTGATTTGACTTGATTGATGTTTTACATCCTGATGGGTTCATCTCAGATTGTTCATCAAACTTGACATGGATGGATTCCTCAATTACCATTGTTCGTTTGTTTAGAACTCTGAATGCTTTGCTTAACAGAGGAGTATCCCATGAATAACCCTTCATCAGCTCTTTCCGTCAAACGCTCTTAGATGATTCTTTCCATTGTTATGTATGAAGCACCTGCAACCAAAGACATGAAAATAACCTGATACTAGGTGTTTTACCTTTCCTATAACTCATATGGTGTCTTGTTGTGAGATTTGTTGATCAAGGATCTACTTTGTGTATAGCATGCCGTGTTTATGGCTTCAGCCCAAAATCTCTTAGGTAGTCCTGAGTGAGAGATCATTGTTCGTGCAGCTTCTTTCAAGGTTCTGTTTCTTCTTTCGGCTACTCCGTTTTGTTGAGGAGTTCGTGCTGCCGAGAGTTGGTGGAAAATTCCATTTTGCGCACAGAATTCCTTTATGACTTTGTTGACAAATTCCGTTCCCTGATCTGATCTTATTCGTATTATTTTGAGCTCCTTTTCTGTTTGAAGTTGTTTCAAAAGATTTGGAAGAGTGGTTTCTGTTTCATTCTTCTTTTTCAAGAAGAGTACCCATGTATATCTTGTGTAATCATCTACTATAACAAGAGTATATTTTCTTCCACTCAAACTTGCTGGATCAACTGGTCCAAAGAGGTCCATATGTAGAAGGCTTAGAGGTCGAGACTTTGTATCTATATCTTTTGACTTAAAGGATGACTTGAATTGTTTTCCTTTTTGACATGCCTCACATATTTTATCTTTCGTGTAAGATGCTTCGGGTAGTCCTCTTACGAGATTTCTCTTGGCAAGCTTGTTTATCGTCTTCAAGTTCAGATGACTTAGTCTGTTGTGCCATTCTTGATTGAGATCTGCATTACTTTTGGCTACAAGAAAAACGTTAGCATTAGAAGAATTTAAAGATAATACATACATATTCTTCTTTCGTTGTCCTGTTAAAGCTGTCTTGTTATCTTTCGTGTTCACAGATTTTGCATTTGTCTTTGAGAAATTCTACTTTGTATCCTCTGTCACAAAATTTACTTGTGCTTAGAAGATTGAACTTCAGTCCTTCAACATAAGAGACATCTTGAATTGTTATTCCCTTGTTGATGATGTCCCCTTTTCCACGAGTTTTGCCACTATTTTCACCTCCAAAGATAACTTTGGGTCCATCAAATTCTTTAAAGTTGCTCAACATTGTTTTGTCACCAGTCATATGTCTTGAGCATCCACTATCAATATACCATATGACCTGTTTTTCCTGCATCAAATATTATGTGTTTTTAGGTACCCAATTAGTTTCGGGTCCTTGGGGGTTAGCAGTCAACTTTGGAACCCATATTAACCTAGAGTATCCACGACTCATCCTCGGTCCTCTATATCCATTGGATGTGTGATAATCATAATGGATGCTGGCAAAGACTTTAGCATTATATTTCTTACGTTGATCTTCCTGAGAAAGATTTTCATAATGCTTGAGATGATTGGTCTGCTTACGCAGATGAACCATTTCAAATACTGCTCTTGGAAGAGGTTCTGGATAATCAAACCAATCTTCTTCTGATGGCCCAGTCCATCCATTGCCATACCCAGATCTTTTGAAGGATCTTTCGGGTTGTCTGATTTGTCCGCTTCTTGAGATTCCTTGTGCAGGATTCTTTCGTGTGAATTTCGGACGATATTGCCTCTGGTTACCATTCGTCTTTTTGTTGGATTGAGTGTTCCAGTTAGGCTGACCCTTTTTATGGCGTGGACTCTGTTTATTGCCATTTGGTCCATTCTTTTTGACATAGATTTGTCTAGGGTTGCCATTACTAGATTTCTTCTTTCCAGTTTCCACAATTCGTTGTACAGCCGTACCTTTCGGTTGGCTTGTTGATTGTGGTGTTTTGACAATGTTAACTACCATCATAGGTTCAGACACCTGGGTGGGTCCTTGAACAAATGCGGCCTCGAAGCTTTCGTGTGAATATGCATTCGTGGATTTGTTCAATTCGACTTGTGAAGAGGAGCTAGGGTTAAAACCAATTCCAGTTCTTTCCCCGGGCAGTCTGGATACATTCAACATTCTATCCATTAGGTTGGATGAGTTATTGAATTTATCCAAAACTTCAAGCAGTTCTTGCTCTCTCTTCTCTTTTGTTGTGCACAGCTCCTTTAGAGCGAGAACATCTTTCTCAAGCTGTTCCTTAGCAATGACTAGCATATTGTTCTCAATACGAACTTGCTTTAGTTCATTATAGCTAAGCCTAAGCCGAGAGTTCTCCTCCTTGAGTTTGGAGTAAGTGCTATTTATCACATTGAACCTCATCATCATTTCGGTGACAGATTCATTTAAGGTAAAACTTCTCACAGAACTTGACTCAGCTGAATAACAAGAGGATGAATGACAATTTACCTCGTCTTCATCTGCCATGAGACATAGTTCGTCTGACTCTTGACTGAATAGGCACAGCAGTCCTTTCTCCTCATCAGTGCTTTCGTCTTCTGAGCTAGAGCTTGAGGAGCTACTTTCGGTTGCGACTGTGTCAGAAGTTTCGTTTACTAGCATTGCCTTCCTTCTTCCTTCCTTTCTGGAGTTTGATGATTCAGGTTTGTCGCTTCTTTTATATCTTTCTCCAGTCTCTTTTGAGGGGCTTGTGGTAGCATTGTTATCTTGATGTTTGCTTACTATGGGATGTGGACAGTTTGCCTTGAAGTGTCCTGGCTTTCGGCAATTATAGCACAATAGCTGAGAGTCCATGGTTTCAGATTTTGAGGTTTGAGGAAAGTTCTCGTGCTTCTTTCGGTGGCCCGAACGTTGTGGATCTTGAAAGTTTTTCTTTCTCATGAATCTTTTCATTTTCCTGACAAATAGTGCATATTGTTCATCAGATAAAAATTCACAAGAGTTAGATTTCGACCTGTTGGATGTTGATGCTGATTGATTTGCCATGAGAGCAATGTTTCTTGTTTCTGAATCTTCGGCATCTTTTGGTTCATGTTCGAACTCATAAGCCTTGAGATCACTGAAAATTTTGGCAGTGCTTGTCGTTTTCATGTCTCGACTGTCCCTCATTGCAATAACCTTCATTTCCCATGATTTAGGTAGACCACGAAGGATCTTCAGATTCATTTCCTTCTCAGTAAGTTCTTTTCCAAGATCTGATAAATCGCCCATCAGTCTGGTGAATCTGAGTTCCATATCCAAGATTGATTCATTTGGCAGCATTTTGAAATCTTCGAATTTTTTCATAGCCATTGTCAGCTTGTTGTCCTTTTCTTGCTCGTCTCCTTCTCCCAATCTCATTAGGACATTCCACACTTCCATAGCATTCTTGCATTTTCGGACTCTTGGAAACAGGGAGTCATCCAGAGAGTTGTAGAGAATGTTTCTTGCTACATTGTCCAGATTCGCTCTTGCTCTATCTTCTGAGGAGTACTGGTCTTTTGGTTTTATTATCATCTGTGGAGCTCCTGCACCCTGTGCGGCTGCTTGAGTATTCGCCATCATGATTGTGATTGGTCCGGTTGTTATGACGTCCCACATTTCATCATGAATGGAGCATAGGAGAGCCTGCATTCTTAACTTCCAGTCATCAAATTTAGCAAGAATAAATGCAAGTTGTTTGGAGCGATGAGCATGTTCCTTTTCCATTAAAAAAAAACGTGCAAAGAAAATATGCAAGATTTTCAAGAGATTTTCGAATAGGGATCTACCAGGCAGTAAATGCAAAGCCTTTACGAACAAGGTATTGGCTCTGATACCACTTGTTGGTCCCGATAGAATGAGATGAGAGTCTAGAGGGGGGGGGGGGGTGAATAGACTCTTTTCGTTAGAAGCCCTAAATGTCACCTTTCGGTGTCTTGGCGCAGCGGATAAGATAGATTCGTTTTAAAATACTTTGCACGAGTTTGCGTAATTAGACAAACTTTCGGTAATGATAATGAAGAAATGATATGAAAGCAAAAATAAAGAGCGTAAGTAAGGAGATAAGGAGGACACGAGATTTTATAGTGGTTCGGCCAATGTTGCCTACTCCACTCTTCTTCCACAACTGTTGGAAGGATTGCACTATCACTCTTAGTACAATTACACAAAGACTTCCTTGATCACTAAGCCGGACAGCCTTCGTAGGTTTTTCAACTCCTCGAGTTTACTCCGCCTCTATCAACTTCTTCTCCTGAGTTGAGGTTGGTAGAAAATGATTTCTTGAATTCTCCAACGAAGAGATCTTGACTCTGAGATATGATAGCTTCAAACTGATGTCAAGACTTCCTTGAGGTGTACGACAGGTGATTCTCCAAGTAACTTAACACCTCAAAAACTGGTTCACAAAAGCTTTTTGTAAATCGTAGACGTTTCAGGAGCTTTTGTAAGTGAGTGAGTTGAGTGATAATGAACCAGCACCTTCTTAGTTGATGAAGGTGAGTTTATATAGGTGATGAAAATCCATCCGTTGGAGGGAGATGAAATTTTCGAACCTTTTAACCATTGGTCAAGGACCGAGGAGCTTCATGCATTAAATGCTCCATTAATGAGGTTGTACCATGTAGCCGTTTGAAGGTATGGAAAGCATTAGGGTTTTGTCCTTTAGCTCCAAGAGATAGTACATCTTCATTTAATGCTTCTTAAAAAGTGAGTCCCATAAAATGAAGTCCTTATTGTCCTAGGATGTTGTCAAATCAGACAGGTGAAACATTCTTCTTGTTGTCGAAGAGAAGTAATGTTTAATAAAGATCGTCTTTTACAAACACTGTCCTTTCGTGTCTGTTGACAACTGCTGCTTGACTCTCGTTGTTGTTCTTCATGTCTCGTGTCTTCTTTCGCCTTGGAGATCCTAACATCTAGTCATAACTCATTTTCGTGTGTTTGTCTAGCTTAACACGAATTACAAAAGAGTTATGGCAACTCTCGTCTAAGACGAAAGTAGCGAAACAAAAACAGCTAATGGTTAGGGGTCTACTTTTCTACATTACATTGGTATCATCAAAATCCTAATACAATGTTCCTAACATACCCATTCCTTGATTGAGTATGGTTTCATATCTTCGTTGTGATCCGTTGATTGATTCCTGTTGAGGAGTGATGTGTGTGTGGCTTTACCTGGATTGCACGATTAGTGGTATGGGACACTAGTCACCAAGGTATTGTAGCGGTCCTCGTGGTGGCCGTGACGCGATTATGGAGTTGTGACCTTTGTGTAAGGTTCAGGTGATTCTTGGGTGGTATGTGTTGCCGTGTGTGTGTACGGTACCCTCGTGTACTATGAAATTGGTGGTCTCGTTGGTGGGGGACGACGGTCCCAGGAGGGAAAAGGTTGGACTAAGAAGTACAGGGGTCCTGGAGGTAATGGTTGGAAGAAGATACAAGGTTGGGGGTAGCCATAAGATTGGAACCAGGCATAAGGAAGGCATATCAACTCGTGATGAGTGATGTCACGAGGGCTTGTGTAGCCGTTGTTGTGAGTTCTCTTCTTGTGACGTGTGTAGTCACAAGGGCATGTGTTGCCATCGGTCTTGTCTTTATCCTTTGTGTTGTGTTATCCTTTGTGGTTTGGGATGTGTTCCCGTATTCTTGGTTGAGAGTGTTGAGTCTTGTGTTGACTATTGCTCTTGGTTTTGTACTTATATATATGTATTCCGTTTCAAAAATGGCTTTACAACTTATATCTTATCTATGTATGTTATTTCACATGTATTGGTTTCCAGCATTATTCGCTGACCGGGCGTCGTCCCATGTTTTATTGTGTTCTTTCAGGTGATGTCTAGACGAGTGCGCGGTCTAGTGCGCGGTTTTGTGGCCTGTGTGCCAGTTTAGTTGTAGTACTTTGAGACTATGGATTAGATGTAAACATTGCAGATGTTGCCGTAGCGTTCATCCTTTTGGTGAACGTGGCATAACACCCCCTGTTTTGGATTTATGTTTATCTAGTTATCTTTCAGTCTTCCGCTGTGTTTGTTGTTTAGTTCAGTTATCTGCATGTTTAAGGCTTTTAAATAGCTTGTTTTTAGGGGGTGTTACGGTTGGTATCAGAGCCTAGGTTTGAGCCTAGGAAGGAGTTAAGTCTAGACTTACTAAGTGGCTGAGTGTGGTTTGAGACCTTTAAGCGACCTTAAGAATCTAAGTGTTAGGCTTAGGACTCTAGGTTGCGCGGTGAGCTGAGTGTTGCTCTCTGTTCTTTGCTTGTTTGCTATCTTTTGGTAACCGTGTTGTTGTTGTAGAAGTTTGCGATGCCTCCTCGTCCCCGAGCTCGCACCCCGTAGACCCCAACAAACGAGCAGCTCGCTCAGAATCTCCACCAGTTGATGCAGACGCTCAGTGAAGCCTTGCTGAACAACAACCACGTTGTGCCGCCTCCTCAACCTGCTGGGCACCGCGATATGGGTCGTTTGGTGTCGGGACATAGGCCGCCAACCTTCGCAGGTGAGGAAGACCCGGTGGTTTTGGAAGAATGGATGAGGGTGTTCGACAAGATCTTCGCAGTTGTGGGTTGCCCCGAAGAGAGAAGAGTAGAACTGGCAACGTTATACTTCTGCAAGAAGTTGATCTGTGGTGGGTCCATGAGGGTCCGACCTTCCTTAAAGAGCTTGAGATTGGTTGGTCCGCGCTGAAGGATAGGATGCGCGAGAGGTTTTACCCAGCGCATGTGCGAGCCGCTATATTTGATGTGTTCCTTCACTTGCAGCAAGGATCCCTGTCTGTGGTTGAGTACCACAAGAAGTTTTTGGAGTTGGCGCGCTTTGCTCGGATGCTTGTGCCTACGGAGCTTGCTATGGTCGAGAGATTCGTTGCCGGTTTGAATTATGAGGCACGAAAAGCGTTAACGGTGAGTAGGCCAAATTCCCTTAAGGATGTGTATCTGAGTGCCGCGGATCTGTATTGCGTTCAGCAGCTTCAGAAAGGATCTTATGAGCTAGCTAGGAAGAGGGTTGAGAGCGGAGGTTCTTCTACCTTCAAGAAGCCACGACCGGGTTTTCAAGCCAAGAATGTGTCATCCTCATCTCTAGGACCTAATCGGATAGAGCTAAGGGATCAAGCTAAGACGGTGGTTTGCCGTAGATGTGGGAAGGTGCACGCTGGCCAAGATTGTCATGGCCAAGTGCTTCGGTGTTTCCGATGTGGAGATCGTGGTCACAAGGTCGCGGAGTGTCCCCAGCAAGCCGGTCAGAGAGCCTTTCCACCACCCCCGGGAGCCAGAGGAGCCCAGGGAGGTAGTTCGGGTTGTGGAGCAGTTGGAGCTAGGCCACCAGGGAGGGTTTTCGTGATGAGGCGTTCGCAGGCAGAGTCTGAGTGTTTGGTGGAGGAGGAGTTGGCATGTAATCCTATCCTAGCCTATCCTTGTTTTTCACGAATATCGTGTTCTTTGTTGTCTTGAAGTGTTATCTTGTGTTTCGTTGCTGTCTAAATGAGTTACTTGGCAATCCTTGGCATGTTTTCCTTTGGTATTAATTCCTTTGGAGTTAGGTGTAAATTCTTCTTGTTAAGTGACTTCTTTAGTTTGGCATATAAGTTTCGTTGGGGAGTTAGCTATCCATCTTTGGAATGAGTTGTGCTTGGGTCAATTCTACAATCCTTATATTTGGTCATTCTTGCAACTATCCTTTAGAGAAATCCTCAAAATCTTTCCCAAGTATTCTTTGAAAGTTGAAATTAGCAAATCCATACCAATAATCCTCTCTTGTGTAGCTTAAAAGTCAAGCCAAAATGTTTAATTGTAACCCTTGAGTTTCGAACCCAAGCCTATTCTTTACCAACCCAACCTCTAAACCACTTGAACAAATTGTCTTCCTTGGAATATACTCAATTTTAATTCCATTTAAATCGTAAAATCCTCACTTTACCCAAATCCCCAAATTAAATCATCTTTTTCCCACAATCCCTAATTTCCCAAATTTCCCTCTTTCTTCTTCTACACTACCCGTGAACCATCGAGCACCCACCCCCACCCGTCGCCACCAGCAACCCGCCACCCCACCGCCGCCGCCGCCGTTCGCCGTCTGCTAGAGCTTTGCCGCCGTTCTGCTTCGTTGCCGCGACGCTGAGAGAGAAGCCAAGTGAGAGAGAGAGAGCAGCGAGAAGAGAGAAAGAAGAAGAAAAAGAGGAGGAAAAGTCTTGGGTCCATTTTTGTTGAGCTTTGGGTCATCTTCAATCATGCCTAGAAGGTCAAGTTTGGCAAGAAAAGCGGAATGGGTGGATGCCCATTACCTCGTTCTTGAAGGTAAAGCTTTTGATCCGGAATCTTTTCCTGATTCTTTGTTGGACATGATTAGATTCCAAGGTTTGTTGGATGGGTTTCGCGCCATAAGGGCCGAGACTAACCCTAGTTTAGTAAAGGAATTTTATCGTCACATGGTTGTGACAAAGGAGGGTGATAAGCTTGAGATCACTTCTAAAGTGAGAGGTGTGAAGGTTGTGCTTTCTGAAAAGTGGTTGGCTCAGCTTTTGAGTTTAACTGCGTCAGGAGTTGCTCAGTATAGTGGTCATTCATGGATTAGTACGGATACCATGGGTTACCGGGACTATTTGAGTTATCTGTTGAGCCGTACGAGTGGTTTCACTCAAGCATCAAGGCCGGAGAAAAAAGTGGTTGTCCGCGGAGCAACGGATTTTGGTTATGTTGGTATCGAATTGTTTGTTGCCTAATAACAACAAAAACAAGTTGTTTGGAAAGTTGGAGTGCACTTTTGCCTTCTGCCTCAAGAATATGGTTAAGTTCAACTTGCCAGCGTTGAAGTTACAGCATATGGTTTTCTGTCGGGTGTATCCTTTTGCAACTAGGCGTGCCTTGTATCTTTCAACCGAGCCATCATCCTTTAACTTCACTTTGTACACCCATTTGCAGCCTATGAGTGTTTTTCCTACAGGGAGGGTGGTCAATTCCCACGTTTTGTTATCTTGCAGTGCTTGGATCTCTACATTCATAGCCTCCCTCCAGTGTTGATATTTAATGGCTTGGTTGTTGGACTTTGTTTCATTAACAGATGTCACAGCCATAGAAAAAATCTTGTGTGACTGTACTAATGCATCAAATGCTATGACCTTAGAAAGAGAGTGTGGGGATGAACTTGTTGGATATTTGGTGAAAAAACCCAATAATAATCCTACAAAATAAGGATTATTATTTTATCAGAAAAGAGATATGGCTCGGGTTTGGTATAGGTGGTTAGTACGAATCACTCTTTCCTTAAAAGATCTTAGCCCGCAGGTGCCGGCGTACACGAGTTCAAGCCAGAATCAAGCCTTTTTAATCTCAATTTAGGATTTGATTTGCACCCCCTGCGTGCGAGAGATGACCTTTATACTATACAATTCAATAAGCATTAGAAGACCTGTTGTATAAATAGTGGTGCAAATCCACTTCCCAAACCAATGTGGGACAAAAACTACTCCCAAACTTTTTCCCTTCACTTTTCCAACTCAAATGGGTCTACTTTGAGAATTAATATCTCATTCACCCATTATCCATTTTGAGCGTACAATATATCAATCTCTTCGTCTCACTACGAAGAACCTGAATCCACTTTAACCCGACCCAAATCGGAAGTGAACCCCACTAATAGTTGTACCACAAAATAGCCACTTAATATGCCATTTAAGCTATTTTTTCCAACAGTGACACACTCCGTTCCATAATTTAGTTGTCCCACATACGGGAATCACTGTTCTAACGAGGAGTGGTAGGGAGTCCAAGACCCCCACAGTGACACGCTCCGTTCCATAATTCAGTTGTCCCGTTGAATCTAGGTGCCAGCTAGGTTGGGTATCCACTATAGAACTTTTTAGTCTAAGGGCTTTAGACCCATTCCTCGTGTCAGCTTCTCCACAACTTCATTGCCTAACCCTTTGGTTAACGGATCCGCTATATTCTCTTTTGACCTTGTGTAGTCAATCGAGACAACACCAGTTGTGAGAAGTTATCTAATGGTATTATATCTATGACGCATATGTCTAGAACTAGCATTATACATGTGGCTCTGTACTCTCCCAATTTTGGCTTGACTATCGCAATGCACACATATTTGAGGTACCGGTTTTTCCCAGTTAGGAATATCCTCTAGAAAGTGGCGTAGCCATTCAGCCTCTTCACAACCTTTGTCCAAGGCTATCAGCTCAGATTCCATCGTGGATCTAGCTATCACGGTTTTCTTAGAGGATTTCCATGCACCGGCTGCACCGGCTAGGGTAAACACGTAGCCACTCGTGGACTTAGAGTCCTTAATATCAGATATCCTGTTTGCGTCGCTATACCCTTCAAGTACAACATGATATCTCCCATAGTGCAGTCCAAAGTCAGGAGCTGAGTATACCTCAAGTATCTCATAACCTTTACTATTGCATTCCAGTGCATGGCAACGGGGTTACTCGTATATCTACTGAGTTTGCTTACCGCAAATGCAATATATGGCCTAGTAAAACTCATAAGATACATTAAACTACCAATAACCCGAGCATATTATACTTGAGAAATGCACTCTTCGTGGTTCTTGGTTAGATGAACGTTTGTATTGAACGGTGTCCTAGCCAATTGATCATCATCCTTGTTAAATTTTGCAAGGATTTTGTCAATATAATGTGATTGGCTCAACACAATACTATCAGGTCTTCTAATGATTTTAATCCCGAGGATTAAATCAGCCAAACCCATGTTCTTCATGTCAAATCTCGCATTAAACTTGTTTTTGGTTGACTTGATCATCCGATCGTTACTACCAACGATGAGCATATCATCTACGTATAAACAAAGAATGACATAGCCGTCTATCGTTTCCTTAACGTAGACACATTTGTCACTTTCGTTTATTTTAAACCCATTAGTTAACATCGCATGGCCAAACTTCACGTGCCACTTCTTAGGCGTTTTTTTAAAACCACAGAGCGATTTAACCAACTTACACACTTTCCTTTCTTGGCCCGGAATCACAAACCCTTTGCGTTGTCCATATATATTTCCTCATCTAATTCGCCATTTAGGAAAGCTGTTTTAATGTCCATTTGATGAACTTTCAAATTCCGCAACGCGGCTATGGCAAGTATCATCCTAATGGAGTTTATTATCGTCACGAGAGAATATGTGTCGAAGTAATCAAAGCCTTCGCGTTGCCTATAACCCATGATTAAAGACCCACTTGGATCCCCAGGGTTTACTACCCGAAGGAAGATCAACAAGTTCCCAAGTGTGATTCTGTAGAATAGAATCCACATAACTCTTTATAGCCTCTTTCCACAGTGTTCCTTCCGTAGAAGTCATAGCTTCTACATACGTTCGAGGCTCATTCTCTATCAAACAAGATAGAAAATCGGGTGTAACACCCTGGAATTTCAAAAACTTTTAAAGACTATGTAACAAAGGCAAATGATCATAAATCCCAAAATGCTTATAAGAATACGGGGTGTTATGCCACACCCGAGCTAGAGAACTCAGGTGCACAGGCTAAATTTTAAACCTCAATCAGTATCAATACAAAATCATGGCACGCAGGCCGAAAGGGAAAACTATCTAATCTACGCCCCAAGCATCTAGCGCGCTCCAGTGATCTACACGTCTGTGCCTGAAAGCCAAATATATCTGTTCAGCGAGAGATGCTGGTAACCCATTCCAACGCGTTGAAATACAATACATATAGATATATACATAGTTATACGAAAACCATTTCGAAGCATGAAGATATATCTTAAGAGACTCTAGCTTTCAAAACAGGGAATAGACTCAACAGATAGGGCTTAGCACAGTGAACGGACCTAATCAAGCATAAACAATTCACAAGCATAGGGAAACAGGCAAGGCAGATAAAGATAAGCACAGTTAATATCCAAAACAGAACATATACGATTCCCGGCATAAATCCCAAAGTCACCTCCCCAGACACTCATGACAACAACTCATCCATATCTCATCACATAGCACACTTTGTTGGCGCCACAGGACCAATCGCATGCCCATACATGAGGGTCAGCGCATATAGCTCTGACACGGCCCCGCAGCACCCTGCCCCGTATCGCAACACGGAGGGGTCGATTGCAACCGACCGATGAACCGCAGCTCATCATAGTTTGCTCACAACCAAACAGTGGACCGCAGCCCAAGAGTATGTCATCTGATCGCAGCCAGGAAATATGAACCGCAGCTCATGTAGAAACATTTGATCGCAACCAAACGGTGGACCGCAGCCCTATATAATATTTATATACCTGACCGATCACAACCGGCCTGGTTAACAGTCAGTATGGTTTTCAACCCATCCAACTGCCTGTATAACCAATTTGATCGCAACCAAATTGGGGTATCATGCACACATAACACATAGCAAGCACATGCAACCCACACTAACACATTGGGAAGGGGGAGAAAACGTATAGCAAAACCTATGCGTGATCCTTCACATAGTAAGAATAATCCTAAGGGTTCATACTTCTTTCACCTAGGTCAACGAGATACCAATTCAACTAGCATGCAATATATAAGACTCATACAACCTACGAATGGTACCCGAAATATCAAACTAGACATAGGCACGATAGACGGAGTCCGTTGGGACACCACGGGGGTCAAGGGAACATCAAATGGGGAAGCCGGAAACCCGAGGTAGGGTATTTTCCAGCGGGTAGCCGGTGGGTGACCCGCCGGTGGCGTGACTCCGGGCAGCGGGTGCCCGGCGGGCAGCTGCCCGCCCGCCGGCTGCCCGCTGCCGGCGTTGGCCAAATAGGTCGCGGGTAGGTGGCGGGTCCCCTACCCCCCCACTGACTCTTTTTCATTAAAAATGCCCCAGGAACCTTTGTGGAACCCGAAACCATGCTTAGACACTTTGAAACGCAATTGATAACACACGTAGACAATTAACGGATCAAAATCAAGAAACATACGGCACATAACCTATCATGCTTTCCTAAACATAATCAACAATCAAACATACAAATTCCCATCCAATCTACCAAGAATAATACCATACGAATTCCACGATATAACCTAGGGTTCTAATTATTTTTAAATCAACAAGAACACAATTCATCTTCTAATATCAAGATTCGGTAGGAATATCATATAAACATCAAGAACATCATATAATCATCAAGAACACCAAGAACACCATATAATCATCAAGAACCACTTATCATCAAGATTACCCATGGAATCATAACACCAATTATCAAGATCATTATAACGAATCATCAACACACAAGAATATGGGGGAAATCCTAAGAGGGGAATCATAGCTATGAAAATAGGTTTTGTTGAGACATGGGTTACCTCTTAGCCTTAATTAATTCCTTGGCTATGAAGGGTCTTTCTTTAAGCTTTCTTCTTTCTTGATTTCTCCTAGGGGAATTCTTGGAGCTTCTTGTGTGGTGAGGGATTATTGTCGTGGGGGGTTCTAGGTGCCTCTTAAGTCCCCTATTTATATATCTAAGAGTCTTACTTAGGGTCTATTCCTTCTGGGACTAGGGGTTGGGTTTAGAGATGGGGGCCCATGGACTATGGTGGGCCTTTTCCTAGTTAATTATTGTAATTTAATTCTTCCTTTTGGGCAATTGGTTAAATGATTAATCGGTTTTAGGGGTCGTAACACGGGGTGTTACACTCTCCCCCCCTTACAAGGGGCTTCGTCCCCGAAGCCCGGTGTGTTTAATCCATTCTTTCACCCCTAGACATCCCGTATCTTGGCCTCCTGGGTAGGAATATGGCCTCGCGTTTTTGCCTTAGCTGGGGTAGACTGGACTTCTAGTGTGTTGTGGTAGGAAGGTTTTCGGTCTACCTCGGTCTCCTGCTCCTGAGCTGGATGCCCCGCGAGTACCCAAGGTGGCCTCAATTGCTGCCACCCTCTGATCTAGTGCGCGTGTCGTACGGATTAATGATGAGAACCCTTCCTCCATGATTTGGTTTTGCCGGTTGAGCTGTGCGAGTATGCGTTCATTGATTGAGCCCTCGTTTTTCTCCCTTGGGTTCCCTCCTGATCGTGGGTGCACCGACGAGTTAGGTTCGTCATCCTCCTCCTGACCCTCATTTCCCTCCAGGACTCCACAATCTTGCATTACCCGTTTGAGCTTCTTGTTGGAGATGTCTAATTGGTCGACCAACTCTCTTCGCTCTTCCTCGGGTTTGAGGCAAATTTCTTCGAGGGTGAGGTAATGTCCTTCCTCAGTGTAGTAGATATCATTCCGGCGTAGGTTCTAGGCATTAAAGACCATGCCATTTGCGGTTTTGACCTCGGTGTGGCTTAGGTCCACCCCCTTTTTCTCCATGATCCAACTTAGGATCATCCCGTAGGGTAGGCTAAGTCGGTTGCTTGTTTTGCAAAACTCCATGTGTTTTAGCATGAGGGCCGGCAGGTTGAACTTGATTTTGTGTTTCAAGAGGTAGGCAAAGGTGCACTCTAAAATCCCCACGTCCTTGCTCTTATTGTTTGTGGGCAAGAGGCTATCGGTTACAATCATAACCAATATCTTTTGCTCCGCCGTTAGCCATTTCCTATTCGGTCGTGTGGCCGAGGTGAATCCTTCCTCTTTCCCGAGTAGGTACCCGAGATAGTCTTTGTACCCCATGCTTTGGGTATCAATCCACCCCTTTCGGTCGTAGCTTGACACACTCGTGGTGGTCAATTTTAAGAGCCTGGCCAGGCGGCCTTCGGAGAGTATAATTTCCTTGCCTCGGACCTTGGTGGTGATTTCTAGCTTATCACCCCGTTTGGTGGCTACTAGATGTTGATAGAATTCTTTCACCAATTCGGGGTACGTATCCCCCTTGATGGCGAGATACGTATCCAAAAGTCCTTGGTGCTTAAGCATATCAATCAATTCCGGAGAAAATTGGTCGGGTTCAAGGGCTTTACCTCCGATTACGGTATAATCGGCGTTGCTCCATTCCGGGGTACGGGTTCCGAGGGGCTTTTTCGGCATTGTGAGGTCTTTCTTGATGACAAGATTTTCCGGTGAACTTCCGGCGAGGGTTCCGGCGAGACTCCGGCGGCGTTGTGGTGAAGGTTCCCGGCGACGGGGCGGTGGCGGATTCTGCTTCGACGGCGGCTTGGCGAGGGGCGGTGGTCTTTGGTTCAGGCTGGCAGTGGCGGTAAGTCGTGGCAGCGGGGGTGCCCCAGGCGGTTGCCGGGAGGCGGTGATGTTGCGGTCTACTTCCGGGTGACGGCGGGGTGTGGTGGGGCGGCGCCTGGGCGATCGTCGGTGGCTCCGGCGGTTGACGGCGGCTGGTCGGGTTGCTGGTCTGGTGCTTTGGGGCGGCGGGGTGGTGAGATGGGTAGGTAGGGTGAGGAAGAGGGAGTGTGGAAGGAGAAAAGGAAGGAGAAGGGTTTTTGATTTTGGGATTTTGTGGGTTTTAGGGATTTGTGGGAGTTTAAGAAGGGAGTGTTCCCTTGGGGTTTCAAGAAACACCCTTAGCCTAGTGGTCAAGACCTTGGCCTTGTAAGTGGGAGGTCAAGGGTTTAATTCCCATTGGTAACACTAGGTTCTTTGATGATGGGGCCTTTGTTTTTTTCCTTCTTTTGTCTTCTCGTGGTGAGGGCTTGGCTAGTTTGTATAGTTTTAGTTCTACCCCCATAAGTAGGACCAAATTTCGAACTAATCTTTTATTTATAATATTTCTGAAGTAATGAAGCTAAGTAAGTAATTCTACTACGAAGGTGATTACAAGGAAATCGCTGAACTATCCTAGACAGAACTCGTCCTCCTGATTTTCTTCCACGGGGTTTGTATGGTCCTCGTCTTCTGGGGTTAGGTTCCCTTCCTCGTGGTTGTTCTCGTTCCCGAGTTCGGCCTAGGCGCGGCTCATGACGTATATCTTTCCGGGAGCGCTGTTGTTTCCTTGATGAGCGGTGCCCCCGTGTTGACCCGTGGTGGTGGTGCGTGGTCTTTGGGGTTGGGTGCACTGGAAGGCCTTGTGTCCTTCCTCTCCGTAGTTGAAGCATCGTAAGGAATTGCCCATGTAGTCCTTGCCTCTATAGTTCTTGTTGCATTTCGGACAAGGAAAGCTTCTAGCGCTAGTGTCGTTGTTTCCCAGGGGTGGCCTTTGGTTGGCCAGGTTACTCGGTCTTGCGTTGGTGTCGTTTCTTGCCCTTTTTACCGGTGGTGCCCCTCCTCCGGTGTTCCTCTTTCGTATTTGTTCCTGAACCCCGCGTTGGAGTAGCTGGATTCGGTAGAGGTTAGCGGCACTGGAGTAAGCCTCGTTGAGAGTCCGAGGTCTGCTTACCACTAGTGCTTTTCGGGCTTCGAAGTTGAGGCCCGAGACGAATCTTTCTATTTTGGTTACTTCGGTGGGGACTAGCTCTGGTGCGAAGCGCGCTAGTTTGAGGAATCGCTTGTGGTATTCTATGACGGTGGCTGTCCCTTGTTTTAGATGGAGGAACTCTTCGTACATGGATGTTTTTACATGTGTTGGGTAGAATCGTTCTCGTAGTCGTGTTTTGAGGTTTTCCCAGTTGAACCTTGGTTCTTGTTGGTAAGCGGGACCCTCGTGGATCCACCAAAGATTGGCCTCGTGTCCGAAGTAGAACGAGGCTATCTCCAGGCGATGTTCTTCTGGGCACTCCACTAACCCGAGAATTTTGTCGAGGGTCCGGATCCATTCCTCCAGGATCACGGGGTCCTCTTCTCCTGAGAACGTGGGTGGTCGATGGTTTGAAACTTGTCGGGCGACGTCTGAGTTCGTGTTTGATGAAGGAGGCGGGGGCCTGTTGTTGCGAAGAGCTACGTCGCTTAGTGCCTGGGCAACTTGCGTTAGTTGTTGTAGCGTTTGGGTCAGGGGGTCGTGTGTGGCGGGTTCTGGAGTTCTTGATTGTCTTCTGTTTGGCGCCATGCTGTCGTCTTTCTGGGTCAATGTTTATAAGAACGTTAAGTTAGAGCTTGATGCTCTTCTTTTGATGCGATAAGCGGGGGAAAAAGTTCTCTTTAGATGGGGGAGGGATAAAGTGAGGGGAGGTTATGTGTAGGTTTCACAATCTCACCGCGCGTCCTAGGATTCCCGAATCCTATGTCCCTAAGGTTCAAGTCTATGTCCTAAGGTCTGTCTTAATAGTCTTATCCTAAGGTCAAACTTAGGCTCTGATACAACTGTAACACCCCGAAATTTCAAAAACATTTAAAGACTATGTAACAAAGGTAAATGATCATAAATCCCAAAATGCTTATAGGAATACGAGGTGTTATGCCACACCTGAGCTAGAGAACTCAGGTGCACAGGCTAAATTCTAAACCTCAATCAGTATCAATACAAAATCATGGCACGCAGGCCGAAAGGGAAAACTATCTAATCTACGCCCCAAGCTTCTAGCACGCTCCAGTGATCTACTCTTCTGTGTCTGAAAGCCAAATATATCTGTTCAGCGAGAGATGCTGGTAACCCACTCCAACGCGTTAAAATACAATACATATAGATATATACATAGTTATAAGAAAACCATTTCGAAGCATGAAGATATATCCTAAGAGGCTCTAGCTTTCAAAACAGGGAATAGACTCAACAGATAGGGCTTAGCACAGTCAACGGACCTAATCAAGCATAAACAATTCACAAGCATAGGAAAACAGGCAAGGCAGATAAAGATAAGCACAATTAATATCCATAACCCAACATATACGATTCCCGGCATAAATCCCAAAGTCACCTCCCCAGACACTCATGACAACAACTCATCCATATCTCATCACATAGCACACTTTGTTGGCGCCACAGGACCAATCGCATGCCCATACATGAGGGTCAGCGCATATAGCTCTGACACGGCCCCGCAGCACCCTGCCCCGTATCGCAACACGGAGGGGTCGATCGCAACCGACCGATGAATCGCAGCTCATCATAGTATGATCGCAACCAAACAGTGGACCGCAGCCCAAGAGTATGTCATCTGACCGCAGCCAGGAAATATGAACCGTAGCTCATGTAGAAATGTTTGATCGCAACCAAACGGTGGACCGCAGCCCTATATAATATTTATATACCTGATCGATCGCAACCGGCCTGGTTAACAGTCAGTATGGTTCTCAACCCATCCAACTGCCCGTATAACCAATTTGCTCGCAACCAAATTGGGGTATCATGCACACATAACACATAGCAAGCACATGCAACCCACATTAACACATTGGGAAGGGGGAGAAAACGTATAGCAAAACCTATGCGTGATCCTTCACATACTAAGAATAATCCTATGGGTTCATACTTCTTTCACCTAGGTCAACGAGATACCAATTCAACTAGCATGCAATATATA
Source organism: Ipomoea nil (assembly GCF_001879475.1). Taxonomy (NCBI): domain Eukaryota; kingdom Viridiplantae; phylum Streptophyta; class Magnoliopsida; order Solanales; family Convolvulaceae; genus Ipomoea; species Ipomoea nil. The sequence goes on from NW_017616542.1 coordinate 190,270, forward strand.
AGACTCATACAACCTACGAACGGTACCCGAAATATCAAACTAGACATAGGCACGATAGACGGAGTCCGTTGGGACACCACGGGGGTCGGGGGAACATCAAACGGGGAAGCCGGAAACCCGAGGTAGGGTATTTTCCAGTGGGTAGCCGGTGGGTGAGGGTTCACCTGCCGGCTGCCCGCCGGTGGCGTGAATCCGGGCAGCGGGTGCCCGGCGGGCAGCTGCCCGCCCGCCTGCTGCCCGCTGCCGGCGTTGCCCAAATAGGCCGCGTGAAGGTGGCGGGTCCCCTACCCCCACATACCCCCCACTGACTCTTTTTCATCAAAAACGCCCCGGGAACCTTTGTGGAACCCGAAACCATGCTTAGACACTTTCAAACGCAATGGATAACACACGTAGACAATTAACGGATCAAAATCAAGAAACATACGACACATAACCTATCATGCTTTCCTAAACATAATCAACACCCAAACATACAAATTCCCACCCAATCTACCAAGAATAATACCATACGAATTTCACAATATAACCTAGGGTTCTAATTATTTTTAAATCAACAAGAACACAATTCATCTTCTAATATCAAGATTCGGTAGGAATATCATATAATCATCAAGAACACCAAGAACACCATATAATCATCAAGAACCTCTTATCATCAAGATTACCCATGGAATCATAACACCAATTATCATGATCATTATAACGAATCATCAACACACAAGAATATGGGGGAAATCCTAAGAGGGCAATCATAGCTATGAAAATAGGTTTTGTTGAGACATGGGTTACCTCTTAGCCTTAATTAATTCCTTAGCTATGAAGGGTCTTTCTTTAAGCTTTCTTCTTTCTTGATTTCTCCTAGGGGAATTCTTGGAGCTTCTTGTGTGGTGAGGGATTATTGTGGTGGGGGGTTCTAGGTGCGTCTTAAGTCCCCTATTTATATATCTAAGAGTCTTACTTCGGGTCTATTCCTTCTGGGACTAGGGGTTGGGTTTAGAGATGGGGGCCCATGGACTATGGTGGTCCTTTTCCTAGTTAATTATTGTAATTTATTTCTTCCTTTTGGGCAATTGGTTAAATGATTAATCGGTTTTAGGGGTCGTAACACGGGGTGTTACATCGGGTTCGTTTTCTAATAAACAAGTTAGAGTACCCGAATCATACTCAAACAAGTAAGTTAGAAAATCAGAACCAAATAATTTTTCAACTCTTTCCCGCTTATTGCGTCTCGGCTCGAGCTCGGGTTCTTTCTCAGATTCCCCACTATCATTATCCATAGTTTCGTCAAACATCCGTTTTGACGTACTTGGTCCATCATTGTACCTACAAGAAAATACGTTTTCAAAGAAAGATGCATTCCTTGATTCTACTATCGTGTTCGTATGTACGTCCGAAATATGGGTCTCGTGTACTAAAAACCGATAAGCACTACTGTTATGTGCATAGCCAATAAAGATACAGTCCACCGTCTTAGGACCTATCTTTACTTTCTTAGGTGTTGACACTAAAACTTTGGCAAGACACCCCCACACTTTCAAGTACTGGTAGGAAGGTTTCCTACCGTTCCACAGCTCATAAGGAGTCTTATCGAGCTTCTTGCAGGGTACCTTATTCAAAAGGTAATTACTTGTCAAAATCGCCTCGCCCCATATGTTTTGAGGTAGGCCCGAACTTATAAACATCGCATTCATCATATCTTTCAATGTACGATTCTTACGTTCAGTAACACCTTTCGATTGAGGTGCGTAAGGTGTCATACGCTCGTGTATGATACCTACATTTGGACAGAAGTCACTAATTGGTGGTTTGTACTCACCACCTCTATCACCTCTAACCTTCTTAATCATACAATTAAGTTGGTTTTCAACATCATTCTTATAATGAATGAATTTTTCCAAGGCTTCGTCTTTGCTCTTTAGCAAATACACAGAGCAATAACGTCTGCTATTGTTGATAAACGTGATAAAATATTTATTACCACCACTCATTTGTATCAATCTAAAAGTGCACAATTCACTATGGATTAATTCTAGTTGTTCAGCTTGCCTTTCAACCGATTTGAAATGTACTTTCGTTAGTTTTGGCTCAACACAAATTTCACATTTGTTATTTGTGTTAATTTGAAAATTAGGAACATGGTGCATGCTAATTAATATATGTATATAATTAAAATTAACATGACCTAATCTAGTCTATCATGCCATAAACTGGAAGACTCAAGCAAGTAAACAGAAGTAACTTTGCTTTTATTCATGACAATAGGCATACATTGAGCTTAAAAAGCTCATCAGTTATATAACCTTTGCCTACAAGCATTCCTAACTTAGACAAAACAACCTTGTTTGACTCGAACACCATGCGGAACCCATGTTTGTTCAGTAGCGAGCTAGACACAAGATTCTTCCTCAGCTCTGGAACATAAAGCACGTTGTTCAACGTCAGTTTCTTGCCGGAAGTCATCTTCAGAACCATCTTGCTCATGCCTTCCACAGCAGACTGAGTAGAGTTTCCCATCCACACCTTTTCGCCCTAAACGGTCTCAAAGGTGTTGAACATCTCTCTGTTGCAACACAAGTGCCTGGTTGCACCGGTGTCGATGAACCACTCACGTGGGTTAGAGCCCACGAGGTTCACCTCGGTCACCATGACAAAAAGGCTAATATCGGCCTCCTTCTGATTGCTTTCTTCAACCATGTTGGCTTCAGAACTCTTGTTCTTCTTCTTTGGAACCTTGCATTTAGAAGACTTGTGGCCAGGCTTGCTACAATTGAAGCATTTACCATTAAAATTTTTCTTGGTAACACCACCATTTGGACCTAGATTTCTCTTGTCCTTCTTGTTCCTCTTGGAGCTTTTACCATGATAGGACCTCACCCATCATTCGTCTTGTTCCCCTCCTCAATTCTAAGTCGTTGGATCAGGTCCTCCAGGTTCATCTCCTTTCGCTTATGCTTAAGGTAGTTCTTGAAGTCCTTCCACCTTGGAGGCAGCAAGTGGATCACAGATCCCACTAGGAAGGCTTCACTCAACACCATGCCCTCGTCACGAATTTCGTCGAAGATTAGTTGCAAATCTTCTATCTGACTTAGCACGGTCTTGGAATCAACCATTTTGAAGTCAATGAATCGGCCAACCAGAAATTTCTTTGCGTCGGCATCCTCGCTTCTATACTTATGATCCAAGGCTTCCACAATGCCTTCATTGTGCTAACCTTATGATATACATCGTATAATGCATCACACAATCCATTCAAGATGTAGTTTCAGCACAGGATGTCCGAATCCTTCCAATAGCCAACCGCCAACACGGATTGGGCATCTTGTTCCTTCAACTCAGGAACTTTCTCGGTCAAGAACCTTGCCAAGCAGAGAGTTTCTAGGTAGAACAACATCTTTTGTTGCCACCTCTTGAAGTTTGATCCATTACCGATGAACTTCTTTGGTCTTTCAGCCGAACCGCTTGGTACCCGCACCGTAGGGATGTATCCCTTGGTGCTCCCACCATCTTGTGAACCAACGTTCACAGGTGGTGCCTGGGAATTCGCAAAGTTGTTGCCATTCCCAACACTGTTGTTCTCAACAACATTTTCCTCCGTTTGATTAGGCAGTACGGGGTTCTCCATTTTCTTCAAGGAAATTAGGAGAAAAACAACCAACGGGAAACAAGAATAAGATTTTAAGATTGTTGGATATTTGTTGAAAAAACTCAGTAATTGTGACAACCCAAAATTTATTTTATAAATCCGGGTTTAAGAAAATCCAAAATAGCCAAATTTTCACTCCATAATTTTTTTTTACAAAGAAAGCAGTGTTGAATAAATTATTTTGAGCCATTTTAAATTTAATTCGACACCAAGAATGGATTTAATTCCAATATCCTAAAATTTCGGGTACATCGCGTTCCAAGTTTTGAACTGAAAATTCAATCTGAGTGAAAACGGGAAAAATTTGAGTAGCCTAAATAAGTGTCTATCTAGAAACCATTTTGAGAAATTCAATTTCAAACCTAATCTACTTTCAAAATCCTGATTTTAGACCATGGACCATGAAGCATGGTGAACCACACCACTCCAAGAGCTTGTCTGATGCAACTTTCTAGCCAACCCTTTACATTTTTGCCCCCCTCCAATCATGAGAGATCTTCTTAGGGTTTTGTGCTATTTTATATTGAGCCATTCTCAGACTTTTGCCTCTTGATTCCACTCTTTGCTTCCCCAACCATTTTGCTCTGCAAAACACAAGTCACAGTAAGTTCTCCATTTCTTAAGTTTCCTACTACTCTATCTCTGAGAACTTGGAAGTAAGTTGTTGTGTGATTTGTTTGAGATGTTTAGGAGGTGAAGGAGGGTGTAGCTAGCTTGGGAAGAAGGTGGAATCCCAGCCAAGAGAAAAAGTCTACAAAGGTATAACCCATGTACTCCCAAAGCTATTTCTAGACTATGTGAAGTCTATGTTTTGAGTAGAAATGTTAGATATTGAAGTGTATGAGTTTTTACATGACCTATTGTTGCTTGTTGATGTGTTGTAGATGTTTTGGATGAGTTAGAGATGTCTGGTTTAATTTTACAGATGAGAAGAAATCATCTGGTGCACAGACAGTGTGCACCAGTAGTTTGGGCGGCTCCACCCAACGGCCCACCAGGGGGACCGTTGGCTAGAACGGTGGCCAATCGGGCCTAGGCAATGGCCCTAGGAGGGAACCGTTTCCTAGAGCCGGCTTTGAGGTGGCTTGAGCGGCGGGTCTAGCCTAGCCCCACCCAAGCTCCGTTGGTTGTTCTCTGTGCAATGGCTGGGCCCTTGCGGCTCAGCTATGTGTCGTTTTGGACGGGGTGTCGAGGGCCCTTGTGGTTCAGTACCTCGGGTCCGTCTTGACGCATGTTTTGGCTTTGATTTCATTGAGTTTAGAGAAAAATTGAGCATTTTATGCTAAGATTTGTAAGCCTAATTGTTGCAAAGTTTGGTTTGCGTAATTCACAGTGAATGTGTTTAAGTTTATGAGTCTTGAGTATTTTATTTGCTAAGCATTTTATGTTTTGATTGTTAAATAGAGAAGCATGAGCTTAATTAGTTGAGTTTAGCCATCAAAGCATGCCTAAATTGTATACTGTGAGTTGATAAAATGTACTACCAAGTTTGTTAATTTTCAAGCATATCTATGTTGAGAGTATTTTGAGTTTCAAAATCATGTTAAATACTTGCTAAGTGTTATTGAGAAGAATTTTTGGGTTTCGAGTAGTAAGCATGATATATGAAATTGTTGAGTTTCACAGTGAATAAAAGCTAGAAGCACTATTTCACAGTATTTGGCATTGTTAAGCATTTCATGTTTTAAAAGTGCATAAGTGGCCATTGTGAGCCTAAGTATTATTTTCTAAAATCTCATTTTCATGTAGAAAGCATTTACCTTGCCATATTGAGATTGAGTTGATGAGTATGTGCATATTTGCATAAGAAGAATATTGCATGATCTGAGTTGCATGAGTGATATATCTATTGTGAGGAAAATAGTATTTTTGGAGGATCCGTTTGGACTATATCCTATAAGAGAAAAAGAGAAAGCAACGGACATTGCGATCCGATATCATGTAATGCGGCGTGTTCCCACGTTACGAGGTTGGAAACTGCCCGCCAGGCTTGGAATCCTGGTCAGGGGGTGTGCACACTGATAGTTCGATACCTGATTCCACAGAGTATGAGTATTGGAACCACGAGATTGGTTCTGTGGGCGCGATGAGAGATTGGCCGGCTATACGCCGTACCTAATGGGTTAATTCACACTATGGTGAAGCACGGCCTCGCCCACGAGTAAAGAGAAAGAAAGCGAGTCAAGAGACTCAAGAGAAAGAAAGTGAGTCACTGAGACTCAAAGAAAAGAAAAGCAAAGAAAGTCATTTATGACAACAAGAAACCTCCACAGAAAAGTATTCTTTTTGAGAGAGCGTGAAAGTATATTATATATCTTGCACTAGATTGCATGAGTAGTAGCACAGGATTGCTTATTTATATATTTTGCACTATATTGCATGAGTAGTAGCACGAGATTGCTTATTTATATATCTTGCACTAGATTGCATGAGTAGTAGCACGAGATTGCTTATTTATATATTTTGCACTAGATTGCATGAGCAGTAGGACAAGATTGCTTATTTACATATCTTGCACTAGATTGCAAGAGTAGTAGCACGAGATTTCTTATTATATATCTTGCACTAGATTGCATGAGTAGTAGCACGAGATTTCTTATTGATATATCTTGCACGAGATTGCATGAGTAGTATCTGATGGCATGAGTTGCATATTTGATTTATATGAGGAAGCATGAGAATATTGATTATTGAGAAGCTTTAGATTGTTCATAAGATGAGAATGTGACGAGTTGTTTATGATTAAGTACGCCTATTTGGGTATTAGGTTTCAAGCATCTAGAAGTTACGCCAAAGTATGTTAAGTGTTTAAACTTGCTTGAGCAAAGAATGTGGAACCTTGTTTTCCAAAGTATATACTGTACTTACTTTACAGGGTGGAGTGGCGTTATACTTAGCCTCGTGCTAACGGGTTTGCTTGTTATTTGTTGCTTTTTAACCCCTTTCAGGTGGACCAAGCTCGTAGGTACGAGAGAGAGTTTCGAGTTAGACTAGGTAGTTAGATGACTTGTAGTCTAAACTCATGTTTTGGTTGTAATACCCTATCTTTTGATGGTGCTGGACACCGAGGTTTTATTCCCCTATATTCTTGGATATTAGTTTGACTTGTTATTGTTTATTTTACCCTAGCCTGTGCAATCACCGTGGAGAGTGATTGTGGCGGTGACACTCCTTTAAGTTATTTATTAAGTTTTATTCCGCTGCTTAGTTTATCTGTAAAGGTTTAGTTTGTTAAGTAAGTTTAAGAAAAAGGGGGTGTTACAATAATAATCCTACAAAACAAGGATTATTACTTTATCAGAAATTTTGGGAAGGAAATGGTGAAGAGATATGGCTCGGGTTTGGTATAGGTGGTTAGTACGAGTCGAGCGAATTACTCTTTCCTTAAAACCTTATTTGCTACCTCCCACAAGTGCTAGGAGCATTGTAGCCTAGGTTTTCCAAGATAAAACGTACTACAATTCAATTGTTTGAGCACCCAAACAATGAACCCGGCGAACTAGAGCAAAGTTTAGAACACAATTGGTAAAGAAGGGAGTAGAAGCAGAATTTTGTGAGCTGAAAAGCATAGTGGAATTCCTGTTTTTTTCCTTGTGTAAAGTGTTGTTGCTCTACCTCTTCTTTTATAGGGCTGTTGGAATTAAATAGCATTTATTGTGACATTTAAAACTGATTTAAAATCAGTTTGTAACTGTGACACCCCAAAAATCCACACTCCAAAACATGAATTAATTGAGTAATTAATTCTATTTCTTTTGAGGAATTGATTCCTAAAATCCTGATTTTTGATACTCAAGGACTAGTATTTAACTAGTTAATCTTTAAGTTGTGTTGTACCTTGTGCTTTGAGAGGAGTTCCCTTGTTCCTTACACTTTCTAAGAGTTAGTAAGGGTATCCTTGTCTTTTCACCAAGAGCTTGTTTTGTAACCTAAACCTAGAAGACTTCTTCATTTCATTCCCTTACATTTCCTAGAAAATATCTCTACCTTCTCTCTAGAAAACAAGAGTAGCTTGTTCTTCAAGCCAAAAGAAGCCTTTGTCAAGATTCCAAGTTTTGCTTCCAAGATTCAATCTTTCCTCTATTTTGGCATCTAGAAGGGTAAGATCTAAGCTTGTCTAGTCTTTTTGGTTCCATCTTAGTTGTCTTTTCTTAAAGGTTGGATCTTTATGATCTTTTGGTTTGATCTTGAAGTGGGTTTGGCTAGTGAGCTTAGTGGAGAGCTTGTTGTGGTGTAAGAAGAGTCTTTTGGTCTTCAAGTGGTAACCCATGCTCTAAAAAACCTATTTTGCTTACCTATATATGATTTCTTGGCTTCTACTTGTGTTTTGCTATGAAATGTGAGAGTTTATGCATTTATCTTGTGATATTGCATATCTAGAGCTTGTGTTTAGGTTTCCTTTGTGCCATTGCTTGGCATTTTCCTTAGTTCAAGTTATTTTGTTGTGCTTGGTGAGATTTGGCATGTTTTGGACTTGAATTTGTGTTTGGAGGAGAAAATCCCCGAAGGGATTTGTTGTGGTACAGGGACGTACCCGCGGGCGGAACGGCGGGCGGGGCACCACCCGCGGGAACGTATTCCTTGTGGGTGTTGTACCCGCGGGCGGGACCACGGGTGGGGCACTACCCGTGGGTCTACCCGCGGGGAACACAGTGATGTTGGAGTGGGATTTGTTCCCCGTGTTTCGTTTGTCTCGGTGTTTGATCTTATGGCCTCCCGTTGTTCTTTTGTGGAACTATTTGAGCGTCTTCTTGATGTTTCGTAGGTCTAGAGCTTTTGGTAGGTATCTATGTAGGATCTTTGGTGTTGTGTATCGTGCTAAGTGTTCAACATTGTGTTTCGTTGAACCGTGTGGTGTCTTGTGTGTTCCTCGGAACTATCTTGAGTTTCTTCGTTGTTGAGCTTGCTAGTTATTATCCTAATGCTAGCGTCGTTGTGTCGATGGGTGGTGACCTGTCTCTTGATTGAGTATGTTTCGTACCTCTGTTGCAATCCGTTGCTTGTTTCGTGTGAGTGGTGGTGCGTGTGTGGCTTTACCTGGATTGCACGATTAGTGGTATGGGACGCTAGTCACCAAGGTATTGCAGCGGTCCTCGTGGTGGCCGTGACATGATTTCATGGAGTTGTGGCTGAGTCCACGTGTTTGGGGGATAACATTGTGTTATCCGGGCATGTGTTGCCGTGAATTGGTGGGTTTTCGTTTGTGGTTATAGGTGGGGGACGACGGTCCCGGAGGAATAAGGTTGGACTTGGCTGTACAGGGGCTTTCTGGAGGTAATGGTTGGCACCGAAGGTACAAGGTTGGGGGTAGCCATAAGGTTGGAACAGGGCATAAGGAAGGCATATCAACTCGTGATGGGTGATGTCACGAGGGCTTGTGAACCCGTTGTTGTGGTGAGTTCTCTTCTCTCATGACGTGTGTAGTCACGGAGGCTTGTGGTGTGTTTTGGCATGTGTTGCCGTTGGGTGAGTCTTTATCCTTGTGTGTGGTTAACCTTTGTGGTTTGGGATGTGTTCCAGGTTTTGTCCTTGTGAGTGGTGAGTCTTGTGTTGTCTTTTGATCTTGGCTTTTGACTTATATATATGTATTCTGTTCCGAAAATGGTTTTCATATTATATATCTACCTATTTATGATACTTAACGGTATTGGTGGGTTACTAGCATCTTTCGCTGACCGGACGTCGCCCCGATGTTTATCTTTGTATCTTTCAGGTGATGCGTAGTTGAGCGCGATGTCTAGAGCCGGTAGCTTAGCACCTGTATCTTTAGACAATGTTGTTGAGGCATGTGTGCCAATGTCTTTAGATTGTTCTAGTTTGGTTGTTTTTGGGATAGTGTTACACTTGCAGATTGTCGCCGTTTTGGATTCCTTTTATCCAGTTATCTTTTTATCTTCCGTTGTGCTAGTTTTGTGCTTGATGTGCAGGTGTTAAGACTCGTTTTAAGTAGTCTTGTTTTTTGGGGGGGGGGTGTTACAGTAACACCTGAAGCAACAGCCCACTACATGAAATAAAATTCAAATTTAAAATTGAAATTAATAGAGAAATTAATTGTGTAACTGTTGAATTCAATCTCACAACGTTCTGGTTGCAGAAAGGGCTGAACTCGCACTCTAACCTTCTGGCTCGCTCTTCAGTTTCGGCCTCAAGGTTGAACTCTCTGGCTGTTCAGTTTCGGCCTCAAGGCCGAACTATTGTGGTTGTTTTGTTTTGGCCTCAAGGCCGAACTCATGAACCTCTTGGTTTAGTTCGACCTTGGCCGAATTTAACTGTAACACCCCTAAATTTCACAGATATTTAAAACTTATAAAATAAAGGCTAATCTCTTATTAATTCTCAAACAGAGCATAACTAGACATAGTAGTCGGGGTGCTATGCCACATCTGAGCTGGAGAACTCAGATGCACAGGCTAAACTAACCAACAAAGCATAAGCCATGACTAATGCGCAAACACAAATCAAGGCAGGCAGGCCCGTCTCGTTCAGTCTAGAACTATCTAACTAAGTCCACGGGTCCACTAGCGCGCTCCGAAGCTACTCACGGTTCCTGAAAAATATTTGGTATAACAACCGTCAGCGAATAATGCTGGTAACCCACTCCAATGCGTTAAGTACAATATAGGTAGATATAAGAATCTCATTTTAAAACTGGAATACATATATACTTGTGAAACTCTAATTTAAATATGAGAACAGACTCAATCAAGCAATAGCAGATGCATTCAATATAATTAAACATAAACATAAAGATTCTAGCATGCATCCTAAGGTCATCAGACTACGCAATACCAACCATACTAATACCCAGTTATCATCACAGTCAAACAATCAACAATAAGACACATATTGGTGTACACACATATGGTGGTGCCGCAGGACCATTCACATGACCCGAACCTTGAGTTACATTGCCAAGGGGTCAGTACATATAGCCCTGACATGGCCCTGCGGCACTTTAACTTGTACCGCAGCACAAGGGGAACCAAACGATTGATCCCAACCAATCAATGAACCGCAGCTCATTTGTATCATAAATGTTTGATCGCAACCAAACTATGAACCGCAACCCTATTATCAAATATGTCTGATCGCAACCAGATTATGGACCGCAGCCCTATATATATATATATATATATATATATATATATATATATATATATATATATATATATATATATATATATATATATATATATATATATATATATATATATATATATATATATAAAACAGCCGATTATTCTCAACCAATCCAACTGCCCGTATAGCCGACCGATCACAACCGGTCGGGTTAATACCTGGTTGTTCTCAACCAACCAGATAGTCATTATAGCCAATTGATCACAACCAATTGGGTCATCATGCACAACAACATAGAAGCCAAACAACATGCAACCCACATTAACATATAACGAGGGGGAATCATCGGGGAACACTTAACCCAACATAAGTCATACATAACAAACCGCATTAACCCACCCATGACACTCCTACGGGATCATACACCTTCCTCCTAAGCCAACGAGATACCAATTCAACTAACATGCCATACACAAGACTCTTTTATCCTATGAACGGTACCCGATACATCAAACTAGACTCACAAACATCGATGGGGTGTACCGGGATACAACGGGACATGGGGAAATACCAAACGGGGGAAAACATCGCATTACACACCAACTTTCCACTAGGTGGGCGGTGGGTGGAGGACCACCCGCCGGCGGCGGATACAGCTCCAGCGGGTGCCCGCTGGAGACCGGGCAAGGGGGCAGCGGGTAGGTGGCGGGAACCCCTACCTCCACCTACCCCCCACTGACTCGTATGTAATATTTCAGTCCCGGGATCATTCGTGGTACCCCAAACCATGTCCAGACACATTCAAACACAAACGACAACACCACGTATTCAAGTAACGGAATTAAACCAAGAATCACACCAAATACACCCTAACATGGTTCCTAAACATGCCAAGACTCAACATAAATCACATAACGATCCAGGGACATCTGGAATCGCCAGAACATCAAGAAATCTATATGCAAAGTCCTAAACACAAGTCCTAGACTAGAATCAACACCCGATCATGCAACATCCCACCCAAATATACCAAGAATATTATAATACGAAATCCACGTTTTAACCGTAGGGCTCTAGACATAATCAAAATACAAGATCATTCATGTAATTACTCATAGTATCAAGAACATCATGATTATCACATAAACATCAAGATTATCACATAAACACCAAGATTATCACATAAACACAATATAAACCCTAGGCAAAGCTCTATCAAGACTCAAGCACATAGAATCATATATCAAAGGAGGCAATGAATAAGATATAGCGAGGAAAATAGGTTTTGTTGAGACATGGGTTACCTCTTAGCCTTAATCAATATCCTTGGCTACTAAGGTTCTCTCTCTAAGATTCTTCTTCCGTTTGTCCTTCCTAGGCTAGTTGGTGGGGAATTCCTTGGCTGGGGTTCTTGTGGGTGATTTCGTGTGAGGGAAAGGGAGAGGAAGGGTTCTACTTGCTTCTTAATCTTCTATTTTTATTTCTAAGAGAAACCTATTCAAGGCCTGACTAATAGGTCCCGCTTTCTCCTATTCCCTATGGGTTTAAGATTTCTTGTTCAGGTAAGGGTCCACGATCCATTGTGGGCCGCCTTAGTTAATTAAGGGGATTATAATTGGATTGACCCCCCCCCCCCCCCTTTTTAATTGTATTAATTAGCGGGATTAATTTTGTGACACCCCGTATTTTCCTAAAATAAACTATAGTCCCGATATTAAATATTTTTATTAAAAATATTTATATAGCTATTTAATTTAAAATGGGCTCGGGCCTATTTATTATATGAACTATTAATTTTGTACCCAAATACCTTAAACCCAAAAGAGATTTTAATTACCTAAAGCCTATCTAGTACTATAAGCCCATATAATTATATATGTGACATAGTGTAACCTCAAAATGTCAAGCCTAATGTATAAACCATCTCCATCAAAATACAAGTGTTAAGCCCAAGGTGTATCATTGTTCTTTAACCCAACCACTTGACCCTACCCACTAATCCTAAACTTGTCCAACCCACTAGTAACTCAATGGCAACCTATCTAGGCTATAATATGTGTGTACATACGTATGATAGCAGAGCCGCAACTCCATCTTCTTCGCCCTCTTCCCCTCGGCTTTTCCCTTTTCCCCCTCTCTCTCGGCTAAGCACCCATGAAGGCATGCTTGGTTTCTCTCCCCTTCTTGTGACGCCATCCAGCATAAACTCTATTTTTTCCCTTCTTCCCCTTCGGTTGTCCGGCATGGGCAGAGCAGCGTGGTGGCGGAGTCCAGTGGTCGTCGTCGACAAGTAGAGCAGCGTGGTGGTGGTGGTCCAACGACAAGCAGCCTCCCTCCTCCCTCACCCCTCTCGATCAGTGCAGCTCCGGCGAGACGGTGTCGTAATGTGGCGTCAGCAGGTCAAAGCCGCGAGCTTGGCGTCCTCTGTTTCCGGCGAGCTCCTCTTCCTGCGGCGGGGACGATGGAGCCCGGCAGTGGCGTCCTTCCCTTCTTCTGGCAGCGCGTGGGCTTTGGGTGTCGTGATGCAGCTTGGATGTCGTGGTGCCGGCGAGTGGTGAACCTACCCATGGCACCACCCGTGGTTGCATGGCAGTGAAGATCGACGAAGAAGGTGAGCTTTGTCTTGGCTTTGTTGCTTTGTTTAGCTTAAGTATATTTAGTGTTGTTTAAGTTATTAAGAAGCAGCCTAGCTTAGCGGTTAGAGGGGTGGGTATGTTTGCAGTTGGCTAGGGTTTAATTCTTACCTTAGCTTAAATAGTAATTATGTTTTAATTAATAAGTTTTGCCTTATGTTTGGTTAGGAGCTTATCTTCTAGTGCATTAGTGTTGTGAATAAGTTAGCAATAGAATACCTAGCCTAGATGGTTAGACTTGTGGGTAATTTAGGGAGGAACTAGAGTTTTAATCCCCTTATGAGCATAATTAGTGTTAATTAGTACTTTTGTTAATTAGTGAAGATCCGGTTTAATTCACAGGTTCCCGATAGCATGGCTTTTTGAGTTGAGCCTATGTTGGCGTTGTTTTTGGATGGTTAAGCGAAGGAGGTAACCCATGCTTTACAAAACCTATTTTATTACTTATATGATGATTTCTTGGTTTCTACTTGTGATTCTTGTCTTGAAATGTGAGATTTGATGCATTGTCTTGTGGTAATGCATGTTTAGAGCTTGTTATTAGGGTTCTTGTATGCCATTGCTTGGCTATTTCTTGGGTTCAAGTCATATTGTTGTATTGTGAGATTTTGGGTGTTTTGGACTTGAATTTGGACTTGTTGTTGAAAATCCCCGAAGGGATTATTTGGTGTACAGATCGGTACCCGCGGGCAGAACGGCGGGCAGAGCTCCACCCGCCGCCCCACCCGCGGGGTACGTATGTTGTGGGCATTGGTACCCGCGGGGAACGTTGTGAGATGTTGGCGGGGATTTGTTCCCCGTGATTCTTTTGACTTGGTATTGATGTTTTGACCTCCCGATGTTGTTTCATTGGGCGATTTGAGTGTCTTCTTGATGTTTCGTATGTCTAGTACGGTATGTTAGGAATCCATGTAGGAGTTGGTGTCTTGAATCGTGCTTGTGGTCCAACTTTGTGATTCGTTGGGTTGATGTGAGTCTTGTATGTTCTATGGAACTACTTTTGGTTTACCCATTTGATAAGCATGCTAGTTTGATGTTGAAATGCTAGTGTGTGCGGTTTGTTCTTTCCTCTTGAGATTGGCAACTTGTGTTGACCATCGTTTGGTGTCGGATTGTGATCCTTCGTTGTTGAGTATGGTTTCATATCTTTGTTGTGATCCATTGATTGATTCCTATGAGGTGAACATATGTAATTGTTGTGACATTTGATGGAAGCATGACTAAGGTTTATGGAGCCTTGGTTTTCCTGATAATGATGCGGTCCTCGTGTGGACATGATTCAAATTGGTGGTGTGACCTGAGCGTAGGCTCATATGTTGGCGGTTGTGTGATATGAATTGTACCTTCGTGTACTGATATGTTGGCAGAAATGTTGGCGGTTGTTGGCGGGGGAAAGATGGTTCCTGGAGGCATAAGGTTGGACTCAGAAGTACAGGGGTTACTCAGAGGTAATGGTTGGAACTGTAATAAGGCCGGGGCAGCCATATGTTTGGAACTATGATATTTGTGACATGTAGTTGTCACTGTGGCATGTAGTTTCCAATGTGTGAATGTGTTTCTTTGCTATTGAGCATGTCTTGATGTATTCTACTTTGTGATCAGTAGGATACATCTCGAGTTGTATTGTTTACTGTTGGTATTCGTGTCTTGTTGTTGTCATGGGATGTTGATTTTCCTTTTTTCCTTTGACAGTGTGAAAGAGTCTTTGAAGTAGACTTCTCACTATGGTTTTTGAAATGATATATACTGTATTCCATTTCAAAAATGGTTTTGACTTATACTATCTTTATATGCTATTTAACGGTATTGATGGGTACCAGCAATGTTCGCTGACCGGGTGTCATCCCCTATCTTTATGTTGCTTTACAGGTTTTGAGTAGCATGTCAGAGAGCGCGCTAGCAGTTCGTTAGTTAGTGTAGCTCCTCATGACTGTTTTGGTTAGACTTTTGGCTTGTGAGCCATGGATTTTTATGAGTATGACTTATACGTTTGTTTAGACTTAGCCTGTGCACCTATAGATGTATAGGTGTGGCATAACATCTCCCGTACTTGTCTTTTAGCTTCCGCTTTACTTTAATCTTCATGATTAGACTTTATCTCTTTATTAAGACTTAATTTGTTTTTTTAAAAGTTGTAAAAATCGGGGGTGTTACAAATTTAATAATTAATTCGGATTTGAAGGTCGTAACACGAGGTGTTACACCCTCCCCCCCCCCCTAACAGAAAGCTTCGTCCCCGAAGCTTAGATTTGATGGGGTCGGCCATCCTTTCTTATCCTAGGGGTTAGTCTATGTTACCTTGTGTGAATAGCTCGGGATAGCGTTCCCTCATGGCACTTTCAAGTTCCCAGGTTGCCTCCTCGGTCTCGTGATTGGACCAGAGGATTTTAACCATTTCTATGGTTCTTTGGCGGGTGGCCCTTGTCTTAGTGTCCAGGATCTTTACAGGTCTCTCCTTGTAGGTCAGGGCGTCGTCCAAGCTTACTGTTTCGGGTTGCAATATGTGAGTTGCATCGTGCATATATTTCTTTAGTTGCGACATGTGGAACACGTTGTGCACTCGTTCTAGCTCGACTGGTAAGGCGAGGCGGTAAGCCAAGTTCCCTACTTTTTCTAAGATTTCGTAAGGACCAATGAATCTAGGACTGAGCTTCCCTTTCTTTCCGAACCTCATCACTCCTCGTGTGGGTGAGATCTTTAGCCAAACCTTCTCTCCTATGGAGAATTCGGCTTGTTTCCAACCTAGGTCGGCGTAGGACTTCTGGCGGTCCTGTGCAGTCTTCATTCTTTCTTGTATGCGTTTGACTTTTGTTATGGTGTCCTGTAGATATTGTGGCCCCAGAGTTACTGGGTTGACCATGTCTTCCCAACATATGGGTGTCCTACATTTTTGACCATATAGTGCCTCGTAGGGAGCCATGCGGATGCTTGCGTGATAGCTGTTGTTGTAAGAGAATTCGATAAGGTTTAGGTGTTCTTCCCATGTTCCCGGGAAGTCTAAAATACAGGCTCTTAGCATATCTTCGAGGGTTTGAATTGTCCTTGTTAGTGTTTTTATGTTCAAAAACCCCATATTATAATTGGCAATATTATTATGGCATACTAAGATAGGTTTAGAGTCTGTCGGTTGGGTCTACAGTTTACTGATCAAGCAGAAGCAACGACAGAAGAACTGACACTGAAGATCTGATTTAGGGAAGCTGTTTTCTTAAGAGTCTTACGCGGTATTATCAGCTCAGTATGGAAAGACGATCAACGTATCTTCAAAGAAGGTAATGGACCTAATCTGCTGAGATTACATTCCTCTTTTATTGTCCTACCTTCTACAATCAAAGATCTTTTCTGGAGAGTGTTTATAGAAGGATCTATAAGTACCAGTTCTAAAAGGTAACTGGGGTTACGCCAAATAAGAAGAAGAAACACTCCATATCAGCTTGAAGAGTCTAGATCTTTGATTGTTATGCACCTTCTCAATACAACTTGTTCATGGTGATTAAGATGATGAACTTGAGAAGAGTTACTGCTGCTTAAACGAAAGGACACTAAGATCACACTGTTGTGGGAACAACATTATAGAGCGTCACTGAAGTGGACTGCATCAGAGCTGGCTCTCCAAGTGAAGGGACTTCATTGGACTTCTGTATGCATGGCTCTCCATCTTCAACAATCCACTAAACTTGTGTAGACTGGGTATGTACCTTGTGTGGGGCACTTGGGTAAGATTATTGTATATCTACCTTTGTACATTGGATTATGACTTAGTGGATTGGACGCCTATGTGATCGTCCCCCAGACGTAGATACACACTATATCGAACTGGGTAAACATTGTGAGTGTTCGTTCTGTGTGTTTGTTTATTTTTCTCTGATGTTCACTCCATGATCTATCATTACTAAGTAGGTGCTTAACTGAATCTATCAGTATTCTAAGTCAGCAAACTATTTCTGATAATTTTCGTAAAATGAGGAAATGCAAAATTACATGTGGTATCAGAGCTTTTAAGTCTACATAGTGACTTGATCCGAAGGGCTATCTTATTTTTGCATTCTCTCTGTTTTTGTGGAAGTCTGTCTGTGTGTTCGTTAGCTGGTTGTTGATTTCGGGACGGACGCAAGTATGAAACCACCAGAACTAGATGGTCACAACTACTCTTTCTGGAAGGCTCGTATGGAGATATATCTTCAAGCACAAGGAACCAGGGTTTATCGCACCATCCTAACTGGGTGGAGTCGACCTACTACTCCGAATGCACAAGGAGTTGCTGAAAAAAAACCCATAGAGACTTGGACAGAAGATGAAATGAATGCCTCTGATCTGAACAACAAAGCACTAAACTCAATTGTTGGATCGCTACATGAATCTGTTTTTACGCTTGTTACAGGGGTAAAAGAGGCTAAACGGGTATGGGAGATTCTTGAAACCAGATATGAAGGAACCAGTGATGTCAAATAGTCAAAGTTGCAAATGGTTCTATCAGAATTCGAAGCTCTCAGAATGATTGAAGACGAAACCATTTCTACCTTCCACAGTAGGGTTTAGAACTTGATGAACCGAGCCTCAATTCTTGGGGAACCATTCACTGATGAGAGAGTGGTCAAAAATATTCTCAGATCCCTACCTAAAATTTTCGAATGAAAGTAACGGCTATTCAGGAACACACAGGTTAGGAAAAGAAGACTGTCGGAGAACTCATGGGAAGCTTGCACACATATGAACTGGAAGTTCTTGCTGATGATGATGTTTGAAGCAACAAGAAAGGAAAGTCTGTAGCTTTTGTGGCTGAAGCTGATCGAGAATTGGACACAGACGACATAGATGATGAAACCCTAGCTCTCCTAACAAAAAACTTCAAGAAAATCTTAAAAGGGTTCAACAGAAAGGGTCAAGGTCAGTCTACAAGAACACAATACAAAGGCAACAACCCTTCATATCAAAAGGTTGAAACAGCACCCCTCTCACAGAACAATCAATCTCAGACTGGGCGATCGAGACAAAACAGAAATAGTACTACAGACACAGGAAAACCCCTCAATCGGTCAGTGCAGTGTAGGGAATGTGAAGGATACGGTCACATACAGGCTGAATGTGCAACATATCTTAAAAGGAAAAACGCTATGTCTGTAGCTACTCTTAGTGATGATGAGGAGGAAAATTCAAATGATTAATCAGATGATAATGTAGGAAACTTTGTAGCGTTCTTCACTGCCACAAACATTCAATCAGACGGAGATCAATCAGATGGAGAATCATACATATCAACAGATGATTTTGAAGAAAGACATATTCAACTTGAGGCAGAATTTGCAAAACTTGTCGCTAGCTGGGAACAACTTGTGAAAGTAAATAAGAATCTGAATGACGATCTAAAGCAAAAAGATGATCTTATAAAGAAACTGAATGCTGAATTGGTCATAAAAGAAGATCTCATCACTCAGATACGGTCCAGAGAAGGAAAATTAATCAAGCAGTTGGAGAGCTTGAAGAAAAATATACAGATGATGGACACCACATCTACCTTAGATAAATTCTAGACTCTGGCAGAAACCCTAATAATAAAAAGGGTATGGGATTTGAGCAAGGAGAATCTTCGAACAACACACCAAAGTTCATCAAAGAGGGAATGTCTAAGACCACAGCATATCACAGGTATGAACAAGGACAGTCATCTCAGTCAGTACAAATCAAGGAAGGGAGATACGGTACGAACACTGACCAGGATAAATCAACTTATAAATCTCATTATTCGAGATTCAAAAATAAGATTGTCAAAGTTAAATATTATACTCCCATTTGTCACTACTGTCACACAAAAGGCCATACTCGTCCCGAATGCTATTTTTTCTACAGAGATCAAAGGAAGGAAAAATATCAGAATAAGACTATTACACCATTCACTAGACAGGTTTGGGTCAGAAAGTCAGAAGTTCTCTGTTATCCCACCATTGTTCTAACTGCATCTACAACTGATGCTAGATGGTATTTCGACAGTGGTTGTTCCAGACATATGACAGGAAACATTAAATGTCTGATGGCTGTTCAACCTAGCAGTGGAGCTGTAACTTTTGGAGATGGACAAAAGGGTAAAATCGTTGGGAAAGGGGTCCTAAATGTCCCAGGTTTACCTCAGTTAGAAGAAGTCTTGCTAGTCAGTGGATTAAAAGCGAATCTTATTAGCATCAGTCAGTTATGTGATCAAAATTGGAATGTATGCTTCGATCGTAACTGCTGCAGAGTGAGTGACAAAGCAAATCAACTTGTCATGGAAGGAACTCGGTCTTCAGACAACTGTTATGTTTTGACAAATGAAACTGCTTGTCACCTATCCGAATATGATGAATCAAAACTCTGGCATAGACGACTGGGTCACATAAATTTCAGAGATATGGATAAGTTGATAAAACTTGAAGCAGTAAAAGGTGTACCGAAGATCAGAATTGATCCAGAGAAAATTTGTGGCGCATGTGCTATTGGGAAACAAATCAGAACTCCACACAAAGCAGTAAAAGGTATCACCACTGAGAAATGTCTAGATCTTGTCCATATAGATCTCATGGGGCCAACACAGACTGAAAGCATTGGAGGAAAGAAATATATATTTGTGTGTGTAGGCGATTTCTCCCGATACAGTTGGGTTTACTTTCTGAGAGAAAAGACAGAAGCCTTCAAGGCCTTCAAGACTCTGTGCATAAGAGTTCAGAAGGAAAAAGATGAGTCTATTATAAAAGTTCAGAGATTGAGGAGTGATCATGGAAAGGAATTTGAGAACTCACTATATTCAGACTTCTGCTCTGAGCATGGTATCTCACATGAGTTCTCAACTCCTAGAACTGCTCAACATAATGGAGTGGTGGAAAGAAAGAACCGAACGCTACAGGAAATGGCTAGAGTTATGCTACATGCCTCACATATGCCACAATGTTTCTGGGCTGAAGCAGTACACATAGCATGTCATACTATAAATAGGGTCTAGCTTAGACCAGGGACGACGAAAACTCCATATGAGATCTGGAAGGGAAAGAAGCCAAATCTGAAATACTTTCATGTGTTTGGGACAAAGTGCTATGTGCTGGCTGACAGAGAACAAAGAGGGAAGTTTGAACACAAAAGTGATGAAAGCATCTTTCTTGGATACTCTCCGAACAGTCGTGCATACAGAGTCTACAACAAGAGGACTCAGTCTGTGATGGAGTCAGTAAATGTGGTTGTCGATGACAATCCAGAAGAACCAGTGGACTCAACAGTGATAGAGTCACCTCTATGTGATTCAGATGCAAGTTATAACAACAGTCAGCTCAAACCACAAGATTCATCAGATGAAGATCAAGAAAGTTTGGAACAAGAGATAGATCTCATGAATGATGTTGGTAAAAACAAACCTACCAGAACTCAGAAAAACCATCCATCAGATAACATTATTGGAGATCTGTCAGATGGAATGAAAACCAGAAGCAGAATAAGAAATAATCTGACAGAAATATCTGGGTCTTACTGCTATACCTCAAAGATAGAACCAAAAAATGTCAAAGAAGCTCTACAGGATGATCTGTGGATCAATGCAATGCAGGAGGAGCTACATCAGTTTGAGCAGAATCATGTCTGGAATCTTGTACCAAGACCTGATGGTGTTAACGTAATAGGAACGAAGTGGATCTTTAAAAATAAAATTGATGAATCAGGGAATATAGCCAGAAACAAAGCTCGGTTGGTGGCTCAAGGTTATACACCGATTGAAGGGGTTGACTATGACGAGACATTTGCTCCTGTAGCTAGACTTAAGTCAATTAGAATCTTGCTGGCTGTCGCTTGCATTTTGGGATTTACATTATATCAGATGGATGTCAAGACAGCGTTTCTGAATGGGTATCTCCATGAAGATATCTATGTGGCTCAACCTAAAGGTTTTGAAGATCCAGAACGTCCTTCGTATGTCTATAAGCTTCGAAAAGCTCTCTATGGTCTTAAACAAGCTCCACGGGCCTGGTATGAACGTCTGACACAGTATTTGCTCCAGCACGGATATAAACGCGGAAGTGTTGACAAAACACTGTTTGTCAAATCGACAGGAAGTCATGTAACCATCGCTCAAATCTATGTTGATGACATTGTGTTTGGATCAACCTTGCAGAAATACACTGATGAATTAGTACAAGTCATGGAGGAAGAGTTTGAAATGTCCATGGTTGGTCAACTGACGTATTTCCTAGGTCTACAAGTCAAGCAAAGTTCTGAAGGATACTTTATTTCACAAGAAAAGTATGCAAAGAATCTTGTCAAAAAATTTGATCTGGAATCATGTAAACCATCCAGAACACCGATCTCCACTTCTACAAAAGTATCGAAAGATGAAACTGGTATATCAGTGGATAACACAGTCTATCGTAGCTTGATAGGAAGTCTGTTGTATCTAACAGCCAGTCGACCAGACATAATGTTCAGTGTTGGAATCTGTGCAAGGTATCAATCTGACCCAAATGAATCACATCTGATAGCAGCAAAACGCATTCTGAAATACGTGAAAGGAACGATACAGTATGGACTCTGGTATTCCAAGGATAGTGAACTGAATCTGGTTGCATATTGTGATGCTGATTGGGCAGGGAAAGTTGAAGATCGGAAAAGTACTTCTGGAGGATGCTTCTTTGTTGGGAAGAACTTAGTATCCTGGTGGTGGTTGCTGTACTCAGTTGGTGGTTGCTGTACTCAGTTGGTTTGGATGAATACATAGCCGTAGGTGGTTGCTGTACTCAGTTGGTTTGGATGAAACAGATGTTTCTGGATTATGGTCTTACACAAGGAACAATGACACTTTTTTGTGACAATGTCAGTGCTATTAACATCTCCAAGAATCCTGTTCAACATTCCAGAACGAAGCATATTGACATCAGGCATCACTACATCAGAGACCTGGTTGAATCCAAGGAAGTTGAGTTGGAATACATTCAGACTGACAAACAACTGGCGGACATTCTGACTAAGCCACTGGATGCTAATCGTTTTGAAATTCTCAGATCTGCTCTGGGAATTTGCAGAATTAACTGACTAAAGCAGTAGGTCCGTCAGAGAGGAGTTGGTTTAATACGGGTCAGTGTTATGACTTTGAATTTCCTTAAAGACTCTTCTCTTTTTATGTTAAGAAAATCTTCTAAGCTTAGTCTTCTCAAAAGATATCTGAAAAGATCTCTATGCTTTTTGAATTTCAAATTCCCTTGGGTTCCGTTTCCTTCCTAAAAAGGAGCTGTACCGTTGTGTCCATCAATCACTTCTGCCTGATATTTTGACTTGCCGCATTAATTAGGGTTTATCACCCTTAAGACTATATGATACCGGGTCAAGAAGAAAGAAATCACCTCAGCTCCCATCTCTCCACTTCCCGTTCTTAACTGCTATCGGTGTTCTATTCTTCTCCTCGCAGTTAATCTTAAATGGCGGACCCCGTAAGAAACATCATCATTAAGCTTGGAAGCAAGGTACATCCTCCGGTGGCAGCCCTCAAACACATTCAGACGCTTCTACAGTTGGCTATGAAGAAGAAGCTCAAGCTTGATCCTCTGCTTCGCGACGACATTCTGGTGACTGTTGAAGATATTGATCCATTTGGAGATATTGATCCTCTGCTTCGCGACGAGATTTTGGAGATATTGATTTTCAAAGTAGATCCATTTGAGTTGGAAAATGAAGGTGGAAAGCCTTGAAAGAAGCACTTGTCCCACATTGAAAAAAGAAGGGGATTTGCACCACTATATATACAAGACCCTTTTAGACAGAAGTTGAATTGTATAGCATAGAGGCTCTCTCTCGTGCGTAGGGGGTTGCAAATCAAATCCAAATTTGAGTTTGAAAAAGCTTGACACAGGTACGTTGGCACCTGTGTGCACGAATGTCGTTCGGAAAATTGGTTGGGATAAGTTATACCAAATTTTTGAAAATATTTTTCAACGTTTTTGTTAGTGAACGAGGAGTGACTACTTGGCCTTCCTTGTGACCAAAGAGCCACAAATGACTACTAGACCTCTTGACCGAAGAGTGAAAGACACGTTTTTGTCAGTGAACGAGGAGTGACTACTCGACCTTCCTCATGACCGAAGAGCCACAAGTGACTACTCGACCTCTTGACCGAAGAGTTAAAGGCGAGAGTCTACTGCTCATATTTTGACTCCTCGTTGTAACCTTCCGGGTACCGTTCGTACTGCTCAAAGTACTCTTCGTTTCTACTTTTTGGAGTACCGTTCTAGACAGTTAATTCTGAACTACAGAATTAATTTTGAAACAATTCCAATTTTAATTTTTAGTATTAATTTTCATAATAAATATTTTTCTATTATGAAGGTTACAAACTGGTTTTTAAACTATTGTAAATGCCATGATTAATGCAATTTAATCCTTCATCTCCTATAGAAGCATGGTTGAGCAGCATATTATAGTGCCACGAAAATAAGTTATCCTACGTTTTTCTCTTGAGCAAACTCTGATCTACTATTCCTTCCTCCAAATTTTTGTGTTCATACCACTATTCTAGTTCGCCGGGTTCTTTTAATGGAGTGCTCAAATATAGAATTGTAGTCCGTTTTATCTTTGAAAACTTAGGTTACAATGCTCATAGCACAAAAGGGAGGTACCAATTAAGGTTTTAAGGAAAGAGTGTTTCGCTCGACTCGAACTAAACCCTAACCTTTCGTTTTCTTGTGCTTGTTATTTTTCCGGAAACAACCTTTTTCGTTGGACTATATTCCCAACAATAAACACAATCTATAATCCTTTTTTTTAATGCACACAATCTATAATCCCAATATTAATATATTAAGAATAAGCATCTTCATTACACAAAATAGATACAATATTAAATCAAGATAAAATTAGGGAAAGAAGAAAAAAATGCTTATTGCTTTCTCTTCAATCTTATAGTTGAAGCTTAGTCTTGTATCCTCAATCTTCTTATTACAAAACAAATCATAATATACTCCTAAAATATCAAACAATCCTCTCTTGGAGGCTACATTTTGAAGGAGAAATTGGGATTGTAGAGAGAAGGGAAATGGTCTGCTAGCTAGGGTTAGAAGAATGGAGAAAGAAGTGTAGTTATAGTTGGAGCAAAATATAATGAGTTTCACAAATGTAATTTCCACACTATTGTAAATTTGCATATCAAACACTTTTGATGCGTCGAGTGATAAGTTAGACGTGTCGAACTAACATAACGAAGGAAAAATATGCATTTGGCACACTTTTGATGAGTTGAACTTATGTAGTGTGCATTATGCCAGCAACTTTAATTTGCAACGAAACTTCAACATTTATGCCCTGACACCTATAACTTTAAAATTTAGCTTTGTGGTATTCATAAGAAATGTAACCCTTTGAGTTGAGTTTCCAATGCCATTGAAATAATCTCAATCGGATCCTCCTATAACAAAATATGATCAAAATACTGAACATAAGTCATTTTGGACTAAAACTATGATTTTGCATTATTCTATTTTGCATTTGCATTGCTTTTCCAACCTCATAAGTATTAGGACTTTATGTATTTGAGTCACACTATGACTCTCTATCATAGTCTCTGTATGATTCTCTCTTGTATATATTCCCTCAGTTTGTACAGTTGTAATTACGGTGAATCTAATACAGTTCATACAGTTCTCATATGGTATCACCTAGCTAGGGTTTCTCATTCCCATGGCTGACAGATCTGCTAATTCCTCAGAACGGACCGTCTCTAATGCTGTTGTTACCTCCTCCATTTCTATGGCTATCAATTCACTTTCTACTACACATCACTTTATCAGTATTAAGCTCACCCATAAGAATTTTTTGTTTTGGAGGACACAAGTGGAGCCCTTTTTAAAAGGACATGGGCTCATGGGATTTGTCGATGGCAACGATCCATGCCTGGCGGCCTTCCTACCTATCGCCGCTAATGCCATGTTGCAACCAAACCCAGCCCATGCCGTGTGGTTTCACCACGATAAAGCTCTAATGTTGTAACACCCCCCCAAAACAACAAGACTTAAAATGAGTCTTAACACCTGCAGATCAAGCACAAAACTAGCACATCCCTGTACAACAACAAATCCCTTCGGGGATTTTCTTCTCCAAACACAAATTCAAGTCCAAAACATGCCAAATCTCACCAAGCACAATAAATTGACTTGAACCAAGGAAAATGCCAAGCAATGGCACAAAGGAAACCTAAACACAAGCTCTAGATATGCAATATCACAAGATAAATGCATAAACTCTCACATTTCATATCAAAACACAAGTAGAAGCCAAGTAATCATATATAGGTAAGCAAAATAGGTTTTGTAGAGCATGGGTTACCTCTTGAAGACCAAAAGACTCTTCTTACACCACAACAAGCTCTCCACTAAGCTCACTAGCCAAACCCACTTCAAGATCAAACCAAAAGATCATAAAGATCCAACCTTTAAGAAAAAGACAACTAAGATGGAACCAAAAAGACTAGATAAGCTTAGATCTTATCCTTCTAGATGCCAAAATAGAGGAAAGATTGAATCTTGGAAGCAAAACTTGGAATCTTGACAAAGGCTTCTTTTGGCTTGAAGAACATGCTACTCTTGTTTTCTAGAGAGAAGGTAGAGATATTTTCTAGGAAATGTAAGGGAATGAAATGAAGAAGTCTTCTAGGTTTAGGTTACAAAACTAGCTCTTGGTGAAAAGACAAAGATACCCTTACTAACTCTTAGAAAGTGTAAGGAACAAGGGAACTCCTCTCAAAGCACAAGGTACAACACCACTTAAAGATTGACTAGTCAAATACTAGTCCTTGAGTATCAAAAATCAGGATTTTAGGAATCAATTCCTCAAAAGAAATAGAATTAATTACTCAATTAATTCGTGGTTTGGAGTGTGGATTTTTGGGGTGTCACATCCTCTCCCCCTTCAAAGAAGTTTTGTCCCCGAAACTTGGGTACAACAAATTAAGAACGAAAGGTAACAAGGAAACAAAATTGTGACAAGAAGTTTCAAGAATATCCCTTTTGGTCAAAAACTCCAAAAGTTCTCACAAGGGTCCAAAGCAAAGAGAAAGACATTACGATTTCAAGGATAGGCAAGAGGTCAACAAACGGATAGATTGGCATCAAGAACTCTAACCTCAACACAACAACCAACTTCTAGACAACAACCAAGAACTAAACAACTAACCCAAACACCATCTAACACACTAGCTAAACAACAAGGAAACAAACAAAGCAAGCAAGCACACAACAGCCAAACACCAAGCTACAAAGGCTAAGAAACAACAAAGAAAGAAACGAACGGGGTTACCACAACACAACTAGAACTCTTCACTCTCTGACTCTTCGGCCTCTTCAGACTCTTCTTCTTCGGCTTTAACTCTGTAACTAGAACTAGCTTCAAACCGATCAAGCCTCTGATGCACTGCGGCAAACTGCGACCTCACAAACGCAAAACCCTCGGCGATCAAACTGTTCTGCTGACGAAGCAAAGAGGCGATATCCTGCCCTCTCTTGGTGCGAACTTCTTCCCTTCTACGGCGTTCCTCACCGTCTGATTCACTTACTTCAACTTCAGCGGTCTCCGGTGTTCCTTCTTCTTCTTCCAGATCTGTTTCCTCCTCACCTTCTTCGTCACCACCCAAACTCTGGTCTGCAAGGCTCAACTTCCTGGCATGAATCTCAAGCTCAGCAGCTAAACTCTGCTCTCTCAATAGGTGCTTTCCTAGCAACCTCTTCAAGAGTGATGTACTCACCACTATCCAACAGAAAAAAATTACAACTCCGGAGATTGGCGGTATCCAACACCATCTTTCCCACGGCCTTCGAGGGACAACCATCCACACTAACACCTTTCTTAACCAAGATCCAACTTAACACCATTCCATACGGCAAACTCTTCCGGTTGTGATCCCGGCAAAACACCATATGTTACATCATCAAAGCAGGCAGATTGAACTTAACCATATTCTTCAAACAGAAAGCAAAGGTACATTCCAACTTCCCCAACAAACTGCTCTTGTTGTTATTGGGCAACAAACAATCTGACACCAACATAACCAAGATCCTTTGTTCCGCAGACAACCACTTCCTTTCCGGCCTTGAAGCTTGAGTGAAACCACTCGTACGGCCAAACAGATAGCTCAAATAGTCACGGTACCCCATGGTATCCGTACTAATCCAAGAATGACCACTGTACTGTGCCACTCCGGTAGCAGACAAACTCAACAACTGGGCTAACCTCTTCTCAGACAACACAACCTTCACACATCTCACCTTAGAGGTGATCTCAAGCCTTTCACATTCCTTCGTCACAACCATGTGACGGTAAAACTCCTTCACCAAACTCGGGTAAGTCTCGGCCCTTATGGCGAGAAAACCATCTAGCAAACCTTGAAACTTAAGTAAATCCAACAAGGAACTTGAAAAAGATTCCGGATCAAAAGCTTTACCTTCAAGCACAAGGTAGTGGGCATCCACCCATTCCGCTTTTCTAGCCAAGCTTGACCTTCTAGGCATGGTGAAAGATGATCCAAAGCTCAACAAACAAAGCCCACAACTTCTTCTTCTTCTACCACACTCTCGCGGCTCTCTCTCTCGCTGATCGGCGGCACGGCACACAGCAGCACGGCGGCGGCGACGGGACGGCGAAGCTCCGGCGGCGAGGCGGCGACGAACGGCGACGGGCAGGTGGCGCTGGGCGACGGGGTGGGGTGGCTTCGGGTAGCTCACGGTAGGGAGAAGGAAAAAGATGAAGAGAATTTTGGGGAAGAAATTAGGGATTTGGGGAGATTGGGAAAAAAGATGATTAAATTTGGGGATTTTGAACAAAGTGGGATTTCAAGGTTTAAAAAGGAATTAAAATGGGTTATATTTCAAGAACGATAATTAGCTCAAGTGGTTTGGAGGTTGGGTAGAAAAGAAATTGTCTAAGGTTCAAAACTCAAAGGTTACAATGAAACATTAGGTTTAACTTTTAGGCTACACAAGGAAAGATTTTGGTAGGGATTTGCTATTTTTCCAATCAAAGAATACATGGAAAATTTAGGGAAAAGCTCAAGGAATTGGTGTAAGAACAACCAAATCCAAAGGTGAAAGAATTGGGCTAAGCACAAGATAACTCAAGGATAGATGGTTACCACAAACAAGATGCCAACTAAAGAGAACACTTAGCAAGAAAAGAGTCTATACTAAGCATCCCAACGAAAAACAAGCAAGGGAAACAAGCCAAGGATTGCCAAACAAAGACAACTACGAAGCACAAGATAGCACCCAAGGCAACAAAGAACACAAAGACAACTACGAAACACAAGAGAGCACCCAAGGGTTACCTGCTAACTCCTCCTCCACCAGACCCTCCGACTCCGCCTACGAACGCGCCATCACAAAAACTCTCCCCGGCGGCCTAGCTCCAACAGCTCCACGACTCGAACTCACTCCTGGTGCTCCTCTGGCTCCCGGGGGTGGCGGCAACACTCTCTGACTGACAAGCTGAGGACACTCCGCAACTCTATGACCAACAACCCCACAGCGAAAACACTTAAACGCCTGGCTAGAGCAAACTTGACCCGGATGCACCTTCCCACACTTGCGACAACCAACCGACTTAGCTTGAACTGAAGGCTCCATCCTAACTGGTCCTTGAGAAGAAGATGACACAACTCTAGCCGGAAAACTCGGTCGGGGCTTCTTGAGAGCAAAAAAACCACCACTCTCAACTCTCTTCCTAGCCAACTCAAGCGAACTCTTCTGAAGCTGCTGAACACGAAACAGATCCGCGGCACACAGATACGCATCCTTGAGGGAACTCGGTCTACTCACCGTCAACGCTTTTCGTGCCTCATAGTTTAGACCGGCAACGAAACGCTCAGCCTTGGCAAGCTCTGTAGGCACCAACACCCTCGCGAAGCGCGCCAACTCTAGGAACTTCTTGTGATACTCCACCACAGATAGAGGTCCTTGCCGCAGATGAAGGAACTCATCAAACATGGCGGCTCGCACATGCGCTGGGTAGAACCTTTCGCGCATCCTGTCCTTGAGAGAGGTCCAATCAAACCCAGGCTCTTCAAGAAAGGCCCGACTCTCGTGAACCCAAAACAGATCAGCTTCTTGGCAGAAGTAGAACGTTGCCAGTTCTACTCTCCACTCTTCGGGACAACCCACCACGGTAAAGATCTTATCAAACACCCGTAGCCACTCTTCAAGGACTACAGGGTCTTCTTCACCAGCAAAGGAAGGCGGCCGATGCCCAGACACAAGGCGACCCACATCACGGTGCCCAACAGGAGGCGGAGGCGGCGCAGCTAGATTGCTGTTCAACAGAGCTTCACTGAGAGACTGCATCGTCTGCGTCAACTGATGGAGATTCTGGGCGAGCTGCTCGTTGGTCGGGGTCTCTGGGGAGCGGGTGCGAGGACGAGGAGGCATCGCACTTCTGCTACAACAACAAGGTTACCACAAAAAAGCAAGCAAGCAAGACAGAAAACAACACACATCTCACCGTGCAACCTAGAGTCCTAAGCCTAACACTTAACTCCTTAAGGTCGCTTAGAGGTCTCAAAACACACTTAAACACTTAGAAAGTCTAGACTCAACTCTTCCTAGGCTCTAAACCAAGGTTCAAACCTAGGCTCTGATACCAACTGTAACACCCCCCAAAACAACAAGACATAAAACGAGTCTTAACACCTGCAGATCAAGCACAAAACTAGCACATCGGAAGATAGAAAGATACCTGGATAAAAGGAATCCAAAACGGGGTGTTATGCCATGTATACCACACTTGGCATACGCTACGGCGACAATCTGCAAGTGCAACACTATCCCAAAATCAACAAACTAGAACAATCTAAAGACATTGGCACACAGGCCCCAACAACACTGTCTAAAGATACAGGTGCTAAGCTACCGGCTCTAGACATCGCGCTCGACTACGCATCACCTGAAAGATACAAAGATAAACATCGGGGCGACGCCCGGTCAGCGAAAGATGCTGGTAACCCACCAATACTGTTAAGTATCATAAATAGGTAGATATATAATATGAAAACCATTTTCAAAACGGAATACATATATATAAGTCAAAAGCCAAGATCAAAAGACAACACAAGACTCACCACTCACAAGGATAAAACCGGGAACACATCCCAACCACAAAGATTAACCACACACAAGGATAGAGACTCACCCAACGGCAACACATGCCAAAACACCACACCACAAGCCTCCGTGACTACACATGTCACGAGAGAAGAGAACTCACCACAACAACGGCTTCACAAGCCCTCGTGACATCACCCATCACGAGTTGATATGCCTTCCTTATGCCTTGTTCTAACCTTATGGCTACCCCCAACCTTGTACCTTCGGTGCCAACCATTACCTCTAGAAAGCCCCTGTACAGCCAAGTCCAACCATATTCCTCCGGGACCGTCGTTCCCCACCTATAACCACCAACGAAAACCCACCATTTCACGGCAACACATGCCCGGATAACACAAAGTTATCCCCCAAACACGTGGACTCAGCCACAACTCCATGAAATCACGTCACGGCCACCACGAGGACCGCTGTAATACCTTGGTGACTAGCGTCCCATACCACTAATCGTGCAATCCAGGTAAAGCCACACACACACCACCACTCACACAAAACGAACAACGGATTGCAAAAGAGGTATGAAACATACTCAATCAAGAGACAGGTCACCACCCATCGACAACAACGACGCTAGCATTAAGATAATAACTAGAAAGCTCAACAATGAGGAAACTCAAGATAGTTCCGAGGAACACACAAGACACCACACGGTTCAACGAAACACAATGTTGAACACTTAGCACGATACACAACACCAAAGATCCTACATGGATACCTACCATAAAGTTCTAGACCTACGAAACATCAAGAAGACGCTCAAATAGTTCCACAAAAGAACAACGGGAGGCCAAAAGATCAAAGACCAAGACAAACGAATCACGGGGAACAAATCCCGAACCAAACGCCACCGTGTTCCCCGCGGGTGGACCCACGGGTAGTGCCCCACCCGTGATCCCGCCCGCGGGTACACTACCCACAAGGTACATGTTCCCCGCGGGTAGGCCGGCGGGCGTTCCGCCCGCGGGTACATCCCTGTACAACAACAAATCCCTTCGGGGATTTTCTTCTCCAAAAATAAATTCAAGTCCAAAACATGCCAAATCTCACCAAGCACAACAAAATGACTTGAACCAAGGAAAATGCCAAGCAATGGCACAAAGGAAACCTAAACACAAGCTCTAGATATGCAATATCACAAGATAAATGCATAAACTCTCACATTTCATATCAAAACACAAGTAGAAGCCAAGAAATCATATATAGGTAAGCAAAATAGGTTTTGTAGAGCATGGGTTACCTCTTGAAGACCAAAAGACTCTTCTTACACCACAACAAGCTCTCCACTAAGCTCACTAACCAAACCCACTTCAAGATCAAACCAAAAATCATAAAGATCCAACCTTTAAGAAAAAGACAACTAAGATGGAACCAAAAAGACTAGACAAGCTTAGATCTTACCCTTCTAGATGTCAAAATAGAGGAAAGATTGAATCTTGGAAGCAAAACTTGGAATCTTGACAAAGGCTTCTTTTGGCTTAAAGAACAAGCTACTCTTGTTTTCTAGAGAGAAGGTAGAGATATTTTCTAGGAAATGTAAGGGAATGAATTGAAGAAGTCTTCTAGGTTTAGGTTACAAAACTAGCTCTTGGTGAAAAGACAAGGATACCCTTACTAACTCTTAGAAAGTGTAAGGAACAAGGGAACTCCTCTCAAAGCACAAGGTACAACACCACTTAAAGATTGACTAGTCAAATACTAGTCCTTGAGTATCAAAAATCAGGATTTTAGGAATCAATTCCTCAAAAGAAATAGAATTAATTACTCAATTAATTCATGGTTTGGAGTGTGGATTTTTGGGGTGTCACAAATGTCAATGTTGATTTTCTCGCTCTAAGAAAAGTCATGCACCTCGCCGTTAGACGTCGGACGTCACGGGAGGTTTGGGAGTAGATAGAGTAGTCGTTCGCTTCCTCTTCACGTACCCGGTCACTGAATCTCCTTGGCCAACATCAATCTCTTCGGCAAGCGATTCCTCCGTGGCAAATTACGTTGGCCGTGCACGTGTTATTACGGAAGACGTAGCCTTAGTCGGCCGGCCGGTCGGCTTGGACGAGATGAACCTATACGTTTTTTGGGGTTTACGGCCAGAGTTTCAGAACCTAACCGCGTCGCTCTCAGTTTGTGGGCAACCTGTCACCCTCACAGAGTTAGCTGACTTCCTAGGCGCTCAAGAATTCATTCATGGCGCCGACACCGATGGAGCCTCGCAGGCTGCCTTCACTGCCCAGAGGGGAGGGCAGTCTCAGCGCTCAAGTCGTGGTGGTAATCGCGGCGGGCAGAGTCAAGGTGGCGGTGCAAGTGGTGGTGATCGTGACCGGGGTGGCAATGGGGGCGGCGATGGTCAGTCCAAATGCTAGATTTGTGGCCGCAATGGTCACACTGCTCTTGCATGTTACAATCGTTATAATCCCACTCCTCAAGCCAATTTGATATATCAAAATAATGGTCTAGATACTAATGGCTCTCAGGTATGGATTCCTGATACTGGGGCAACCAAACATGTGGCTCTAGATATTGCAGCCATATCTACGTCTGAAGAGTATGCTGGCAATGACACTTTGTGTGTTGGTGATGGTAAGGCATTATCTATTAGTCGTGTTGGTCATGTTTCCTTTAATACCCCATCTAGGTCTTTTCAATTATCTACTATCCTTTTTGTTCTCAGTTTGTCTACATCTTTATTGTCGGTTCAGAAATTTGTTTCAGATAATAAAGTGTTTTTTGAGTTTCACCCCTCCTTTTTTGTTATGAAGGATATCAATACCAAGGAAGTTCTGATACAGGGCAATAGCTCTGGGGGTCTATACACACTTCCTATCACTAGTTCGTATGTCTTAGCATTCCTTTCCGCTCACACATCTGCGTTAGTGTGGCTTGTTCACCTAGGACATTCACATCATCGTATTTTACATCGTATTCTTCAATCTTGTTTGGTTAGTGGGTCTAGTAGTTCTATTTGTTTTAATTCTAGTTTGTGTAATGCGTGTCAATTGGCAAGTCTGCAAAATTCTCATTACCACGTGTTGAGTCATCTAGTACGAGTGTTATTGATTTAATATATACAGATATTTGGGGTCCAGCTCCTTTGTTGTCAATTGATGATTTTCGATATTTTGTTATTTTCGTGGATGATTACTCCCGCTATACGTGGTATTTTACCATGAAATTAAAATATGATTTGTATGTCATCTTTGATAAGTTTCGTACTATGGTTGAACGTTCTTTCAATATGAAAATTAAAGCCATTCAGTCTGACCTAGGAGCAGAATATCAAAAGTTACATCATTCCTTTGTTCAGTTAGGAATTTCTCATAGACAGTCTTGTGCCTACACTCATGAACAAAATGGTAGTGTTGAACAAAAACATAGACACATAGTTGAAACGGGTTTAACTCTCTTGGCTCTTGCGTCTATTCCATATAAATTATGGAATTTTACTTTTGACACTGCCGTTTATTTAATCAATAGGATGTCATCTATTGTGTTAAATAACTCCAGCCCTCATTTAATGTTGCATAACTCCCCTCCATCCTAGTCTATGTTATCCATATTTAAGACCATACAATCGTCATAATATCCATGTGTCTTCTTGGGATATCCTGAATCGTTTCGGGGGTATAGGTGCACGGACTTACAGACTAATAAGATTTATATGTGCAGGCATGTGCAGTTTGATGAAACAGTTTTTCCTTTTGCTACTAAGAATATTTTCCAGGCGCCTCAACCGTTGTAAAACAGTCCGTGGGCTGAGTCGGTGCTTCATCCCATTACTACCGCCACTGCCCCGCTGAAGCAGCCACACGGTACCACGCCAGAACTTGACAATGACGGTACTATCGTGCCTAGGCAGTCCGGTCCTTAGCCGAATGCCCCGCCTGGGTAGTCCGGGCTTGAGGCGCACACGCTGCCTGGGCCGCCTACTACTCGGCCGCGTGGCCGGCCGCAAGGCAAGTCGGTGAAGTCCACCACTTAGACTCACGCGATGAGCACTCGCAGTCGTTCTCTGGCTCCTCCTTTGGCTTTAACGGTTCAGGTTTGTCCTATGGATCCCACTTTTTACACTCAGGCAGTTAAGTATCCAGGATGGCGTAAGGCTATGGACCAGGAATTTAATGCTCTTTTACATAATCAAACATGGTGTCTTGTTCCCTCTCAGGCAGGTATGAACATTATTGGGTATAAGTGGGTCTTTCGAACTAAACGAATGGCAGATGGCTCCATTGAAAGACACAAGGCAAGATTAGTAGCAAAAGGGTTCAATCAGGTGCCTGGTCAGGATTTCTTTGAGACATTCAGCCTAGTGGTAAAACCCACTACTGTCTAGTTGGATTATTAGGCAACTTGATGTTTATAATGCATTTTTGAATGGAAATTTATCTGAAACTGTCTACATGAAACAACTGCCTGGTTATATTGAAGCTCAGTATCTCACTCATGTTTGCTTATTAAAACACTCCCTGTATGGTTTAAAACAGGCTCCTTGAGCTTGGTTTAATCGCTTACACTCGTTCTTACTATTTGATGGGCTTCAAGCGTAAAAAAACGTGTGTCTCTATTTTATTACTCTCAGGAGTCTGATTGTGTATATATGTTAGTCTATATTGATTATATACTTGTGATGGGGAGTGATCAGGATCTAGTTGCTCATTTAATGTCAAAGCTATCTAGTGCCTTCAAGATTAAGGACCTTGGTGAACTTGGATTCTTCTTTGGGATTGAAACTGTTAAATGTGGTGATGGTATTTTACTTTCGCAACAGAGATATATGAATGATATCTTGAAACATGCTGGAATGGCAGAATGCAGGGAGTTAGCCACGCCTATCTCTGTTTCGAAGCCTGTCCCATCTAGTGCTGACTTGTATGATGATCTTACACAGTACAAGAGTCTAGCAGGGGCACTGTAGTATCTAACTATAACTCGTCCTGATCTTTCTTTTGTAGTCAATTTGTTGTGTCAACACATGCATGCTCCTAAAATTTCACTTTGGGAGCAACTGAAACGGGTACTAAGGTATGTTAAAGGAACTGTGTATTTTGGTCTTCGTATAAGAACGTCAATCTCAAGAAAACTTCATGCATTATCTGATTTAGACTGGCTGGTTGTCCGGAAGACCGTAAATCTACTAGTGGTTTTGCTGTGTTTCTTGGATCCAATCTTGTATCTTGGGTCTGTAAAAAACAAAAAAAACTGTTGCCAGATCCTCTACTGAGGCAAAATATAAGACTCTAGCAGATGTCTGTGCTGAGGTAATTTTGATAGTCTCAATTTTGCGTGAGATCAAAGTGTCAGGTATCTCTGTCCCTAAATTGTGGTGTGATAATCTTGGTACTATGTATATGTGTGCAAATCTCATATCTCATGCTCGAACCAAGCACATGAAAATTGACTATCATTTTGTTCGAGACAGAGTTGCTCCCGGAGACATTCAAGTTAACTTTATCTCAACAAAAGATCAACTTCCTGACATCTTTGCAAAAGCTTTACCTAGTCTTAGGTTTTCTTTTCTTAGAGACAAGCTAAAAGTTACTAGTGCTTGTGGGGGAATATTAGAACTCTATGTATTTGAGTCACACTATGACTCCCTATCCTAGTCTGCCTACGATTCTCTCTTTTATATATTCCCTCAATTTGTACGATTGTAATACGATGAATCTAATACAGTTCTCATCATAAAGATTCTCCAAAACACATCAAAACCATTTAAATCATATATATGCCTATCATTCAATTTAGATATAAGGAATTTGATAATTTAAGCTAAAAAAAAATATGAAAACAAGCCAAAACTTAATAAATCAATTTGGGAAAATGTATGTTCATTTTTTACACTATCAGTACAATTTATTATTTACCGATCCAATTAATTCTTTCTACTTTGTTTAATTTTCTTTAAGGGAAAAGTGTCCAATTGGCCCCTTAAGTCACGTGGATAGTGCAATTGGGCCCCATAAGTAAAATAAGTCCATTAAAGTCCTCTAAACCGGTAAAATAATTCAATTAAGTCCAAGTTGACTTGTTTACCAGGTTAAAACCATGTGATGTTGACACGTGTCTTTTTATTTATTTTTAAAACAATTTTTTATTTATTAAAAATAAAACATATATTATTTATAAAAAAAATAAAATATTAATTTATAAAATAAAATAAAATAAGAAACAGCCACCGGCTGTCCCCGTCGGATAGCCGGTGGCTGTCTTCTTCACGGACAGCCGCAGCTGTCCGGCAAGGACAGCCATGGCTGTCTAAAGAAGACGGCCATAGCCGTCTTCTAGATCTGGAACGTGGGCGACGGCCAGGCGGCCGCCCTCATTCCAGCTTCTCAGATCGGGAAAGAGGGCGGCGGCCATGGCCGTCGCCCACGTTCCATATCTAGAAGACGACTATGGCCGTCTTCCTTCTTCGGCCAAAGCCGTCTTCTTTAGACAGCCATGGCTATCCTCGCCGGACAGCCGCGGCTGTCCGTGAAGAAGACAGTCACCGGCTGTCCGGCGGGGGCAACCAGTGGCTGTTTTTTTTTTTTTTAATTATAAATTAATATTTTTATTTTATATAAATAATATATGTTTTATTTTTAATAAATAAAAAATTATTTTAAAAATAATTAAAAAGACACGTGTCAACACCACATGGCTTTAACTTGGTAAACAAGTCAACTTGGACTTAATTGAACTATTTTACCGGTTTAGAGGACTTCAATGGAGGTTTTTTTACTTAGGGGACCCAATTGCACTATCCATGTGACTTAGGAGGCTAATTTGACACTTTTCCCTCTCTTTAATGTTTCTCTATAACTTTTAACTAGTAATTCACCCGTGCGATGCACAGGAAAAAATTATGTTATTATAAATATAAATAATAAAATATAAATAAAAAAAATATTTTAAATTGTTTAATATAATAATATTTTTGTTTTCCAAATATTTGGTTATTTATTATTATTTTCGTAGAATATAAAATTAAAATTAATATTAATATTAAATTTTGTATGGTTAATATAATCTCTAATCATGTATATATTCAAATAAACTTATAGAGAGAATTTACATAATTACATTTATTTATTCCTACTTGTATTTTATCAATATTATAATTTCCACAATATGAATAATAACTAAGATAATTATATTTAGAATGCAAATCTCAAATTTTGTATGAGTAAATTTAAACTCTAATTGAACACATTTTTTATATAATTATATAGTATATTCTTTATGCACATGTCATTCCATAACGCAAAATGTCATTCTATAAGCCCAAGACCACTTCTTAGGCAAATTATTGTGTGGATCATGGTCCACACAATTGTGTTCACCATAAATATCAGGT
Source organism: Ipomoea nil (assembly GCF_001879475.1). NCBI lineage: Eukaryota > Viridiplantae > Streptophyta > Magnoliopsida > Solanales > Convolvulaceae > Ipomoea > Ipomoea nil. The sequence goes on from NW_017616542.1 coordinate 228,094, forward strand.
ACATTTTTAATATATTAAAAGTACATTATTTTTATACTGAAAGTACATTATATTTGTACTGAAGATACATTATATAAAATAATGTGCCCTTAGTATATTAAAAATGTACTCTAAAAAAATGTACCTTACGTACATAAATAATGTACCCTTAGTATATAAAAAATGTACTTTTTATTTATGGTCCACACAATTGTATGGACCATGGTCCATGCAATAATGATTGCACTTTTTATGTAGATAATTCAAATGGATTTTTTAATTTGTCTTTTAAAAGCCCTAAGTATAGAAATCCAGACAAACATTTAAAGGTCCATACGATATATACATTTATATATTTAATTTTTTATTTATTGCTCTAATGATTTTTTTTTTTTTTTAAAAATTGAAGTCCAATAATTGACTCACGGTCAGCATATAAAACTTAAAAACCTAGATTCAGACACCATTTGCTTTCTTCCTCTCTTCTAGCTTCTGCCATTTCACTCTAACATCTCTGTAACCCTATTCTAGAAACTGTTGGAAATGGTGAATAAATCGATACACAAAATATATATATAATATATATTTGTCCCAAAAAATAGAATTTAATTTATAGAAAATTAATTCCAACTAATTTTGGTACAAAACCAAAATTACATATATATACAATATATATATATATATATATATATATATATATATATATATATATATATATATATATATATATATTAACCAAATAGGGATTTATTTTATCAAAATAATCCCACCACAACTAGTACGAAACTAGTACAAGGATTTAATCTATCCGAGATTAATCTCACCACTTGGTCCGAAACCAAGAACAAAAATAAACAAGATGCGGGTTTCTAACCTGAGGTTTTAAACCCAACGAGATGAAAGAAGAAGCAGAGGAAGCCCGAGTCGTGTGTACACACACTCTCCTTAAAACCGATTCGCCGCCTCCCGAGGGTGCTAGGATCGTTGTGGCGTCAGTCTCTCAAGATAAAACGGACTACGACTTTGGCGTTCGAGCACTCCAACTCAAAGCCCGGCGAACTAGAACACAAGTTGAGCACTCCGATGTTTTAAGGAATTGTTGGCAGAATCTTTCCTTCGTAGCAAAACAATAGTTGAGAGTAGAGAGGAAATAAAAATGAAGAATTTTGAGAGGTTCAAAAATGCATGAGTTAAACCATTCTGCCAACAACTAGTATTTGTAGGGATAGGGAATAAATAGCATATTCATGGCCATTAACCAACATAAATTCAAAATTTAATAATTGGATAATAACGTTTGAAACGGTCGTAATTATTATCGTAATAATTCCAACGGTCACGAACTTAATACGCGATTAATTCGTACCGATCACAACGACCCGTTTCAAAATATCTGAGTGACCAAGAAGTCCGTACAAACCCGAAAGGTTAACAAATTGGGACTGGCAACCACACCCGAGTGATCCACACGCACCGAAACGGTGCAGCACGAAAGGAGCTCACTAAAGAACACGAAAGGAGCTCCAATTCTCCAATGTTCAAATTAAGCTATCAAAGCTTAATTACTCAACTTTCGTGTAGCACGAAAGGAGCTCCACTCCCAATTCTCCAAAATAAGCTTTTTCAAAGCTTATCACTTTGTAATGTGCTAGCAGCACATTACTTTAATTAAGCTTTCGTGTTTTAAGCTCAAAGCTTAACAAAAGCACATCTCGTGCTTAACGATTCATTAACATAAAATGCTAATTAACTACTTGCTTAGTTATCCTTTCGTCATTTGGACTTCTCTCAAATAGGTTCACCTTGAGAATCAATTTCTCATTCACCTATTACCCATTTTGAGCGTACATTATATCTAATTCTTCGTCTCACTACGAAGAACCCGAACCCACTTTGGCCCGGCCCAAATCGGAAGTGGACCCACATATATTTGCACCACAAAATAATCACTCAAAATGCAATTTTTAGCTAAAAATTCCAACAATCCTCCACATGAATGAATATTGATTTTCGGGACGAGGAAAAACGACACGAACGTGCTCAACGGTCGATCCCTGCATAGCATAGGTAGGTGTTACCCTTTGAACCTTGCCTTGTGAAAATATGTTTACTCTACTGGCTATATGGTAGAACTTGATGTCTTTGAACCAACTGCCGTTTGTGTAGACGATGACATATCCCACACAGGAACCTTCCAACCTTTGTTCCTTTCTAATAGGTGTGCCCGTTTTGGTCATGGGTCACTTTTCTGGTTCTGCGAGAGTTTCTAAAGAATTGAGCCCATCAATTCTCCTTTGAAGCGACCCCACTTCTCTCTAACATAGGTGATTCTTTATCGAGTATCCCGCATACTCACACATGTCAACCGACATTCGAATCATTAAAGCATCAACATGCTAGCCTCGTGCGGGAGTCACTGTTCTAATGAGGAATGGTAGGGAGTCCGAGACCCCACAGTGACACGCTTCGTTCCATAATTTAATTGTCCCACTGAACCTAGGTGCCAGCTAGATTAGGTGTCCACTATAGAAATTTTATTCCATGGGCTTCAAACCCATTCGTCGTGCCAACTTCTCAAAAACATCTTTGCTCAACCCTTTGGTTAGCGGATCCACTATATTGTCCTTTGACTTCACATAGTCATCAGAGACAACACCCGTTGTGAGTAGTTGTTTAATGGTATTATGTCTTCGACGTATATGTCTAGACTTACCATTATACATATGACTTTGTACTCTCCCAATTATTGCTTGATTATCACAATGCACACTAATTGGAGGTACAGGTCTATCCCAACAAGGAATATCCTCCACAAAATGGCGTAGTCATTCAGCCTCTTTACAACATTTGTCTAAGGCTATCAGCTCAGATTCCATCGTGGATCTAGCTATCAAGGTTTGTTTCAAGGATTTCCAAGAAATGGCTGCACCAACTAACGTAAACACGTAGCCACTCGTGGACTTAGAGTCCTTCATATCTGATATCCAGTTAGCGTCGCTATACCCTTCAAGTACAACAGGATATCGTGTATAGTGCAGTCCCCAGTCACGAGTATACCTCAAGTATTTCATAACTCTCACTATTGCCTTCCAGTGCGCATCACTGGGGTTACTCGTATATCTACTGAGTTTGCTAACCGCAAAGGCAATATCAGGCCTGGTACAACTCATTAGACACATCAAACTTCCAATAATCCTAGCGTATTCTACTTGAGAGATACACTTTCCGCGATTTTTGGACAGATGAACGTTAGTATCTAATAGAGTCCTAGCCACTTGATAATTATCCTTGTTAAACTTTGCAAGGATTTTATCAACATAATGAGATTGGCTTAACACGAGACCATCAGGTCTTCTCACGATTCTAATCCCAAGGATTAAATCTGCCAGACCCATATCCTTCATGTCAAATCTCAAATTTAACATGTCCTTGATAGATTTGATCATTCGATCATTACTACCCACGATGAGTATATCATCCACATATAAACAAAGAATGACATAACCGTCTATCGTTTCCTTAACGTAGACACACTTGTCACTTTCGTTTATATTGAACCCATTGGTTAACATCGCATGGTCAAACTTCTCGTGCCACTGCTTAGGCGCTTGTTTTAAACCATATAACGATTTAACCAATTTACAGACTTTCTTTTCTTGGCCCGGAACTGCAAAACCCTCAGGTTGTTCCATATAGATTTCTTCATCTAACTCGCCATTCAAGAAAGCTGTTTTCACATCCATTTGATGAACTTCCAAATTCCGCAGTGCGGCTATGGCAAGTATCATCCTTATGGAATTTATTCACGTTACGGAAGAATACGTGTCGAAGTAATCAAGGCCCTCGCGTTGCCTGTAACCCTTAATTACAAGTCTAACCTTATACTTCTCAATGGAACCATCAGGTTTCAACTTCCGTCTAAAGACCCACTTGGATCCCAAGGGCTTACTACCGGGAGGATGATTAACCAGTTCCCAAGTGTGATTCTGTAGGATAGAATCCACTTCACTCTTTATAGCCTCTTTCCACATTGGTCCTTTCGTAGAAGTCACAGCTTCTACATACGTTTGAGGCTCGTTTTCTAACAAACATGATAGAAAATCCAGTTCATTTTCTAGTAAACAAGTTAGAATATGTATATCACATTCTAACATGTACGTCAGAAAATCTGGACTAAAGGATTTTTCAATCCTAACTCGCTTGCTACGTCTAGCTTCGAGCTCGGGTTCTATTTCAGACCCTCCACTGCCGTTATCCACAGCCTCGTCGAATGTTTGTTTCGACGTACTGGGTCCCTCACTGGACCTATACGGAAATACATTTTCAAAGAACGATGCATTCCTTGATTTAATTATCGTGTTCTTATGTACGTCCGGATTATGGGACTCGTGTACTAAGAACCGATACGCACTACTGTTATGTGCATAGCCAATAAAGATACAGTCCACCGTCTTAGGACCTATCTTTATTTTCTTAGGTGTTGGCACCAAAACTTTGGCAAGACACCCCCACACTTTCAGGTACTGGTAGGAAGGTTTCCAACCGTTCCACAGCTCATAAGGAGTCTTATCGAGCTTCTTGCGGGGAACCTTATTTAAAAGGTAGTTACTTGTCAAAATCGCCTCACCCCACATACTTTTAGGTAGGCCCGAACTTATCAACATCGCATTCATCATCTCTTTCAATGTGCAATTTTTCCGTTCGGCAACACCGTTCGATTGAGGTGCGTAAGGTGTCGTACGCTCATGTATGATACCTACACTTGCACAGAAGTCACCAATAGGTGATTCGTACTCACCACTTCGATCGCTTCTAACCTTCTTAATCATCCGATTAAGTTGGTTTTCCACTTCATTCTTATAAAGAATGAATTTATCAACGGCTTCATCTTTGCTCTTAAACAAAAACACATAGCAGTATCGTGTGCTATCGTCGATAAACGTGATAAAATATTTATTACCACCGCGCGATTGTATGGATCTAAAAATTCACATACATCGCTATGAACCAACTCAAGTGGTTCCGTTTTCCTTTCAATCGATTTAAAAGGAATTTTCGTTTGTTTTGCCTCAACACAATTCTTACATTTGTGTTTATCAACTTGAAATGCATGAATATGGTCCAAGTTAATTAATCTACGTATAGAATTAAAATTAACATGACCCAGTCTACCATGCCACAAACACGAAGACTCAAGTAAGTAGGCTGAATTAATAATGCTTTTATTAATCGCGGTTATTGCATCAAGCTTAAAGAGCTCATCTAGCACATAACCCTTGCCTACGTACATTCCTGATTTTGACAAAACAACTTTATCTGACTCAAACACTAACCGGAAGCCATTCTTGTTCAACAATGAACCAGAAACTAAGTTCTTCCGTAGCTCTGGTACGTACAAGACGTTGTTCAGAGTCAGCTCTTTCCCAGAGGTCATTCTGAGAACTACTTTTCCCATGCCTACCACAGTAGACTGAGCAGAGTTTCCCATCCATACCTTCCCACAATTAGTCGTCTCGAAGGTAGTAAACAACTTACGGTTGGAACACATATGTCGGGTCGCACACGTATCAATGAACCATTCCGTTTGGTTCGAACCAACCAGGTTTTCCTCGGTCACCATTGCCGAGAGGATGATTTCGGACTCATTCTGATTGACCCGCACCACGTTAGATTCTGAATAATCATTCTTCCTCTTAAGTGCTTTACAATCAGTCCACTTGTGACCCATAATGCCACAAATGAAGCATCTTCCGTAGAATTGCTTCTTGAAGTCATTTCTGCCCAAAGGCAACAAATGGATACTAGGTTCCACTTGAAAGGTTTCACTCACGATCGTTCCTTCGTCAACTTGACTCAGGACGATCCTGGAATCCACCATCTTGTATTCAAGTAATCGGCTAACGACAAACATTTTTGCCTTAGCGTCATCACTATTATACTTCAGGTCCAAAGATTCCCACAACGAGTTACACAAACCATTCACAACATAGTTTAGGCATAGGAAAACCAAATATTTCCAAATCCGTACTATGCTAACAGTTTGAGCGTCAGACTCGTGTTCCTTTCCACTAGGAACCATCTCGGTCAAAACCAATGACATGCCGAGAATCACTAGGTTGTACAACATTTTAAGTTGCAACCCTTCGAAATTCAACATCTTGAATTTCCATGGTCTTTCGACCAATCCACAAGGTACTGTCCCATGTACCTTCATCATAGGGATATACCCTTTAATGTCATCACCGGTCTCCGAACCTAAGTACACCGGGGTTTTGGATTGTGCAGCTATGTTGCCGATCCAACCAATTGAATGTGAACCACAAGCAACATTCACGGTTCCACTACTCGTGGAATCAATCGACTTTAATCACCAAAAATTAATCGGTTTTAAGATTGTTGGAAATGGTGAATAAATTGATATACAAAATATATATTTGTCCCAAAAAATTGAATTTAATTTATAGAAAATTAATTTCAACCAATTTTGGTACGAAACCAAAATTACATATATATACAATATATATATATATATATATATATATATATATATATATATATATATATATATATATATATATATATATATATATATATATATATATATATATATATATATATATATATATATATTATATATATATATATATATATATATATATATATATATTAACCAAATAGAGATTTATTTTATCAAAATAATCCCACCACAACTAGTACGAAACTAGTACACGGGACTTAATTTTCACGAAATTAATCCCACCACAGCTAGTACGAAACTAGTACAAGGATTTAATCTATCCGAGATTAATCCCACCACTTGGTCCGAAACCAAGAACAAAAATAAACAAGATACAGGTTTCTAACCTGAGGTTTTAAACCCAACGAGATGAAAGAAGAAGCAGAGGAAGCCCGAGTCGTGTGTACACACACTCTCCTTAAAACCGATTCGCCGCCTCCCGAGGGTGCTAGGATCGTTGTGGCGTCAGTCTCCCAAGATAAAACGGACTACGACTTTGGTGTTCGAGCACTCCAACTCAAAGCCCGGCGAACTAGAACACAAGTTAAGCATTCCGATGTTTTAAGGAATTGTTGGCAGAATCTTTCCTTCGTAGCAAAACAATAGTTGAGAGTAGAGAGGAAATAAAAATGAAGAATGTTGAGAGGTTCAAAAATGCATGAGATAAACCATTCTGCCAACAACTAGTATATGTAGGGATAGGGAATAAATAGCATATTCATGGTCATTAACCAACATAAATTCAAAATTTAATAATTGGATAATAATGTTTGAAACGGTCGTAACTATTATCGTAATAATTCCAACGGTCACGAACTTAATACGCGATTAATTCTTACCGATCACAACGACCCGTTTCAAAATATCTCAGTGACCAAGAAGTCCGTACAAACCCGAAAGGTTAACGAATTGGGACTGGAAACCACACCCGAGTGGTCCACACGCATCGAAATGGTGCAGCACGAAAGGAGCTCACTAAAGAACACGAAAGGAGCTCCAATTCTCCAATGTCCAAATTAAGCTATCAAAGCTTAATTTCTCAACTTTCGTGTAGCACGAAAGTAGCTCCACTCCCAATTCTCTAAAATAAACTTTTTCAAAGCTTATCACTTTGTAATGTGCTAGCAGCACATTACTTTAATTAAGCTTTCGTGTTTTAAGCTCAAAGCTTAACAAAAGCACATCTCGTGTTTAACGATTCATTAGCATAAAATGCTAATTAACTACTTGCTTAATTATCCTTTTGTCATTTGGACTTCTCTCAAATAGGTTCACCTTGAGAATCAATTTCTCATTCACCTATTACCCATTTTGAGCGTACATTATATCTAATTCTTCGTCTCACTACGAAGAACCCGAATCCACTTTGACCCGACCCAAATCGGAAGTGGACCCACATATATTTGCACCACAAAATAATCACTCAAAATGCAATTTTTAGCTAAAAATTCCAACAGAAACTTCATTACAGATTGGGAATCCAATCAATAATCCGTGTCATTGGAGCTGAAATTGTTCATTTCACAATTCGTTGCATACTTCCGATCTTCGATCTAGACGCTTCACCCCTCGTGACCGATTTGTTAGTCTAACATATGGATCTCACATGGCCGTCAATAATAAGAGTGGTGGATAAATTTATAACACCGATCTAGAAAAAGAAAAAAGAATGCCACACTTCAAACAAAGTCTACGCACCTTGTAAGGTAATAATACGATTTCTTGTCATTGTAAGAGTCTACGCACCTTGTCTAGAATCTTCTCAGCATCTTTTATGGCTTATCTTATGGGTAGCCATAGGTGATCTACTTAAATCTCGATTTTACAGTGAAACTATCCGCGCTAGATTTGGATTGAACCTTCATCAGATAAACTATTTCTTGTTCATGTTTGCGTTGTTGTTTGTAATCAGGTTTTGTCCACATGCATTTCAATTCAACAGACCAAATATTCTTTTTTTTTTCTTTTTCTTGAACACAAAAATAGTACATTAATAATTGAGTAAATAAAATTATTAGTTAGATTTAAATTATTTAGCTCTGTATTATTGAGCTATATACATTGGAATTATGAATACCATTTCCAGTGTCTGTTTCTAATGTGTTATACAATATATATTTAAATATCTTAATTGTTTGACAATTTGAATATAGACTATTGACACAAGATAAAGGCATTCTATGAAGAAAAAATAAAATAAAAATTTATATTTCAATCCAAGAAAGCTATAATATATAAATATATAAATAAAAAAATAAATAAATATATATATATATATATATATATATATATATATATATATATATATATACACACACACATACACGTTCAGGTTCAAGTGCATTTAAGTGTTTACCGTGCGGTTGTACGGGTGATTAATGTGCGCAAATTTTGTATTTAATGTGCGCAAGTCTTGTGCTTAATGTGCGTGACATTTGTGCTTAATGTGCGTGTGTAATGTTTAATGTGCGTGAGTTTTGTACTTAATGTGCGTGAGTCCTAGGCGTAATGTGCGTGAGTTTTGTGCTTAATGTGCGTGAGTTTTGTGCTTAATGTGCGTGAGACGTGTGCTTAAGGTGCGTGAGTTTTGTACTTAATGTGCGTGAGTGTGTACTTAATGTGAGTTGTTTTTAAAACTTAAGATGCGTGTGTTTTTGTACTTAACATGCGTGAGACTTATACTTAACATGCGTGAGGTTGTGTTCTGAAGGTGTTTTGTTTGTGTGCTTAATGTGGGTGTGTTGTGTACTTTAAGTGCGTCATATTAATGCTCTACGTGCGTCCACCCGCACAACCGCACGGAAAGCCTCAAATATATATATATATATATATATATATATATATATATATATATATATATATATATATATATATATATATATATATATATAGGGATGCACTCAGGTGCAAATAAGTGCCTAGGAAGAAATATGCGAACGAATCAGCGCGCGACACGTGTCCAGATCTAATAACTTAAAAAAAACGCGGTGGTATTTTCGTAAATAATTGAACATCGAAGTGCAAGTAAAATCACTTACAAGTGCACCTACTTTCACCTATAAGTGCATGTAATTTTGCCTTGTTAGCACTCACTTTCCGCAAACATTCATGCACCTGGGTGTGCTTATAACTATATGTGCAACTATTTATAACTATAGGTGCAACTACTTATAATTATAGGTGCACCTACTTTCACCTATAAGTGCATGTAATTTTGCCTTGTTAACATTCATTGATCTGAGTTCAGCGGGTAGTAATACCCCTGAAAACCACTCGCAAACATTCATACATCTAAGTGCAACTACTTATAACTATGTGTGCAACTACTTAGAACAATAGGTGCAACTACTTAGAACTATAGGTGCAACTAAGTATTGATGCTCAGTGTAAATTTTTACTTGCACCTATAATACATTTTACATGCACTTGTAATACATTTTACTTGCACTTCGATGTTCAATTATTTACGAAAATACCACCGCGTTTATTTTAAAAATCAGTGTTTCTCATCCATTATATCTGGACACGTGGACGGACAGAATCCATTCCTATTTCGCGCCTGGGCGAAGCATTCGCACCTGAGTGCGATCATATATATATATATATATATATATATATATATATATATATATATATATATATATATATATATATATATATATATATATATATATATATATATATATATATATATATATACTAGTAATTGTCCTGTGCGATGCATGAAATATTATTAATTTAACAAATTTATCAATTAATTTTTTGATATTCTCTTAATTAGAAAGGAAAGTAATGGTTGTGGAAACAAAAATACGTACTTGAGTTCTTAAGCTTAGAATTAGTTTGACTAAAAATGTAAGTATAACTATACAATGTAACATTTAATATTTTTAAAAGTTTAATTATGCTATTATTATGTTGATTTTAAAGTTTATTGTTACTTGTATTATTATTTGAATTTGAATTTTTTTTAAAGGAATTTGAAATAACTACTTTAATTATATAACTAGCATATTTAAATAAAACTTGTAAATAAAATAACATGCGATATTTGTCAAAAATCTCCACCAAAAACTTATTCATTTGAAAAAGATTATTTATTTACCAGGACTATGTGGTCCAATGGTACCCGGGTTGGACTTCCATTTGGAAGATTATGAGTTCCATTTGGAAGATACTACAATGTAATAGAGCCAGTAACTTTCAAAAAAAAAAAATATATTTATTAAATATCTAATTTCTCCTCTTTATATATGTAGAGTCAAGTTAATTATAATTGATGTTTTTGCTTTTTTTTTTTGAATGCAACTGACTCTATTATATTAAATATAAAACTTTACCAATAAATTTGAACACAATAAATTTTTTTTCCATACTTCATTATGCTTTAATATATGTAGAGATAGAGATAGAGCTATAATAATAAAATATAATTTATAATATATAAATACACGTAATAACTTCAAAAAAATATGTAAAAGTATATCTACCCACACAATTAATGCATTATGCTTTAATATATATAGAGATAGAGATAAAGCTATAATAATAAAATATAATTTATAAAATTTAAATACACATAATAACTACAAAAAATATATATAAATATATCTACCCACACAATTAATGCATTATGTTTTAATATATATAGAGATAGAGCTATAATAATAAAATATAAATACACATAATAACTTCAAAAAAATATGTATATATACATCTACCCACACAATTAATGCATTTATACTTGCTAATCTTGTTTCTATCAATGTGCATTAACACTTTGGAGGGAAAATTTTGTGGCTGGATTCTGCTTTATTAGATATAAGGAATAAGGTTCAAATTGGCCACTGAACTGTAACCTAAAAAATGCAATTAGGCCACTGAACGAAAAAAAAAAAAAAAAACAAAAAAACAAAAAAGTGCAATTAGGTCACTAAACACTCCAAAAACGTGCAATTAGGCCACTAAACAGTCCAAATGTATGCAATTTCATCGGATAGCAGGTAATTATCAATTTTAGCAGGTTACCTGCTTACGTGACAGTTGAGTTGTCATTTTTAATAATTTTAAAATAATTTTTAATAATAAGCTTAAATAATTACCTTAAAAAAGAAAGTTGAAAAAAATTAAATAAAAAAAATAAACGGCAGCCACCCCCCTTTTATTTTATTTTATTTTTTTAATTTGTTTTTAAAAAATTATTATTAAAATTATTTAAAATTATTAAAAAGGCCAACTCAGCTGCCACGTAAGCAAGTAACCTGCTATCAGGTGAAATTGCATACATTTGGAGTGTTCAGTGGCCTAATTGCACTTTTTTTTTTTCATTCAGTGGCCTAATTAGATTTTCAGGTTACGTTCAGTGGCCAATTTGAACTTTATTCCTATATATAAAGAAAAGATATATATATATATATATATATATATATATATATATATATATATATATATATATATATATATTTGTTTGTTCTTGTTGTATCGGGCTAAATTATGCAATAGAATCACATAAGAAACTAAAATCGATATATATGATCTTCCCATACTTTTGCCTGCCGTTGCGGTGGTTCCTTTTAACTTCACAATGAATATCAAATATACTCTTTAACTTGTAAATTTGAAATGTGATTTCTGAACTCCATTTTGAAATCTGAAATGTGAATGTCTTCGCAATCACAAAATAATTAAGAAAAAATGGATAAAGAATCAATACATATCAGTTTCCTTAAATACCTTGGTCCACAAAGGAATTGGAAGAAAAAAGCATGCCATAATTCTTTGAAGCATTTGAGAAGATAGAAGCACACTCCACAATCTCTACCTATAGAAGGTGATTCTTGTTTGGCTCCATTTTGTCTGCCACTTTCCACGATTCTTCACTTTTGTTTTGTTTTTTTTTTTTTGGCAGGCGTGATTGTTAGACCCTCCTCTGCATTCTACCGTCTTTTGTCTCCTCCGCCGCCATGGTCATGAAAATACACGAATGGTAGGATAAATTGTTGCAGTTTATGCTCACATGGATTTGATCTGGAGTGTTTTATAGGTGAAAAACTATATGTAGAGGGCTTGCATTAATTATACTATTTCGAATATCGAATAGGCTTTCATCGAAAATTTAATTAATATTGTAATCCCAAGAGGCACCATAAATAACAAAAGCATATCGAATACACTTTCATTGTAAAGTCAGAAATTTAATTAATATTGCATTGTTTCCTATGTTCTATTAATTAGGAATCGGAATTCTTAATCAGAACATCATAACATTTAATTTAATAATTCCATTAATTCATTAAATGTAATCCTTTGTTATAGGCCGGAAAAAAAAATAGCTATTTTATTTTCCAAATGTTGTGACTTTTTTATATGTTGTGGCTATTTTATAATAATAACGATAGAGATAATAATTGTAACAATAATTACTCACCAAAATAATAATTGTAACAATAATTGCTCACCAAACCATTTGGCTTTATTATAGTTAAGATTTTTTAGTAATACTTTTAATATGGTTCTTCCAAAAGATTGAACCCCAACCCTAAATACTTTTAATATAGTTTCTATCACATGTGGGAGATCATGAGATCAAGCCTCAGTGGAGGTATTGTTGACCCTTTGTGCTTCATTAGATTAAGAAAGTATGTTTGAACAGATATTACAATTTAATAGAGTCGGTAGTATTTAAAAAAAAAAAAAATCAAGTACAAATTATTTAGACAAATCTATATGATTATTTGGCAACGCACCAAAAAGAAAAGATTATTTGACTACTTATGCAATTTTAATAATTTACATTTCAATTTTAATATTTATAAAACTTATTGAAAACAATAATTTATATTTTTCTTGAAAATAAGAATTAATACTAAGGGTGCGTTTGGAAACCCGTAAAGTAAATTTTAGAAATCATTTTTCGAGTTTTCAGTGTTTGGCTAAAGGAGGAAAATGAAAGTCAACGAAAATAGAGGTGTGGTCAATAGAAAATAGAAGAGATTTTCTGAAAAATGACTTTCCCTTGGGGGAAGTCATTTTCCATTTTGCAACAGTGGAGCAACCAATCACTCGCCGCCGCCGCCGCCGCCACCACCGTCATTATATATTTTAAATATTTAAAATTAAAAATAATTGTGCTTATTTTCTAAAAAATGAACTAAACACACCAAGACAGTTTTTTCAAATGCAACCAAACACTGGAAAAGAAAATATTTTTAGACAAATGACTCATTTTCCAATACACATTTTTCAAAAGTTATTTTCCTTCTTTCTAAACACACTCTAAATGACATAAGTTTATATAATCAGTTACATACTAACTCACTCTATCCCCAAATTAGATACCACATTCAACATCTTTAATACTATGAATCTATGATCTTAATTTTGATTTAATTCGAGTTATATAAACCCACAAAATCTAACTCTTACTTAAAGGAAGTCCAAACTTAAACTTTTTAATATGACAAATACATATATATGCCTATCATTTAACTCATATTCTATCAATCCTAGAACTTAATCTGCTTGGATAAACTGGTAATGCAAAATAAGTATTTGTATATCGTTATATTATCACATTGAGTAAAAATAATTAGATACTCCGTACATGTTATAAAGTGAGGTAGAATTTTTTGAGTAACGAGAGAAATTCATAGTCACTACACAATAGTATGTACTGATAAATTTCGCTTTTGTTTAATAGTTTGCAAATTACACAAAAACAATAAATTATATTAAAAAAACTAATACAATCAACTTGACTAAGAGGGTAAGTGAGGTATAATTTTGAACAATTGGATACATGTTATGGGCGGCGCGGGGCGTTCCTTCATCAACATGAAATAATTATTGATTTAATATTAATATTATTTAATATTTTCCTTTTGCAATACTCATGATTATTTACAAGTAGTATCTGTTCTATACTTTTTCAAATATTTTCAATCCAAAAAACTTAAGTCACCACCACAGGGATTCGAACCTATTACCATTCATTTAAAATGATAACCAAGATGTCATCATACTACATAATAGTTGGCTATGTTATTTAATATTTTAATTAAACTTTTAAATCAAACCAATACGTAGTCTTAATTTCTTTTTTAAATAATACAGAGTATATACTTTCATCACACAAATTATAATCGTTATACCGTTCACCAGGGCACACACAACGCGACGAAAATGTATGTGTATTCAGTTATAAAAATCTGTATTTTCAGGTATAAAATTATGTGTTTTCAGGTATAAAATTCTGTACATTCGAAACAGGAGATTTTTATCCTTTTAAAAAAGATTATATGTTTTCAGGTATAAAATTCTGTGTTTTCTATTATATAATTCTATACATTCGAAATATGGGAATTTTCAGTTATAAAATTCTGTATTTTCAGGTATAAAATTCTGTGTTTTTTATTATACAATTCTGTACATTCGAAACATAATTTTTTTTTTTAAGGAGTTAACATCAGACACGCGAAAAAAGTACAAAGTGACGTCATTTTGGGCCAGGGCACACAATGAATTGTGCATCCTGGTGCACGGTATAATTTGCCTACAAATTATATTGATAAGCAAAATAAAAATAATACTTTCTTTGTTCCATTTTATTTGTCATGTTTATTATTCAGGGGTCAAAACAACTCTATCTTCTTTGATAATTTTCCTTAGTATTTTAAATTATTTTTATATTTGATTTTTTGTATTTAATACTAATTTTAATGTAGTTTGTAAATATATAAATTTTATATACTAATATTAAACTTAATAATATGAAAAATTAAATTAAAAATAATTTCAGTTAAACCTCGTTAACTGAACCAAACACATAAAATAGGACAGAGACAGTAATAATCAATTTCTTCGCCCAGAAATAAAAAAATAAAATAAAATATATGTAAAAAATCTCAATTTTTTTTAATGCTTCCTATCATTTTCGGTGATAATCAATGTAACTTTCGCCTTTTTATCTTTTAGTCCCCGTTTGATTCGCGGAAAATATTTGAAGGGAAATGGAATTGAAATTCCATAAAAAAAAGAAATTACCTGGAAGATAAAAATTGCATTGTTTGGTGGGTGGAAAATAAATTACTAGGAATATCGATTCCATTGTTTAATTGAGTTTGGAATTGTAAGGAATAGTGACTATAAAGACAACTAGTATTCTACCCGTGCGATGCACGGATTAACTATTTGAAATAGTATAATTATGTTATATTATTAAAAATTATTAATGTTAATAACTTTTATATATGAAAAGTCAATATGAATTTATTTTTTTTAATACTCCGTACATCTTTGTTGACTTGTTATAATAAAAATATAACCATAAAGATTTACAACTAAAATAAAAATTGATATTTAAGGCTCGTAATGACATTTAAAAATGAATAAAATGCTCCACCCGTGCGATGCACAAACAAAGTACATGTATATATATATATATATATATATATATATATATATCTTAATAACAACAAAACTTTTAAATCAAATCTTATTAAGATTTTTAATTATTTTAATTGGAGTCTATATTTTTAATGATAAGTTTGAAACATAAGAGAGCTCAAAACATCACATATGTTGAAAAATTTTGGTGTTATAGGTGTTTAAAATCATGAGATTGCATATGCATTTTATGAGAAATTTTCATTAAACAAAGTGAACATTTTCATTGCACAACATTAGTTTTGCTCAATATTACAAATATATAGTAAAAAACTATAAATTGAATTGAAATTCTATTTCATCTAATCTATTTAAAAAATTTAATTAAATTAGTGTGAGTGTGTGTATATATATATATATATACATATATATATATATATATATATATATATATATATATATTAATCATTATTGTGTGGACCATGTGTTGGTCCCGATAGGGTGGTGAAAGTCTAGAGGGGGGGGGTTGAATAGACTTTCAAGCTTTTTCGAAATAAATAACTCTTTGGTAACTTCAACTCTAAGTAACAAGTAAATAGAGTAAGTTTAAACTGCACAGCGGAATAATAGTATGTAAAGAGTTTTGCCCAACCAATAATTTAAATGCGCATGTAAGAAGGGTACAGATGCTATGTAAAGTGACAGAGATATCTTGAATATATAAAGGAGATGGTGCACTCAATATATAACAATAATATTCAAGATTGTAAATAAATATCGTGTCACGTCGACCGTGTAACGAACATTACATGCAACACGTCAAACTTGCTTTGAATAATCCAATATTTAAGCTCGAGAAGTTTGAGTCACATGCATACGTGAAAACACACTAAACCCGGACGATTAAGATTAACTGTGAATAGTAAACGGGTTAGTCGGATAAGATAGATAAATAGAGCAAATTATGTAAGTGCGGTATGTAAATGAGAGAGGCAATGTATAGTGGTTCGGAAGTGGCGTAATCTTCCTAGTCCACTTTACTCCATTCACTTCTAGGAGTAATTCACTATTTTCCACACACAGTTACAATAGTGAATAAGCGCTATACAAGCACTTCTTCCGGATGTCCTGCACACAGCTACACCCAACTCCAAGTGTCTCGCACACAGCTACACTCAACTCCGAGTATTTCGCACACAGCTATACTCAACGCCAACTAAGTGTCTTGCACACAGCTACACTTAGCAACTACGAGTGTTTTGCACACAGCTACACTCACTAGAGTATTTTGCACACAGCTATACTCTTTTTACAATTACAAATACAAAGGTAATTGTATCTCTCTAACTAAATTTGAGACTATTCAGACTAAGTCTCTAAGAATATTTTGAGCACTCACACTTTTGAATTTTGCACTTTGTTTATCCGTGTGTATTGCACCTCTATCTCTGCTTGTCTTCAAGTCTTCATGGCTTTTTATAGGCATTCAAATATATCCGTTGGAGTGGGATAATTTGATATTTGAAATTTGAATCTTCATAGCCTGATATTGTTGACAATAGTAGATCTTCAATTTTGATTTGATTGTCAACTTGCCTGACAAAATAATATTTTATCTCAACTTGATTTTCAAGTTGTTTCTTAAAATATTATTTTTGTTGTCACTTTGAATATCCAACGAATCTTTGAAATAAATTCATCTGATAGAATTTATTTCTAGTATAAGTTTTTATATTCATGTCTTCATAAATATTTTTCAATTCTGATCAAATATCTTCAGGCAATTTTGGACTCTTGTGGCATGTGGGCTGATACAAAATAAATTCCTTCAAATTTATTCATTTTCTTAACATCTTGCTTCTTTGCCACATTGTGCTCCTTTGACTTGGGCACTTCTTGCTTGTTTGACTTGAACATTGTGCTCTTTCTGATTTGGTCACATTGTGCTCCTTTGAACACATCGTGCTTGTTCACATTGTGCTCTTTTAGAACATTGTGCTCCTTTTAAGACATTGTGCTTGTCCGCATCGTGCTCCTTTAGGAACATTGTGCTCTTTTGAGAACATTGTGCTTGTCCGAAAACTTGACTTGTAAAAAATAAATCCTTGGGGGGGGGGGGGGTGGAATCAATCTCGGGTGTGATCGTTTTGAGTAAGCATTTCTACCATTTCGCCATTAGGCTCATCCGGTCATTTCTTGCAACGCCATTCCTTTATGCTTCTTTCTCGGATGAATACTCGTAGGACCAAAATTAATTTCCCAAAATTAATTTTGTTCTTCCTATGGTAGATTCCTTTTGACTCGATATTCTGATTTATGATGCTTGTACTAAAAGACCTAAAAAACCAAGGGGATCTAAAGTACATTTGGCTCATCAAAACTTACAAAAATATTCCTATCAATTTTCCCCCTTTTTGATGACGCCAAAACCTATACTCAGTCATTTGGCTTGTCTTTTAAAACAATTATTTTTCAAAAGATTTTATTAATTTTTGACATAGCCATGACGAGTTTAACAATTGATTTTGACTCTAGGAAAGGTATTTTTAGCCACTATGTTCCTATTCACATTTTTGGAGTTTAATGATAATGAATTTTGTACTTTTTCCAATTTATGCGATTTGATACAATCTAAGCTAAAATGCTACCTTTCAAGACAAATAAAATAACAACAGATAACAAGGAAAGCTTAATAGCATCATAAACAGATAATTCGAACCATTTCAAATTGTTCCATGATCATGAGTTCAAGTTCGTGGACCATACACCAAAAAAAATGTGACAATCATACAAATCACTTGATGATTCTGTTTCTCCTTTCTTCAAGCACATGATTTATATGATTTTGAACTTCAATGAAATTGTCACTAATGGCATAATTGTTGCATACCTGCCCAATCACATAATAGTTGAATGCTTCAATAATGTTGTCCCCGGGCAGTATTCCTTCTTCATACCATATGATGCACTCTTCTAGACTTCTTCCACTTTGTAGCTCGGCATCATTGACCTTGATATAGTCCTTAAGAACCATGATCATCAAAGCTCTAGCATAGCTTTTGATCCTCCTGAAGTTCTCATTGGAAACCCACAAATTTTGGTCACTTGTATTAGGAGTCTATGTTATTGGTTCTCTAGTTGTAGTAGGACTTCTCTTGTGTAGTCTTTATATTATCTGATGTATCTATTATCTTCGTCAATATACAGAACATATTATCCTCATCTGGTATCAAGAGTCCTTGGTATTCTATCTTTCTTTTTCCATGGCGAACACTGGTGCGAACGACGGATCTGTTTCGTCCGAACGGACTGTCTCCGAGGCTGTGATTTCGGCCTCTGTTCTATCTATTGTGTCGTTTTCCTCTGCTCACCATTTTGTTTCCATCAAACTGACGTCCCGCAACTACCTTTTCTGGCGTACACAGTTGCTTCCCTTTCTTGATGGACAAGGTTTGATGGGCTATGTCGATGGATCCGAAGTCTGTCCGGCAGTTCCAGTGGCGCCGACGGGTGGTTCTGAAGCTTCCTCTGCTGCGCCGGCGTCGTCTCGTCTCATGTGGCAGCGTCAAGATCGTGCTGTGCTTTCTTTACTCATCTTTTCCTTGTCGGAGGGGATGATGCACTTGGCGATCGGGAAGCATACCTCTCGACAGTTGTGGCAGACGATTGAGCAAACTTTGGGGTCCACGACTCGTGCCCGTGCACTTCGTCTCTCCGGCCAGTTGCAATCTCTCCGGCAGGGGGATTTGTCCATCTCGGACTATCTTGGACGGGCGCAAGTTTTGGTGGAGGATCTCGCGTTAGCCGGCCGACCGGTTACGCTCGAAGACCAAAACATGTTCATCTTTCGTGGTCTTCATCCGGAGTATCGCCCGTTGGTTGCTTCCCTCACCCGGGGACCGCCGCTCTCTCTTAGTGAGTTATCTGACTTTCTTGTGTCGCAGGCTTTTATTTGTGCGGATGATGCCGGTGATGCAGCTGCTGTTTCGGTCGCCTTAGCTGCCCAGCGTGGTGGCCGAACAGGTGGTCAGCGTGGCGGTGGTCGTGGTCGGCGCGGTGGTCGTGGCCGAGGGGGAGGTCGTGGCCGGTCCAACACTCCGAAGTGTCAGATTTGTGGTGGCAGTGGCCATTCGACCATCACATGCTTTCGGCGCTATTCTGATGCTCCTGGTCCGCAAGCTCACGTTGCTTACTCGGTGGATGCCTCGAGTGCCGTGGCTGCTGAGCATTGGTTTCCGGATACGGGGGCCTCAGATCATGCTACTCCAGATCAGTCGTTGATGTCATCTTCGGCTTCCTATTCCGGCACGGATACTCTTCGGGTTGGTAACGGTAAGCGTTTACCTATTATTAGTACAGGTTCGGCTACGATAGCTTCTTCTAGTCGTTTATTTAAATTGTCTAATGTTCTGTGTGTTCCTAGGTTATCTGCGTCCCTTTTGTCTGTTCAGCGTTTTGCTAAAGACAATGGTGTATTTTTTGAGTTTCACTCGGATTATTTTTTTGTGAAGGATCTCTCCACGTGGGCGGTCCTTTATAAGGGGCAGGCTTTGGGTGGTCTTTATTCGTGGCCTATCTCTCGTCCGAGTCCTGCTGCGTTAGTGGCTACCCGTGCATCTTCGTCTATTTGGCATAGTCGGCTGGGTCACCCTCATGATCGTGTTTTGCGTCAAATTTTGCGTCTTTGTTCACCTACTACTAGTATTAGGGATAGTTCAAATTTATGTAATTCTTGTATGTTGGGTAAATCAGCTCGATTTCCCCTACCTCGTGTTGCTTCTACTTCGTCTCGTGTACTTGAGTTAGTTTATACTGATATATGGGGGCCAGCACCTTTTTTGTCTGTCAATGGTTTTCGTTATTTTGTTCTGTTTGTTGATGATTATACTCGCTATGTATGGTATTTTCCTATGCGTGCCAAAACTGATGTGTACGCTATTTTTGATCAATTTCGCAATCTTGTTGAGCGGTCGTTTAATCAAAAAATTGTTTCCGTTCAGTCTGATTTGGGGGGTGAGTATAATCGTCTTCATAAAACATTTCTGTCTCTTGGGATTAATCATAGGTGCTCGTGTGCTTATACCCACGAGCAGAATGGTCGGGTAGAGCGTCGGCATCGCCATATTGTTGAAACTGGCCTTGCATTAATGGCTCAAGCGTCTGTGCCCTCTCGGTTTTGGGATTACGCGTTTGAGACCGCGGTTTATCTTATTAACAAAATGCCCACACGTGTGTTGAACGATGTTAGTCCACATTATCGGCTTCATCGTTCTAATCCTTCTTATTCTTTTTTGCGTGTTTTTGGGTGTCTTTGTTATCCTCTTTTGCGTCCCTATAATCGTAATAAGCTACAATTTCGTTCTGCCCCGTGTGTTTTTCTTGGCTATCCTAGTTCGTTTCGTGGCTACCGCTGTTTGAATCTTGCTAATAATAAGGTTTTCGTTTGCCGCCATGTGCGGTTTGATGAAACCGTTTATCCGTTTGCTGCTTCTATGCCTGCGCAGGTTTCAGGTTCAGGTGTGGTCTCGCCATGGGGTGCGGGCTCGGTTTGTGTGCCTCCTGATTCTACTGAGTCTTTCTCGGCCGGGTCTGTTGCTACCTCGGTTCCCGTGACTGCTTCTGCTGATTCCAGTTCCCGTACTATTTCTGATCCTGTGCCTGCTGGTCCGGTGGTGGCTGCCCGGGTTACTAAGCCTCGGCCTCGTGCTCCGAAACAGGTGTTACCCCGCTCTCATGAGATGGCTACTCGTAGTCAAGGGCCGACTCAGCATGTGGCATTGTTTTCTGCTACTGGTGCGCCTGATCCTACGTGTTACTCGCAGGCGGTTCAGTTTCCCGAGTGGCGTGAGGCTATGGATTCTGAATTCAATGCTTTGCTTCAGAATGACACTTGGCGGTTGGTTCCTCGTACCTCTGGGATGAATGTTGTCGGCTGCAAGTGGGTTTTCAGAACGAAACGCAAGGCGGATGGTTCGGTGGAGAGACACAAGGCCCGGTTGGTTGCTAAGGGGTTTAACCAGGTTGCAGGTCAGGACTTCTTTGAGACCTTCAGTCATGTGGTGAAGCCAACTACGGTCCGTCTTCTTCTGTCTCTGGCTGTTTCTCGTGGGTGGACCATTCGGCAATTGGATGTCCACAATGCTTTTCTGAATGGTAGTCTAGCAGAGACAGTCTATTGAAGCAGCCTCCGGGGTATGAAGATAAGTCCACTCCTGATCATGTGTGTTTGTTGCAGAGGTCGTTGTATGGCCTTAAACAGGCTCCTCGTGCCTGGTTCACTCGCCTTCACTCGTTTTTGGTCTCGGTTGGTTTTACTCCGTCCAAAACTGATATTTCCCTGTTTATTTATACTCGTGATTCTGTGCAGCTTTATCTACTTGTTTATGTAGATGATATCCTGGTGATGGGTTCAGACTCCTCACGGGTGGTTGGTCTTCTAGCACAGTTATCTTCTGAGTTTAAGATTCGTGATATGGGGGCTCCATCGTTCTTTTTGGGGATTTAGACTGTTGCCTGGTGTGGTGGTCTTTTGTTGTCTCAGCAGCGGTATATGCAGGATATACTGAAGCGTGCTAGAATGGTTGATTGTAAGCCCCTTGTTACGCCGGTCTCTTTGGTTTCGTCCTCTAATGGTTCTGACACTCCCTATGCTGATCCCACGCAGTATAGGAGTCTTGCGGGTGCCTTGCAGTACTTGACGGTTACGAGACCGGATCTCTCCTTTGCTGTGAATCGTCTCTGTCAGCAAATGTACTCTCCCACCACTGCGCACTGGGGTCTCCTTAAGCGGGTTCTGCGGTATGTCAAAGGTACTCTGCATTTTGGTTTACACATTCGTCCGTCTGTTTCTACTGAGCTGCATGCCTTTTCGGATTCAGATTGGGCTGGTGATCCGGCTGATCGCAAGTCTACGAGTGGTTTTGCTATTTTTCTGGGAGGTAATCTTGTGTCGTGGACTTGTCGTAAGCAGCGTACTGTGGCGAGGTCGTCTACTGAGGCTGAGTATAAGGCACTTGCTGATGTGTCTGCCGAGGTAACTTGGTTGGTTTCTCTACTACGTGAACTAGGGATCTCCTTGCGTGTGCCTCCGTCCCTCTGGTGTGATAATTTGGGTGCAACGTATCTATGTGCCAATCCGGTTTTTCATGCACGCACGAAGCGTGTGGAGATTGACTACCACTTTGTTCGTGACCAGGTTGCCAGGAAGGAGCTTGTGGTCAAATTCATTTCTACTAAAGATCAGCTTGCTGATGTTTTCACTAAGGCTCTTCCTGGTCCGCGCTTTACTTTTCTTCGTGACAAGCTCAATGTCATCTCTCGGCTGTCTTGCGCTTGAGGGGGAGTATTAGGAGTCTATGTTATTGGTTCTCTAGTTGTAGTAGGACTTCTCTTGTGTAGTCTTTATATTATCTGATGTATCTATTATCTTCGTCAATATACAGAACATATTATCCTCATCACTTGGACCACTTTTCTTCATTCCCTTTGGTAGGTCATTCAAGCTTGCCAGTCTTGGCATTTTAACTCTACCATCTCTTGGTGTGGATTCCAAATAGAGAGCTGCTTTGTTGTACCAATTGATTTGCTCAATATTTCCACCTGCACAAACAATGTCACGAAATGAACGGTTAGTGGTATTTGCACTGCTTGATCTCCTGGACTGCCAGCCTCACCACTACCGAACCAATATTCCAATCCTCCTCTTCTAGTAATGTTTCTGCCAGCAGATCTGCCTCCTCCTCCTTTACTACTGCTTGTACCAACATTTCGGGTAGCCATGGCAGTCATCATCATTTCAAGCATGCCTTCCAAATGACTTAATCTCTCTTCCCCCTTTTTGGCATAATCAATGAGTGTATAAACTGACTCACGAAGAGATGAAACAGATTCGGATATGTTTTCATATGAACCTCGAAGGCAGCCCACTTTGGTATTGATGGAGATGAGATCTGTGTGGACATCACTAATTTGCTTCTCATGTTGATGAACCACATTGAGAATCCCTTGACTTTGATTCACGGCAATTGCTTCATTTGCTTTTCCAGAATTTTTGAGGATTTGAGATAGTTGGATGTAGAACTCATTGAGTTGCCCTTTGACATTTGTGTTCAATCCACCAACTTGTCTCTCAAGTGCTTAATGTGTGTCAATCAGGTGTTGTTGACTCCTCCGATTTTCATCAAATGATGCTTCGAATTTTCCTCCTTGAGTATTGACAACATTATCCACATGAGTGTAGATAATTTGAAACATACTCTCCATTCGGTCAACAAGACTTAGTACAACATTCTTCAGATTTTTCAATTTTTCATTTGAGGTTGTGCCATCAATGTTTTGATCTTCTTGAGTTGTGGGAATACACCTTGTTCCTTCTTGAGCAGAATTGTCTCCAAGCATGTGAGATTGTGCTTGACTTTCTAGTAAATTCCCTTCTCTTTCTGGCGTGTGTAGCACGTGTGTGTCACCTTGCATACTTTCTGCATGAATGGATTGAATTTCCTCCGTATGGTGGCTAACTTGCATGGCATGATGTTCTTGGCTAATTTCTGTTTGGTTCAACACACTAACATCATATAGACCACTGTCCATCAAATGTGCACCATGTGTGACATTTTCTTCTTCTCCATTCCTTGTAACAAACTCATCAATATCAACTAAAAAATCATCTTCAGTTGGTAAGTCTCCTTGGACTGTGTCATCATGAGAAGTCTCGGCCATCTTGGCTTTTAGTTTGCTCACAAAAGCTCCATTTACGGTAGAAATTAATGTTGCATGGCCAACATCAAAACTGCCAATCCAATTCAAAGAAAATATCTCTTCTTCTTGCATACTCGGTCCTTTTGTCATCAACTCTTAGTAAGAACCAAGTCTCCAATTTCTCCAATTGAGAACTCTTCGGTATTCATTTGCCAATGTCAAATCAAGTCCATCAACTTGATATATTTCCTCATTCATCAATGTCTCCAATTCGGCTATTCGGGAAAAAGGGTTCAAGACATTTTGGCTTGTGTTGGGATTAAGGTTTGATGTGGGATTGTGACTCATGGTGGGATTTTGGCTTGTTGTGGTATTTTGGCTTGAGTTAGGATTTTGGCTTGAGTTTGGTTCGTGACTAGAGGTTGGGTTTTCATGGGGTTGGATTGAGGGTTGAGAAGCTAAACCAAGAATTTCTACTACTAGCCTTTTCCTAGCAGGAATTCCTCTCGGTTTCCTCTTTCTTTTGGAATTCAACTCGGTTGACACTTCATGATCTTTAAACAAAATCCGGTTGTTTCCAAATGGCTTTCTAGACCTCATTGGCAATCCTTTTCTTTTTATAATTTCTCCAATAAGTAACCTGAACCCTAGAATGTGGTTGAACTTGCTATTCCTAATCTTTGCACCTTTCACAAAATGTGCAATCCGGCTCAAAATAAGCGTAATCCAGTCACCTCTAACACCAATCATCACGGCATGCAAATATCCAATTCTCACAGGTGAAATATCCTCCATACTATTCAGTTTGCATAAAACACATTTGTAGAGGATTTTGACAAGCATTTCATACTCTAACTTCAAATCAGATTTTTGACCGGAAAGATTTGGTTCGAGAGAAGCATTCTCATTTCGAATTTCTGTCCAAACTTCCGTGTGATCATATGTGTGTATATCTAAGTCCAACAGTGGTTGTTCTGGACTCGATATAGGAAGTCCAAAAGTTGAGTGTAACTCTTGTTCATCAATGGTGATGAGAGTTCCATTTACGGTGGACTCAATGGTCCATCCAACAACCTTGGCATTCACATAGAAATCTGCTACATACTCATCATAAAATCCTGAGTATGGATAAGAACATAACCTCATGAGATTGCTTTGTTGAAGTGCATGGATGATCCTTTGTGCAAGTTGGGAGTTCTTGGCCTCTTTGAGAAATCCGTGTGGGTCAAAGCTTCCTCCGGCCTTGATTCCAACTGCTAGCTTGGCAAGATTGAGTTGTTCTTCATTCGGGTGGGAGCTTGAATCTCCAATGGCAGCCATAATGTGTTTGGTATTTTTGGATTTGAGATTGAGAGAGATGAAGCTTGAAAGGTTTCGGCTATGGAAGGTGTAAAAGTTTTGGAGAGTTTTGAGTGGAATGGTGGCTTTTCGACCGGTTGGGTGAAAAGGAGGTGCCTTTACAAAAATATCCTCACAATTGAATTTTGACTTTTAATAAGTGAGGGGTATTTTTGATATTCCAATGATTTCCAACCTTTGACCTAACTGATAGTTAGTTTAGGTTATATATTCTCCATCCAATTTGTCTGCTGATGTGGCGCCAAAAATTTAGATGCTCGGACTGATTTTACCTGAAATAAAATTCATAGAGCACTAAATCTGTTCCAAAAATAATATGTGCATGTATATATACACGTTTAATGTAGTTGGGAGAAAGAAAAAGAAATTGATTCTTTTTAGACTATTTATTATGTGCAACTACCATAAAAAGATGCTCTCATTTAAGATAACTCATCATCATACCATCTTGTCATCTCTTAAATGGTAAGATTGTGTAAATCTAAATAATTTTCATATAGATAAATAGATACACGGTTAGACATGCATGCAATGTGTGCTTTTTCAATATTTATTGTAGACTTAAATGTTAAGATGTGACAAATTTGCATGTGTGACACATAGGCACGAAATTAATTAAATCAGATAAAGTAACGAATTTTTTCAGATGAAAAATTGAGCTTACAATTTAAATAGAGTTTAGAAACTTAGTTCAATTCAATCATGCCCATCTCGTGTCTTAATTTCAAAAATCTTGATTCACACAGAGGCTTTGTCAGAATATCAGCTATTTGATTTTCGGTCGGGATGTATTCAATTGATAATTCCTTCTTTTCGACATGATCCCGGATAAAATGATGTCTCACATCAATGTGTTTTGTTCTTGAATGTAACACGGGATTGTGTGTTATGGCTATGGCACTAGTATTGTCACACAATATGTTGACATTTTCACAATTTACGCCATAATCTTTCAGTTGTTGTTTCATCCAAAGAATTTGCGCGCAACAACTCCCAGCGGCTATATATTCAGCTTCGGTTGTACTCGTGGCTATGGAGTTTTGCTTTTTGCTAAACCATGATACCAATCTTCCCCCTAAAAACTGGCATGTCCCTGAGGTACTTTTTCGATCGATTTTGCATCCTACAAAATCTGCATCTGAGAAACCAGTTAGTGTAAAATTACCTTCTTTGGGATACCATAATCCCACATTGACTGTTCCTTTTAGGTATCGGATGATTTTCTTGGTCATTAAATGATTTTTCAACTTGACATCTTTCTTGATCATTTTTGTTGCTCTGAGTTTCCTTCTTATGAGCTTCATCAAATGTAACATGAATTGATTCTTCTACCACCATTGATTTCTTGTTCAATACTCTGAATGCTTTGCTGGTAGATGAATATCCCAAAAATATTGCTTCATCTGCTCGCTCATCAAAAGTTTTTAGATATGTTTTACCATTATTAAGAATATACATTTGATGCCAAAAGTATGAAAGTAATTGAGTTTAGGTTTTCTCCCTTTCCATAATTCGTACGGAGTCTTATTGTAAGACTTGTGTATCAAGCTTCGATTTTGCGTGTAGCAAGCGGTGTTGATTGCTTCAGCCCAATATCTTTTAGGTAGCTTGGCTGACGTAATCATCACTCGTGCGGCTTCTTTTAGCGTTCTATTTCTTCTTTCGGCTACACCATTTTGTTGAGGTGTACGTGCGGCAGATAATTGATGTAGAATCCCTTGAGAATTGCAGTAGGCTTCAATTACTTGATTCACGAACTCTGTTCCACGATCAGTTCGGATTTTTGCAATTTTCAAGTCTTTCTCATTTTGTAGTAGCTTGAGCAATTCTGGCAACTTTTGCTCCACTTCATTTTTCTTCTTGAGAAATATCGTCCATGTGTACCTGGAAAAATCATCAACAACAACTAGTGTATATTTCTTACCACTTAGACTTACTTTAGACTTACTGGGTCTACTGGACCGAATAAATCCATGTGTAGTAGACTCAGTGGTCTTGTTGTAGATTCTTGAGCTTTGGATTTGAAAGATGACTTAATTTGCTTTCCTCTTTGGCAAGCATCACATATTTGATCTTTCTTGTAAACAATGTCAGGTAGACCTTCAACTAGTTTGTTTCTTGCTAGCTTGTTGATAGTCTTGAAGTTTAGATGATTCAACTTCTTATGCCATTCCGAACTTGTTGTGTGTGAGTTGTTTGCTAGTAGGCACACTGATTCTTTGGTTGTGTTCCAATCCACAACATACATATTTTTCTTCCTTATTCCTTCAAGCACGACTTCTCCCGAGGAATTATTCTTCACTTGGCACTTGTCTTTGAAGAACTCTACTAGATATCCTTTGTCACAAAATTGACTTGTACTTAACAAGTTAAATTTTAGACCTTCAACAAAGGATACATCTTCGATTTTCAAACCATTTCGAAATATTGTACCAATTCATTTTGTTATGTCGTATCGTTCATTTTCACCAAATACGACTTTTGGTCCTTCGATATTTTTAAGATTCACAAGACTAGATTTATTTCCAGTCATGTGTCTAGAGCATCCACTATCGAAGTACCAAACTTCCTGCAAATAAATTACACATTTTTAGGTACCCAACTTGATTTGGGTCCTTGGGTGTTAGTCATTTTTGGTACCCAAATCCACCTTGTACTCACTGATCTAAGTCTAGGTGATTGGTAACCATTAAACACATTATAATCATATTTAATTTTTGAAAACATTTTTTGTGCCGGTTTTTGAAAATTTACTCGATTTTTTGGCACGTGGGAGGTAGATTGTTTGAGCCTATGATATGCATTAAATCTGGACTTAGTCCATGATTTAATATTATCAAACCAATCTTGTTTGGAGGGATAAAATCTCTCTGCCTCAATTCTTGGATTCCTTCCCATTCTCCTATGAGGGCTTTGTGCACTAGACTCATTGATGTATTTCCATTTAGGAACAAGCTTTTGTCTTTTTACATACTGTTTAGGCGAAATATTGTTTCTTTGAGGCTTCGGCCTAACAGCATTAATTTTGACATTAGTTTGGTGACCAATTCCTTGTCTCACTGTGCTTTCTTGACCTTTTACAAATTTTACTACTTGGACTTTATTATTTAAAGTAGTAGTAGAATTGGCCAAGTTTTTGGAGGCTTGAGAACACGATGGATCATAACCGAGTCCGGTTTTATCACTTGAGGGTTTTTGCATATTTACCATTTTGTCCATTACTTTGGATGAATGTGTAAATGTTGCTATAACCTCTCTAAGGTTGTGTTCTCTCACTTCCCTTGATTTACACTCTTCTTGAAGACAAATAATTTTATCTTTCAAGTCTTTCACTTCAAGTAGAGCATTTTGCAATTTTTCATTTAATTGATCTTTTTCGAGAATCAATAGACAATTGCGCTCTTTGAGTTGAGAGTGATTGTCCATTACGGTTTGACATTCTTCCATTAAGTGAAAGAAGGACTCTCTAGAAAATGAAGAATTGACAAAATCATAAGAATTTGATGTTACCTCATTTTCTTCATTTCCATTTACCATAAGACACATGTCCTCGTAGGGTGTGTTGTTGGAGATGCTCATGCAAAACATTGCATTGTCATCCTTTGAGGTGTCACTTTCATCACTTGAAGATTCTTCTGACTCACTTATCTCAAGTGGGTCACTAATAAGTGTTTTTCTTCTCTCCTTTGTGAACCTTTTATCTTTGGTCTTGAATTCTTCCTGTTGAGAGTTAGAAATATTTGTATATTGACTTTTACTTACCTTGGGGTGTGGACAACTAGCTGCAAAGTGTCCAGGTTTTCTACAGTTGTAGCACAAGTTCGAGTCTTCCTAAACTATTTCTTTCTT
Organism: Ipomoea nil; assembly: GCF_001879475.1. Lineage (NCBI taxonomy): Eukaryota > Viridiplantae > Streptophyta > Magnoliopsida > Solanales > Convolvulaceae > Ipomoea > Ipomoea nil. The sequence continues at coordinate 257,879 of NW_017616542.1, forward strand.
CGAATTCTTTGTTGCATTCCACGATTTTCCTTGTGGATTTTTCTTGTAGTTGCTTCTCTTCATGAATTTCCTAAATTTCTTGACAAAGAGAGCAAATTGATCATTAGGCAATAATTCAACATTTTGTACTGACCTTGAAGTTGATGGTTGCTCAGCTACAAGAGCGTTGTTTTTTTCTTCATGATCTTCCTCTAATTTTGATTTCATCTCAAATTCATAAGCTTTTAGATCACTAAAGAGCTTATCGATCGATAGGGTTTTTAGATCCCTGTGATCTCTCATGGCCGTGACCTTCATGTCCCATGTAGATGGTAGACCACGTAGAATTTTGAGTGAGATTTCTTTTTGATTAATATGTTTTCCAAGATCATTAATCTCTCCTAAGATTTTGGCAAATCTTGTTTCCTTGTCGGTAATATTCTCGCCGTTTAGCATTTTGAAATCCTCAAATTTCTTTAATGCTATGGTGAGCTTATTATCCTTTTCTTGCTTGTCTCCTTCACCAATTTGAATGAGCGTTTCCCAAACTTCCTTAACGGATTGACATTTTCGAACTTTTGGAAATATCGTGTCATCGATAGATTTAAACAAAATATCCTTGGCAATATTGTCCAAGTTATTTCTTGTTCTATCTTCACGAGACCATTCTGCTTTCGGTTTTGGAATGTATTGTGGAGTGTCACTTGTTTGTACGGACGAAGTGTTGACTTGTAAAATCTCAATAGGACCACTCGTAACGCGGATAAATGTACCTGCATGCGAATTTTCCAATCATCAAATTTCTCTAAGGAAAATAATAAATTTTGGGCAAGAGCCATATCTCTTTTCATCATCTTGATTTTTCGAGATCTGTCTAGCAGTCAAAGTTGACTCAATTAGACAACTGCTCTGATACCAATTGTTGGTCCCGATAGGGTGGTGAAAGTCTAGAGTGGGGGGGGGGGGGGGTGAATAGACTTTCAAGCTTTTTCAAAATAAATAACTCTTTGGTAACTTCAACTCTAAGTAACAAGTAAATAGAGTAAGTTTAAACTGCACAGCGGAATAATAGTATGTAAAGAGTTTTGCCCAACCAATAATTTAAATGCGCATGTAAGAAGGGTACAGATGCTATGTAAAGTGACAGAGATATCTTGAATATATAAAGGAGATGGTGCACTCAATATATAACAATAATATTCAAGATTGTAAATAAATATCGTGTCACGTCGACCGTGTAACGAACATTACATGCAACACGTCAAACTTGCTTTGAATAATCCAATATTTAAGCTCGAGAAGTTTGAGTCACATGCATACGTGAAAACACACTAAACCCGGACGATTAAGATTAACTGTGAATAGTAAACGGGTTAGTCGGATAAGATAGATAAATAGAGCAAATTATGTAAGTGCGGTATGTAAATGAGAGAGGCAATGTATAGTGGTTCGGAAGTGGCGTAATCTTCCTAGTCCACTTTACTCCATTCACTTCTAGGAGTAATTCACTATTTTCCACACACAGTTACAATAGTGAATAAGCGCTATACAAGCACTTCTTCCGGATGTCTTGCACACAGCTACACCCAACTCCAAGTGTCTCGCACACAGCTACACTCAACTCCGAGTATTTCGCACACAGCTATACTCAACGCCAACTAAGTGTCTTGCACACAGCTACACTTAGCAACTACGAGTGTTTTGCACACAGCTACACTCACTAGAGTATTTTGCACACAGCTATACTCTTTTTACAATTACAAATACAAAGGTAATTGTATCTCTCTAACTAAATTTGAGACTATTCAGACTAAGTCTCTAAGAATATTTTGAGCACTCGCACATTTGAATTTTGCACTTTGTTTATCCGTGTGTATTGCACCTCTATCTCTGCTTGTCTTCAAGTCTTCATGGCTTTTTATAGGCAATCAAATATATCCGTTGGAGTTGGATAATTTGATATTTGAAATTTGAATCTTCATAGCCTGATGTTGTTGACAATAGTAGATCTTCAATTTTGATTTGATTGTCAACTTGCCTGACAAAATAATATTTTATCTCAACTTGATTTTCAAGTTGTTTCTTAAAATATTATTTTTGTTGTCAATTTGAATATCCAATGAATCTTTGAAATAAATTCATCTGATAGAATTTATTTCTAGGATAAGTTTTTATATTCATGTCTTCATAAATATTTTTCCGTTCTGATGAAATATCTTCAGGCAATTTTGGACTCTTGTGGCATGTGGGCTGATCCAAAATAAATTCCTTCGAATTTATTCATTTTCTGAACATCTTGCTTCTTTGCCACATTGTGTTCCTTTGACTAAGGCACTTCTTGCTTGTTTGACTTGAACATTGTGCTCTTTCTGATTTGGTCACATTGTGCTCCTTTGAACACATCGTACTTGTTCACATTGTGCTCTTTTAGAACATTGTGCTCCTTTTCAGACATTGTGCTCCTTTAGGAACATTGTGCTCTTTTGAGAACATTGTGCTTGTCCGAAAACTTAACTTGTAAAAAATAAATCCTTGGGGGGAATCGATCTCAGGTGTGATCGTTTTGAATAAAGACTTCTACCATTTCACCATTAAGCTCATCCAATCATTTCTTGCAACGCCATTCCTTTATGCTTCTTTCTCGGATGAATACTCATAGGACCAAAATTAATTTCCCAAAATTAATTTTGTTCTTCCTATGGTAGATTCCTTTTGACACGATATTCTGATTTATGATGCTTGTACTAAAAGACCTAAAAACCAAGGGGATCTAAAGTACATTTGGCTCATCAAAACTTACAAAAATATTCCTATCACCATGGTCCACACAAGTTGTATGGACCATATTTAGTACATTGTATTCAGGGAATGTACATTATTTTTGATCTGAGTATACATTATATTGTATAATGTACATTCAATACAAAAATAATGTATGCTTAGTATATTAAAAATGTATTTTTTATTATGATCCACATAACACTATGTGAACCATAATTTGTCATATACATATATATAATTAAGTTGTGAAGACATGGACCATGAGGCCCAAAAACCATTTTTAATTTAGTTATTAAGACATGACCTAATTGTTTTTTTGAGGCCCAAAGACCATTTTTTCTTACCCTAATATCCCATCTCTGTCCAGATCTCTATCCATCTCAATCTAGTAACTTCACACACAGACACTGTTGGTCCCGAAAGGGTGGCGAGAAGTCTAGAGGGGGGTGAATAGACTTCTCTAACTTTTTCAACTTTCTTCGAAAACACACAAGGCAAATAACACTTTGGTAAATTCAACTCTAAGTAACAAGCATTAACAAGATAAGCAACTTAGAGTGTGCAGCGGAATAAGTAGCGGTAAAGTGTTATGCTTATAAGTGCGGGGCTCAAAGAGATATTCTAAACATGCAACACGTTAGAAACACTTGATATGGTTCAAAAATGATGTATGTAAAGTTTGGCTTGCATGCAAACGTGGGAACTATCAAACCCAGACAAATAAAGATATGCGATAAATCGTAATCGGGTTAGTTCGCAGTTAGAATAAGCATGCACAAAATATATGAGCAGTAAGTAAACAGAGAGAGAGATTTATAGTGGTTCAGAGGTGGTGTAATCCTCCTAGTCCACTCTTCTCCTTTCACTTCAAGGAGGAAATTCACTATTCTTCGATCACCCAGATACAGTAGTGAATAAGTGTCCACCGACACTTCTCCGAGTGCTTCGCACAAAGCTACACTCCTCCAAGGTTTTTCGCAAGCTCCTCTTGTTACTCCGCCTTCCCGAGTACTTCGCACAAAGCTGTACTCCTACACCACGAGAACTACGCACAAAGCTACGTCCTCCAAGGGTTTTCACAAGCTCCTCTTGTTACTCTGCCCTTCACCACGAGTGCTACGCACAAAGCTACACTCAACCAGGGTTTTTCACTCTCTCTAGTTACTCCGCCCTCTTTCTACACTCAGTAGAGAATATTACAAAGAAATAAAATTTCTCTCTCACTCAGACTTGAATTTTATTCTATGAAGCTCTGTTTCCCCCTTTTTCGGCTAATAAAAAATATAGCTTGTATCTTTTGCTTGTATGTTTTAGCTGTTGTTCAAGATGTTGAACTGCTCAATCTCTTGGGGTTTTTCTTGCTTAACTGCTCTCTTCTTCTCTTCGTATCCGTCTGTCTTCAAGTCTGCTTGGACAATTTATAGCTAGTAAAAGCTATTTGCCCGTTGATCAACTTTCGATCTCGATCGTCCATTTTGAATTGTAGTTGATCAAAAGATATTGTCAACTTGATCTGAAATATTAGGTAGATGTCTTTTCTCCTTTTGTCAGATGATTTGAATAATTTGCCTGTTGCCGTTTCTTGAATTTTGTAGCCTCCAGAATTTGAATAAATTCGGCGCGGCAATCTTTGACATTTCTGGTCCTTCATAAATACTCTGACATGTCAAGTTGATCAAATAATTTATCTGCTGATTCTTGCTTGAGTATAAAATAATTTCTCCGCGAATCAGCCTCCTTTGACCCTCTCCGGTTCCACCGTAAAAACTTGATGTTCAGATGAAAATATATCAGATATTTTCTCCTTCATGATCCTTGTAAAATAATATACTGGAACCTCTGTAAAAACTTCACTGTTGTTCATGGTGAGATGCTCTGTTTCGAATTTCTAACTTGGTTCACCATACTTGGTGTGTTTCTCCATATGGTGCATGGCTTTTGTGAGACTTGTGCATTTGCTCCATATTCTTAGCTAGTCTGCATTCCAAGCTAGTCTCCATTTAGCTTAGTCTCCTTGTTAGCTAGTCTCCTTTTCCTTTTCTCATACGGTTTTGGTATACTTTGAGCTAGTCTCCCATACGGTATACGGTCCAATATACCAAGCTAGTCTCCCATACGGTTATACGGTCCAAGCTATACACTCAGGCTAGTCTCTCATACGGTCAGAGCTAGTCTCTCATACGGTCCAAGCTAGTCTCCCAAGCTTAAAAATGCTTCACTTAAGATTTGAACTTAGGATCATTTGGCATAGCTCACACACGTTTCTTCCAACTCCTCTAGCATAGTTCTTGGTGACTTATCCGCAACTTAATTATGTTAAGCTATAATCCTGCTTAACATTTAAAATCAACATGTGATTTTCCAGACTTGTACATGGGTTGCATGATATGGGTGCACCATACTCCGTAGACTCAACCTGACTCAAATAGAATAAAAATGGGGACTACTTGATTTTTCAAAAATACATTCGGCTCATCAAAATTTACAATATATTCCTAATAGACACCATCTCTCCATCTCACTCAAACTTCACGCCCAAAGACGATTTCTTCTTACCCTAATATGTCGTGTCTGTCCAGATATCTCTCTCTGCTCTCTCCATCTCTATCTTCAAACTTCACACCCTCTTGCCAAAATCAAACACTAAATCATCCTAGTTCTTCCCAAATAACCCACAATATCAGAAAAATTAGACAATAGTCATCTATTTTGGTTCTTACATGCTTTTGATTCGGCCTTGGTGACTGGTTCTGAATCAAGAAATCCTAGACCGTGAATGCTGAAAATTACGAATCTCACACAAAATCAAAGGTATATTTTTTTATTTTATTTGTGTTTTTTTATTTATATATTTTGATTACTCTACGCAGTACATCTTAGATAATTGTTTGAAATTTAATTTATTTCTTTGGTGTTTAAAATTTGTATTCTGTGTTGAATTTATTTGCATGGATAAGATTTGTATAATTTTCCTGCTTGAATACATACATATTCGATTTTCTATACAAAATTAATTTTTAAATTAAAAACAACGTTAATTTTAATATTTAAATAACCGTTTGTAGTGTTACAATTTTACATGAAATAAATCCTCCTATCTAAATGTAAAAATCCAGTAAGAAATGAATAAATTGTTAAATATTTTTAATGTACACTACAGTTTAAATTTGAAAAACAACAAAAAATATTATAAGGAAAATTGGGTATTTGTACAGAGTAAAAAAATGATGAAAAGTTTTATAATAAATTGATGTAAATATTTTTTCCATATGTTTAATATTCAAAATTTAAATAAAGTAAAAAAAAATTATTTTCTAGTTATTTATTATAAAGTGTTATGTACATATATAAAGTAATATCTGCAAAATTTTATAGCAAGAAAAAACCATTTCTCTGAAAAATTGAATTTGAATTTTTTAACCTTTACAAAATTGATGTCAATTATAATGTAATTTTTTTTTTCTATAAAATTGACAGTCAGTTTATTTGTTTTTTTTTTTCTTACCTCAACATTAAAAGTATATGTACACACAGAAAATGTTTTTTAAAAAAAACTAATCAAGACAGTGAATCACAGATTTGTAAAATAGAATTGCATATTTACAATATAGGTGTAGGCAAGAACAAAAATTTTCAGTTTAAAAATCTAAGATTCTAACTATAAGTTACAAAACTTGTAACAGTGAAATGAATTGATAATTATGAGTATTTATGCAAGTTGAAGAACCCCACTTTTAAATGCAAATTAGATCACAGAAAACAGAAAAACATATACAGTTGGAATGCAAAGGAAATAAAACATTGAAGAAATAAGATTTGGAACAATCAATAATTAGTGAGACTAAATATAAAATTAATAGAATGAAAATAGAAAAGAGAGTAACCTTCGTATACTACTAATTATACAAATAAGATGAAATGTTGAAGATTTATTATTGATTTTAATTTCTTTCAATTGCATTTTTCCATGTTTTTTTTTTCTTTTTCCCTTTTCGGTTGGGAAGGAGGAAGGCTTTATTCGATAAGTGAACTGATTACCCACTTTCTAAAGTATATATCAGAGTTTCTATTAAACTTACAGTGGTACTTACATCAACATCTTGTTAGATGGCTGGAATTTAAGTTTGAATATTGATTGAAACTTTTAAACTTCAGTAACAACCCAGTTTGATATATGTATTTTATTAATTGCCTATCTCTAATTTCAGACTCCATTTTGATAAGTACATTTCTGCGTCTGTTTTCTGAATCATCCTGAAACAAATCAGCCATTTTTGAATTTATCCATCACAGCCTTGGTTCTGTATTGCAAAGAGTTCTGCATCGTTAACCTTTTGAAAATTAACATGCCCAGTGGACCTTTCTAACATGTCTAACTTTCTTATTTTTGTTTCTTAATTCATTTCTTTAATGATGTTCAATCTTTTCAGATTTTTCTGTACCTGGCACTGAGTACAGAACGCCTAGCAAGCTTGGCAATAGGAGCAAAGATGTTGGAACTAAATGTTGCCATCTGTATCAACAGGTAAGTGAAAAACTTTGCACTTTTATCTATTACTTTATCCTAGATTTGGCCATAAATATACTTGCAATGTGAAATTTGTGTAATCATGGACTTGGCCATAAATATAGTATCTTTAATTAAGTGTAGACTGCTACAACTTGTATTTCCAATTTGTTCCTATATTAGAATTTCTTTAATAGTATGTGTATGTGTTATATATATTTAAGTGAAGTGAATCAAGTGATACTTGTTTGTGTATTTGCATGGAAAAAGCACCATAAAACCATAAATAGCTTACATGAAATTAAAACAACCATTACATAGTACTTTGAAATGGTTAGCTGCTGCAACAAATGCAGATGCAGTTTCCAGAACATAAGCTTCTAAAAACAACCTTAAAAACAGTGAAATGGTTAACAATACACTGCAACAAATGCAGTCTTCAAAACATAACCATAAAAAAAAAACATTAAACACCGAGCACAAACCTAAACATCTAGTCTTATACTCTTAGTACAACCCTTTTCCAAACCAACAGTGTTACCCTCCGTGAATTCATTCTTGTATTTTGGAACAATGTCCTTAGGTATGTGTATGTGGACAAACGCACCCTATATTAAAAATAGAACCAAAATAACAAAAATAGTTGGTAAAAATAAAAGAAGAACAAAAGAGAAAGAAAAGATGATAATGTAGCATTAACACACCTCCTGATCTTGGATCTTGACTTCTAATTTGTGTTTCTCCTCTACTTTCAGTTACAACATAGTTCCGCACACAATGCAACCTAATCGTCTACGTGGTTTGTCGAGGATGAAGCTGCGCACCATCAATAAACTGCCCAGACAGCCAGACATGGTCTCCGTTCTTTGCTGAAACTTGTATTTTTTATTTTTTATTTTTTTGCTTTGTGTTTGCAGAGGGTGAAGCCTCTGAATATGTATGAATATGTATATATAAACATGGATCTGATGTTCATTCTGCCAACAATAGGCCACTCCCATACCTAGTTGCTCAAAATTACACGCCTCCTATCAACTCTTCATAATAGCCCACTCCCCTACAAATCTGACCAACTCCCCTACAAATCTGGCCTGAAAAGATAGTTTTGATCGCAGCACGTTGGCTTCTCTCCACTAACGTAAAAAAAAAAAAAAAAAAAAAAAACAAAACAAAACAAAACAAAACAAAAAACTATACGATGCCGTTTAAGTTGGGCAGGAAAATGGAGGCTTCTGATTGGTCCAAATCTAGTGGCTTTTATATATATACTAGTTTTTTACGCGCATTGCGCGGTTGAGATAATGCCCAATATTTTTTTTAAATAAGTACTTTAAAATATATCAAGACAAGATTATATTGGAATTGTTCATGCATAGATAATTGAATGTTAAATTTGTGTATTTAAATAGGCAATTCTAAGTTTACAAATGCAATATAATATAGTCAAGATTGATTATATTTGTCAATGAAATAATTCTATAGGTATGGTTGAAACCAAATATGGGATATAAGGAGAGAAAATAAAAATTAGGGCATAAAATATTAAATATATACTAATATTGAAGAGCTAACTCCTGTTTGCCAAACAAGGACATTGCGAGATAGTTTCCACTTCAATTTGTTGTGTAATTTGAATACTCTTTTTGTCAATAAATCCCCAAAACAGTTAATATGATTGGTTTAATTATATTTTTTTATTTCTTTATTTTTTAAAAACAATTATTATTATTATTATAATTATTATTATATTTTTAATTTTTTCATCGTATTAATAAAATACTTGGTAAATAAATATATAGCACTATTTTGTATTATAACTTTGATATTTAACTAAAAAATAGTGCACAAAAAAAAAAAGATAATAGACAATGTAGTGAATATAATCAATTGATGAATTTGTACATTGGAGAAATATAAAGACAATATAACTAATAAAATTATTTCTCTTAACTAATTTATTGATAATGAATAATTTTTTTTAATAACGACATTGTAGGAACAATGTAGCGAATATAATCAATTGATAAATTTGAATGTAAAGAATTTTTATATTGGAGAAAAATAAATACAATATAACTAATGGAATTATTTTTCTTATTTAATTTATTGATAATGAATACTTTTTTTTAAATAAAGACATTGTAGACACATAATTTTAAATTAAAGAAATGCATATGTATTATTTTTTTGTTGGAGCTACTAAATTATTATTTAATTTAATAAGAGTAAAATAAAGTACTAATTATGCCAACTTTGATTGGGATGGGGTTCGAACCTAAGACTTTTCTTATTGAATTCAATGAGTAAGTTAACGGTGAACTAACAGAAATTAACAGAAAAGATAATATTTAACGGAAAAGTTAACGGAAAATCATATTCATTAAGGATAAATTAGGAAATCTTAAGGAAAAATTAAAATCTGATCAATCTGAGCCATTCATTAGATTAAAAAATTTGACCGCCATTTTTTTTACCCATTATAGGCCTAACTCTCTTGGCCTCTTATTAGTATAGTAGATAGTAGATATAGATATAGATTATAGCCCTACATAATGATAATGATAATGATAATGATAATGATAATGATAATGAAAAATTGGTGAGGGCATAATTGTCCTACTTGTTTTTCATAAGAAACATTTTTCGTGGAAAACAAAATAGCAAGGGATGATATCTTATAAAAAGTTTTCTATGAACCAAACAAAAAAAATTTCAGTTTTCCTCAAATTCAAGGAAAACATTTTCCATTGAAAAACATTTTCCATGAACCAAACATGTGAATTGTAGCTTTAGATATTTTAAAAAATAAAAAATAAAAAAACAGTTGGATATTAGTATATTACTATACTAGTAATTGTCCGTGCGATGCACGAACTATAATTAATATAACAAATTTATCAATTAAAATTTTGACATCCTTTGAATTAGCAAAGAAAGTAATGATTTTGGAAACAGAAAAACGTACTTGAGTTCTTGAGCTCAGAATTAATTTGATTAAAAATATAAGTATAACTATACAATGTAATATTTAATATTTTTAAAAGTTTAATTATGCTATTATTATGTTGATTTTAAAGTCTATTGTTACTTGTATTATTATTTGAATTTGAATTTTTTTTGGAAGGAGTTTGAATTTGAAATAACTACTTTAATTATATAACTAACATATTAAATAAAACTTGTAAATAAAATAACAGGCGATATTTAATTTGTCTAAAATCTCCGCCAAAAACTTATTCATTTGAAAAAGATTATTTATGTAAGAACTATATTTATTTTATATCTAATTTCTCCTCTTTATAGTGGAGTCAAATTAATTATAATTGAAGTTTAAATGAATATATGCACAAATTATATTAAATATAAAATTTTACCAATAAATTTGAACATAATAAACTTTTTTCCATACTTCATTATGCTTTAATATATATAGAGATAGAGATAGAGCTATAATAAAAAAAATATAATTTATAAAATATAAATACACATAATAATTTCAAAAAAAAAAAAATTATAAATACATCTACCCATACAATTAATACATGCATACATCCTCCCAACTGCTCTGTCGAGTTGGGGTGTGGGGGCCTTTAGAGTTGTGGTTCAACCTTTTAGAAGAATATTCATACTTACTAATTTTGTTTCTATCAAAATGTAATCATATTTTGGAGGAAAATTTTTAGGCTAGATTTTGCTTTATTATATATAATAAAAAGATAAAGATAACGGTCTCTTAAGTCTTAACGGAAGCCGAAAGTTTTTGTGGACGCCGAATTGAAGTCATGTGGACCACATAGTATTGGCTTATTAGAGCGGCGTGAAATTCGGCCACGTTTACGACAGGTGTAATGCATTCCATGGATTTATGCAAAGCCGCCAATGTTTTCTTGAGCCAAAGTGTCGTGTACGGGGTGTTGACCTGCGGTCTTGTATGGTATGGCCAAAGCCGACCGTTTTGTTGCAGGCGCCGACCTAGTGGGCCATGTTTCATCCATCATGTGGCATTGTGGCAAGCACGGATCTAGCCATTCGCCCATTTGATTGATGAATTCCTTATGTCCACTTTGATTTGCATCCTATATAGTTCATCCCATGTATGATATATTAAAATATAATACATCTAAAATATAATTTGAAAGGAGAAAAAGAATTGAAACGAAAAGAATACTTTATAACATTCATTACTTTTTAATATGAAATGTATAATAATACATGTTATTTATAGTAGAAGAAAAAAATTTGAATTATGTCTAATCATTAATCATTATTCCACTAATATAGTAACCATTACTCCACTAATTTGAAAAGTGTTTTTTTTTTTTTTAATAACTTCGTTCAATAATAATATTATAACATTTCTAACAAGAAATAATATTATAACATTGTCTCTCTTAAACTAAGTTGAAAATATTAACAATTCTAATTATGGTTCTTCAATTTGAAAAATGATTCTGTCTTCAAAGGTTTTGTAAAAATATCTGCAGCTTGAACTTCTGTGCTCGATTGACTTCTTTGTGTGACATCTTTAAGATGTCCTAAGATTTTATTTCATCACCAACTAATTGCCCAAATATAGAGTAAAACACCTTAATGAATCTGTCCCATGCCCAATTGATCTTGCTGTATAGCGATTGCATCAACTTCCATTAGTCAACCGAGGTCAACAAAGCTCTAAAGATTTTGAACTTTCAAATGTGTGGTTATCATAATTTTTCAATAATTGTAATCGACTTTCTCATCCAATTTGGGACCAGAGCATATATATAATATTGAAATTTGTTGTCAATTGTCATATCTCACTATGAGAAATATCTCGAGATTGGAAGGTTGACATGTTATGATACCAAATGGAATGTGTAACCACGTCAAGACTAGCCATCCTTTGGAGAGGTGCTCAGTTGGAATGGATTAAACCAACGAGGGGTTTAAGACAGGGCGATCCTATATCCCCCTATCTTTTTGTCCTGTGCATTGAAAGGTTAAGTAGAATGATTAAATTAAAGAAGAAGTCAAGGGCAAAAGATGGAAGGGAGTAAAGCTGTCAAGGTATGGCCCTCAACTTACCCATCTTTTTTTTGCTGATGATATGGTTTTGGTTGCAGAAGCATGGGTGGATCAAATGAAGATTGTTAAAAATTGCCTTAAAAGATTTGAAATATGTCTGGCCAAAAGGTCAGCCTCCAAAAATCACAGGTGCACTTCTCCAAAAACGTGAACCATAATCTTGCTCAAGCAATCATTCAAGAGGCTCAAATGGGAAACACGGGTGATCTAGGGCGATACCTAAGTGTCCCGTCCATTCATGGGAGAGTTACTGGCAGCCTTTTCGCACCGCTTACTGAAAGAATTGATAAAAGGCTAGAAGGTTGGAAGGGACGTAACCTTACCCTTGCAGGTCGTGTAGTTCGTGCACAAAGTGTCCTCACCGCCATACCCTACTATACAATGCAATCTACTTATGTGCCAAAGGGGTTTGTGACACTATCGATAGAAAGGTTCGTAGCTTCAAATGGGGCAAGGGAATCCATAATATCGGCTGGGATAAAATCACCATGCCAAAAACTCAAGGAGGCCTGGCATCAGAAGACTTAAGGATATGAACCTCGCCATCCTAACGAAAACGAGTTGGAGGCTGCTCACAGAAAAGGATAGCTTGTGGACACGAGTTCTTATAAAGAAATGAGTTAATTCCACCAGAGGTCCCTTGTCTTTGGTGGCAATTCCAAATATAGTCCAAGACTATCGTTTTTGCCATTTAACATTCCAGACTATTATTTTTTTGGACACTTTTAGTCCTTTTCATGACTTTTCCTATTTTTAGTAAGGGAATTTTTGTCACTTCATATTTTTCTTTTGTTATTTTTTACGGTTTCAACCGGTTTAATTGGTTTAGGACTTTACTAAAACCGGTTGAAAAATATGGTTACTAAAAATCAGAAGTTACCTATAGTTCTAAACCAATTAAACCAGTTGAAATCAGAAAAATAACAAAACAAAATTATGAAAAGACAAAAATGTCGTTACTAAAAATTGGAAAAGTCATGAGAAGGACTAAAAGTATCCAAAAAATAATAGTCTTGTGTGTTTAATGGCAAAAACGATAGCCTGGGACTAAATTTGGAATTGCCACCGAAGACAAGGAACCTCTGGTTGAATTAACTCTAGAGAAATATAAGCATGGAAAACAAGAGTCTCAAATCATTAAGTGGAAGGCTGGCAGCTCAAATATCTGGAAGGGCATCTGCGTAGCCAACCCTATTCTATTGGAAGGCCTCCACAAGGTCACCAGAACTTCACCTATCGATACGATGGATGCCACAACAAACCAGGCAAGGTCTAAGGAAGAGGACGAATGGATCTGGAAACCAGAGAGCAATGGGCGTTGCTTAGTCTCGTCCGCGTACAGTATTGCGACAGGCTCGGATAGGCAAGGAAGACAAAAGACTTGGAATGATGTGACACCCCGTAAATCTAACTTCTAATTGTGATTAATTGAGGAATTAATCCTAGCTTTCCTTTGGTAATTTCTCTCTAAAAATCCTAAAATTTGATAGTCGAGGGACTAGAATTTGACTAGCCTCTTTAGTCAACCAAATATACCTTTTGCCTTATGCTTTGTACCTCAACCCTTGTGTCTTCCTAACCTTAGTAATGGTAAAATTGACCTTTCACACATGTTTTGTTGTTCAAGCCATCCCTAGCAAGACATTTCATTCATTTCCCATGCTAGCCAAATCTTAAAACCTCCACATTCTCTCTACAAGAAATCTTAGCTTTCTCTCCAAGCTAGAAGAAGGGTTCTCTATCTTTGGAAGATTTCACCTAAAGTTTCCACCTTTCTACCTCTCTAGCATAGGAAAGGGTAAGATCTCTAGTTGTTTAGTGTTTTTAACTAGCTTAAAGGTATCTTTATCTTATTTTTGGTGTTTTTCCTTGTGGTTTGGTTTGGTGAGAAGTCCTTGGTGAGGAAGATCTTCAAGGTGAGGCTTAGGAGTGTAAGACGGAAGTGGTTTTTGATCTTCAAAGGTAACTCATGCTCTACAAAACCTATTTTATGCTTGCTATTGGTATTTCTTTGCTTCTATTTGACGATTCTTGATGTTGTGAGTGATTTGATGCATGATCTTGTGATAATGCATGTTTAGAGCTTGTATTTAGGGTTCTTGAATGCCTTTCTTTGAGCTATTCTTGGGTTCAAGTCATATCTTTGTTGTGTGTGAGGTTTTGGGTGTTTTGGACTTGAACTTGGCTTTGTTGATGAATTTCCCCGAAGGGAAAAATATTGTGTGCAGGTGGTACCCCGCAGGCGAAACGGCGGGCAGTGGCCTACCCGCCGCCCTACCCGCGGGGAACGTGGTGTTCGTGGGTTGTACCCCGCAGGCAGGCCCTCGGATGGGGGCCTAGTGGCCCCAAACGTGGGGAGCATATGTGGGGATTGAGGGGATTTGTTCCCCGTGATCCTTTCTTCTTGGTATTTGATGTTTTGACCTCCCGTTGTTTGATTATTGAGCTTTTGTGAGTCTTCTTGATGTTTCGTATGTCTAGGATAGGATTTGGTGTCTTAAATCGTGCTAAGGGTCCAACATTGTGATTCGTTGGGCTAATATGAGTCTTGAAGGTTCGTTGGAACCATTTTGGTTTACCCGTTTTGATGAGAATGCTAGTTTGGTGTTGTTATGCTAGTATGTATGGTTTGTTCCTTCTTGTTGAGGGTTGACAACTCGTGTTGCCAATCATTTTGATGTTGGATTGTAGTCCTTTGTTGTTGAGTATTGCCTCATGTCTTCATTGAAATCTCTTGATTGATTCTTATGGTGTGATCTTGTACAAATCGTTGTACCCTTTGTTGATACTTGATTGGGGCTATTGATGGGCCTTAATCTTCTTGATGATGATGCCTGTGTGTGAATATGAATGAGATTGGTGGTTTTGTTATTTGAGCTTTGCTCACATGATCGGTGGTATGTTACTATGATTTGAACGATACCCTCGTGTACTATGAGTTCGGCGGAAGTTTGGCGGGGGACGACGGTCCCAGACCGGGAAAAGGTTGGACTCAGAAGTATAGGGTGGCACACGGAGGTATAGGTTGGAACTGTGATAAGGTCGGGGGTAGCCATATGGGTGGTACTAAGGTATAAGGTTGGAACATAAACTTGTCATTATGTGATTGATGAATTTCCTTGCTTATGTGCATGTCTATGATGAACTCTACCTTGTGCATGGTAGGTTGCATCTAGAGTTGTGATTGTCGTTTGTTGCTGTGGTCTCTATTGATTTGATTGAGTTGTGGGTCTTGATCCTTGCTAAGAGTGTGTTATGATTGATTGTTGTCTCGCCTCTTGGTTTTCAAATGCTATACACTGTATTCCTCAGTTCCAAATGATTTTTATCATATCAATGTATATATATATTGATACTTAACGCGTATTAGTGGGTTACTAGCTTTATTCGCTGACCGGGTGTTATCCCTTGGCTTTTACAGGTTTCGATTAGTTGAGGAGCGCGCTACTGGAGACTTCTAGCTAGTGTAGGTTTACCCTTTCTTTAGTTGATTACTTGGCTTGTGAGCTGTAGACTCTGGATGTTGGTTTAGTGATTATGTTTCGCCTGTGCATCTTTAGTGCTTTAAGATGTGGTATAATATCCCCGTTTAGACTTGCTTCCGCTTAATGTTTAATTAATGATTAGCTTGCTTATCTTGCCTTTTAAGTTTTAAAAATGTTGGTAACATCGGGGGTGTTACAAATGCAATCTGGAAGCTCAAGGTCCCTTGCAAGATCAACATGTTCATATGGATGCTAAAACATAAAAGAATCATGACCAGCCTAGAGAGAAAAAGAAGAGGATTTACAACAGACCCTCGACGCCCGATCTGCAATGACGCGGATTAATTCGTCTTGCACTGCATCAGGGATTGCAACAACGCACAACAGATATGGGAAGTGTTCTCACCTTATGGGGCTTCCAAAAAATTCTATATTTTGAATGTTGATACGTGGATTGATCTGAATGTGGCAGGTAAGATCACTGGCGAGAAAGGAGCCGACTAGGGGGAGAAATTTGCAACCATAGCATGGTGGATTTGGAAGTGGAGATGCAACCTTCTTTTCAGGAATGAGGAATGGGAAATGAGCAGAAAAATTAGCTGGATTAGGCTGCAAATTGAGGAGACCAGGAAGGCCTTCTCGCGACAAAAACAACTTGGAAGTGCGGTGAAAGAAAGAGGAAGAAGCAGCTCACACAAACAAGGTTGGACTACCCTTCATACGGACGCAGTTTTCTCCTTAGAAAACCAAGCGACGGGATGCGGTAGAATCTTGCGAGACAATACAGGAACGTGGATTGCGGGTTTCAGCTACACTACGAGATCATGTAATGCGACGGAATGTGAACTTTGGGCGATATACTTCGGTATCAAATTAAATGTGCATGGAAGCATGGGACGAAGAAGCTAAACTTGCTCAACAACTCACAACAAGCGGTGGATTGGCTTAACGGAGCCCCTGAACCCTTGGGCCATTGTGGTTACCTCGTTAAATGGTGCAAAGAATGGCTGGACAAAGATTGGATGATGACCATTGGATATACCTCACGAGACTATAATTGGGCCACTGATTGGATTGCGAAAGTGGCTCTTAGAAGCAAGAGTGACTGGATCGAATTGCTCACTCTCCTGGATGATATTAGCGCCTACCTTAAGAGAGATCGGATTTTAATGACTACTATTGTCAATAGATCCTAGCTTGTCGGATACCCCCCTCATCCCCACCCCCCACCCCCCCCCCCCCCCCAAAATGTTAGATATTGATGTAACAAATTAGTTCAGTGTATTTGGTGTGTATAAAATGTTTATGAAAATTGATTCAAGGACATAAAGATGGCATTAAAGAATTGCTATATTAAGTATTTTCTTTCTATGTAATCGAGAGACGATAGAGATAAATTGACCTTTTTATAGCTTTTGTTATTGAGTGTTTTAGGTAGAAGGGAAGGCCCCCTTGTCGTGTGTGTGTGTGGCCTCCCTCTTATATAGGTGGAGGCTTGACCCTGACCCTGACCTGAATACCGAACAGGAGCATAGAACGTATAGGGAGGTATACTTGGGGAATATTTCCTATCAAGTATCCCCCCCCCCCCTCCCCACCACCAAGACAATGCCCTGATGTCGAGCTAAGGAGGAAGGGTTCAGGCTGAAAAATCAGATTACACAGTCTGTGATTTACGCTGCTGCCTCGTTAAAAACCTCAGACTAAGAAAAATCCAGTAGGACAAAATTTAGCTAAGAGCATCCTCAATAGTTGGGGATTTTCCCCCAGATTTTTTTGGGCCCCAACATCCACATCATCATCTACTATCTCACTCAATCACAAAATCTCTTCTTCCCATTAGTTTTAAGTTTTTTCACAACTTTTTGTGGACCCATTATTTTACTACTATATTTTAATTATTTATATATTTATCATCATTATAAAAATTATAATTACAATTATTATTTTTATTATATTTAAATTACACATATCCAAATTAAAATAAATTTATAATTATAAATGTTTACAATTGTTAATATTTTTACTACGTAAAAATTTAATAACAATATCCAAAAGACAAAAACTTTAAAAATAATAAAAATAAGTAACAAAAAAAAAAAAAAAAGACTAAGATTGGCCAGCTTAAAAACTACAAAAGACAATTAAATGTCACATGCTTAAAAGAAAACAAAGCTTCAATGAGCGCTCAAGCGAGGTGGTCCCACTGCTCCGTGAATTGCACTGACCTCTTTTCTTCTTTTTTCCTGCAAAATCTCATGTTTTGCAGGAGAAAAGACTCATTTAAATTTAGACCTCCCATTATCTCAAAATCTTGTTCCTAGATTTTCACTATGCCAAAATCCATCTAAAATGTGCTATTGGGGATGCCCTAAGGGAAAAAGAACACAACCATAAGTACAGTCTTTTGGACTATCAGGAGTTGTCTAAATTTTACCGGTCTAGGGATAAGATTTTTAACATGATTGAGAGATCAAATTTCATCGATCTAGCAATCAGATTATTAGTTACGATCGGGAGGTCGAATTAATTGCGATCTAGAGATCCAATTTTACCAATCAAGGGATTGAATTTACTCACGATCTAGAGATCGAATTTACTGTGATCTAGCAACCAAATTTTACAAATCAAGAGATTGGATTTACTCACGATCTAGGGATCGAATTTTACCAATCAAGAAATTGGATTTTTACTGAGATCTAGTAATCAATTTTTACCAATCAAGAGATTAGATTTATTCATGGTCCAAGGACCTCTTATTAATCTTATCAATCATAAGCGGGAGCGCTTCTTCCAATGCCCTTTACTCAGGCTAATCGGTCGTAGTTAGTTTGTGCTTGGTCAAACCCTGACCCAGATTACTTGGTTGTAAGATTGTTCTCAGCCGATCGCGTTTGGTTAGTTTTGATTATTCACATTAATCATTATGATGCGTTCTGAAAACCAAAATCATTTGAACAGGGCGTTTTTCCCTTTTAATGCTCGGTTTACGAACCGAGAGTCCAACTTAAAGTTTGGTTTAGTTGCCGATCTGAATAAGCTTTCTCCTGCCTAAGACCTTACTTGGGGCGGTGTATTAACCGGTGCAATACTTTCGGTTTAAGGGTTTTATCCCTTTGATATGTTCGGTCGTATGGGAAGAAGGTTCTCCTTTTGTGCCCTGTTCGGGCTAGTCACCTAGGGATCATTCTTATGATCTCGAGGTCAATATTTGTGGATGTTTCTCTTCTTATGCCACGTTTGGGCTAGGGGTTTAATGGCCATTTGCTTTTCCCAATCCTACGATAGTGGATGATGACGCTTGTCATTCTAGTTCGGAGACCGTTTTTTTTCCCGATCTTCTGATCATAACGGGGGATGTTTTGCCTCACTGGTCTAAAGACCGTCAATTTCTTGACCTTGCGGTCACTATGGTCCAAGGACCTTCAATTTTCCAACCTTGTGGTTACTATGGTCTAGGGACCATTTGATTTTCCAACCCAGTGGCCATCCTGATCTTGTGGTCATTATGGTCTAGGGACCATTTGATTTTCCGACCTAGCGGTCGTCTTAACCTTGTGGTCATTATGGTCTAGGGACCTTGTGATTTTCCGACCTAGTGGCCGTCTTGACCTTGTGGTCATTATGGTCTAAGGACCATTTGATTTTCCGACCTAGTGGCTGTCTTGACCTTGTGGTCATTATGGTCTAGGTACCATTGTTTTTCCTAACTAGCGACGGTCATGGTCTATGGACCATTGATTTCTTGACCTTGTGGTCATTATGGTCTAGGGGCCATTGATTTTCCGACCTAACGGCCAGTATGGTCTAGGAACCACTATGATCTAGTGATCAAATTTATCAATCAAGAGATTGAATTTATTCACGATCTAGGGATCGAATTTACCAATCAAGAGATTGGATTTTCTCACGATCTAGGGATCGAATTTACTATGATCTAGCCATCAAATTTACCCGTGGTGGGAGGACCAACCTGACCGGGTTTAATAGCCTACTTTGTATTAGATGGCATGAAATAATTGCTATATTGAGTATCTTCTTGCTAAGTAATTGAGAAACGATAGAGAGAAATTGACCTTTTTTTAGCTTTTGCTATTGAGTGTTGTTTAAGAAGAAGGAAAATGCCCCTTGTTGTGTGTGTGGCCTCCCCCTTATATAGGTGGAGGCCTGACGCTAATCTGGACACTTGACCTTGACCCGAATACCAAACAGGAGCATAAAACATATAGGGAGGTTTACACGGCCTATAAGATATATTAAAATATAATATATGTAAAATATAATTTGAGAGGAGAAAAAGAATTGAAACCAAAGGAAGATTTATAATGTTTATTACTTCTCAATATGAAATGCCTAGAAGTACATGCTATTTATAGTAGAAGAAAGACCTATGTTTATTACTTCTCAATATGAAATGTCTAGTAGTAAATGGTATTTATAGTAGAAAAAAAATTAGAATTGTGCCAACTCATTAATCACTACCCCAATAAGATATTAACCAATACTCGCTAACACATTAACCATTACTCCATTAACAACCATCTCAGTCACCCGCTTCATATACCACCACCACTACTCTATTAAAAAATTTTATTATTATTTTTCCTTATAGACTTAGTTTAATAATAATATTATAACATCAAATAATTAATTTCATTCTCGATCCATCCAATATAATAAAACTTTTGCCTTTAATCTCTACTCATTAATTTTATTCTTTTTCATCACCATTTAGTATCACTGGGAGACTAATATATATATATATATATATGAATATAACTTGGGTCACGTCTGAATCTCTATAGCACATTACTCACCCGTTTGCTCTTGAAAACACCACTTCCTATTTGACTTCTATAAGTGAAGCATATGCTACTAGCGTTCATCATATCCTATGCTTCTATCCATACGCTTCATATTCACTCGGATTTCACTACCATAAATATAACCATCCTTGCTCTCTTGTGTCATTCCTATGAGCCTCTTATTCATTTATTAATATCTTTATCATTACGAGACTAATTTGTATTTGACTTGAGTCACATATGAAGCTCTTTAGCATGTTACTCAGATATTGGCTTTTGGAAACACCACTTCCCATTCGACATGAATTGATGACTTCCACCACGCTACCACTTCCCATTCGACTTGAATTGATGACTTCCACCACGCAAAGGTGACACTGAGTTATAATGCCATTATCACTATTTTGAACAACTTGGAAAATGTGGCATTCTTGTGGGCAACCCCAATCAAATTGATAGGACAGTTAGCTTGGTCATCACGATTGGAAAATTCTAGCCTGATACCAGATTGGAAAAGGAATTTCGTTAACAATCGTAACAACAGGATTACAGAGTATATCTAAGTCTAACTAATCCTATCAAATAGCTAAACTAATTAAGTCAAGCTATCTAAGCCACATAATATAAACATATAAAAGAAATAATAATAATAACTTATACTAACAATCACAAGGTTCCACTCGTGTAGAGGCGTGTTTATTGGTATTCTTGGTTTGAGCTAGTCAGCTATCGGTAATTTTGATTGTTTCATTTTCGTGTGGTCCTTTGTCAACTACGGTTACAAGGTGAGCTTCGCCTAAAATGTAAATTCAAAGAGCGGTTGTGACCTTTCCTGTAAATCATAAAAACGTGACTTTCTTTTTACACATTTTTACGTTAACAGTTCACTTATCAATAAACTAATAAAATGTGAAAAGAAATTTAAATAAGATATATATATATATATATATATATATATATATATATATATATATATATATATATATATATATATATATATGAAAGATGCCTAACGACCGAATGCTAACCAACATGCATGAATGTTTAATAATTGTATAGGTCTCACAGACTTGGATTCATGGCATAAATAATTCAAATTAGGTGAATAGATTCAGATTTTAGGTTAAGTATGGATGCATACGTACACTTAGAAAACATGTTTTGTTGGTCGCTTGTGACCGTCATGCCCAACCTGTCGGGTGATTTTAGTTAATAATTCATTATATATATATATATATATATATATATATATATATATATATATATAAATAGTGAAAGGTTCCCGCGCCATTTTCCGACCACCGAAAAGTGGTCGGAAATAGCCTTAATTAGGTCGGAAACGCCTGTTCCGACCTCTTTTCCGACCAATTTGGGTATTCGAAAAAATTCCCCTAGCTATTTCCAACCACCAGAGAGAGTGGTCGGAAAGAGTAACCACTTTTCTAAGGTCGTCGGAAAAAATGGCCAAGAGAATAGTTAGACCGGTCTAGATTTTCCGACCACCTGTGGTCGAAAATTTCGACCACTTTGGTGGTCGGAAAACTAGACGCAGTCAATAAAAAAATTCATTTCATTACAGAGGAATCCTCTGTAATGAAATATATATATATATATATATATATATATATATATATATATATATATATATATATATATATATATTGTTGCAAGCTGGTAAGATATTGGCTGAAAAACATAAAATACACATTTCATATGCTTGAAGAGAATTCATTCATCCATATACAGTTGAAAATTTAAAACAAGTCAAAATATGGCATTTCTATTACTCTTAATTCTAAATGTATAAACAGGAAAGACACAAGTTCCCAGGACACATTTGTAGTATGGAAGCAGCCTGTTCCATCATCCGTGTTTCCATTGTCCTTCTGCAAATTAGGCATTTTCACTATTAGGCAGCTGAAAGAAGCAAACACATATAAACAAAGCTTTATCATGTTTCATCTCAGATTTTGAATTGCACTCTATTTTTAAATATCTAACCAGGGATGGTTAGAGCTCTCTTAAATGGAGCAATGCAGTTCAACATCATTGCCTCATTTGTTAAACACGTGGAATCAACCAACTCATTGCCTCATTTGTTATACACCAGAAGATCATATTAGACCAGATATTATTGTAAATCTAAAATCTTCCATCATATAAATATACAATAATTCAACAACATAAATATGGAATGATAATCTACCGATCGAATTCTTAATTATTGACAGACTAATACCTGATGAAGAAACATCTGATCCATAAAGCAGATCATCATCATAATCCCTGATGGCTTCCTTACGGGAAGGGCTAATGCAAGGAAAACAACTCATCATATGTTCAAGCTTTAATTTAGTTTCTCTTTTTCTTTCTTTCACTGAATTATTAGAAGCACTCATAATTTTCAGAAAGCACAATTATATTTAATAATACTTTTAAAAGTATAACATTATATATATATATATATATATATATATATATATATATATATATATATATATATATATATATATATCACCACCCCAACTCGATCAGTAATTCATATAGCAATCAAGGTTACATCTATACAACATAACAATGTTCAGTTTTCTATCAATCCCTTAAATAAGTTTAGATAATCAAGGATTAAAACATGAAGGTCTAGAAACAACATTTTCCTCGTCAACATTAGGGGAATCAGTACCATCAGCAACAAGAATTTCATTAACCTATGGGGTTGGTAGCTGCATTTGAGGTGTTGATGCCAAACCATTATCTGAATATCACATCCAGAGAATACCAAAAGATCAAACAAAGCAAAGAGAACAATTACCTTACTTGAAAGTTGATCTTATCCCAGAAACACTAAGAATTATGGCCATTGCAGAATCTTATGAAAGCAGACATTACACAAACAAAATTACCATTCGATAACTCATGAAAAATGTAGCATGAAAGATTCCAACACTTGAAAGGAATGAATACCAAGAGATCAGATAGGTAAAAAGCAGCATATATATACTTACCATGATGACTGTCTGAACTACCATGATTTGGTGATGAATTAGATGCTAACTCTTGATTTGGTGATGAATTGATTCTGAAACTCTAAATGTCAATTAAAATCTGAAATACAAAGAAAAAGAAAAACAAAATTGAAAGAAACCACTGACCTGGTTTCATTCTTGGATCTTTGAATGAAAAACGGGTAAACCCATCAGGGAAACCACTCTGCTTTTGCATATAAGGCTGCTATAGGATGAACCATAATGGTACTATTGAACCATAATACTAACAAAATGGGGCAAAAGAAATAAGATGATTACTTTATGGATCATTTATAGCAAGATAAAACTCACATCAGATCCACATTGAGTCGAATCCAGAACACAAAAACTGAACTAAGAATTCACTTTTACCAAAAAATGAAAAAAAAATCAGAATACCAAACAGAGTGAGAAGGTAAATTAATAACTACCATATGCATTGTTTGATGTTGCAGCAGCAGGAGAAACGAGATAGAATCAATTTATGTATCAATAATCTGCAAATTATTGAAAAAGAGTATAGCTAGGCCAACAAAACAAGATATAATGAGAATAAGAAGAAAGTGTTTATATAGATACCTTCAAAACAAGCAGCAGCTTAGAGGCATCCCTCCTAAGTCCTAATTCCACGGACGGGGGAGCTGGGCATCTCTAAATGCTGGTGTACTGCCTGATGCAGCTGGAGAGGGAGGGGAGGCAACATAATTTGTCCCTGATGTGGAAACTGCGGGGTGGATTTGAAGGGAGTCCTTGTTGCACAGTGCATGCAAAACGTGATGGGCTACCTGTTACCCCCATAGTAGTTCGTGAAGAGAATGGGACCTGTTCCAAAGAAGACCACTGAATGGAGATAAATAACTGTTGTCTATCAGACCAGTCAAGTGCATCACACTAATTAACTAACAGTTTGAGGTCACATTAAGAAAAGAAAAATGTTGAGCAACTGACTCTGAGAATGTAATAAGAAAAATCAAATGCCTCCAAAATTGAAACCTAGCAACAATATCAGGAAAGTCTAAAAGCAAGATTTCATAATGCCTCCATGTTGAAGATGAGTAAATTTGAATATCCTCCATGCACCCCCACCCCCCCCCCCACCCCCACCCCCTTTTCTTTGTCTCTTTGATGCAAAAACTCAGATCTTGATATGTAAACAAAATTCATATATGCATTGTCCTTTTGCACTTTCAACCATGAATATTTTGAAATAATCCTCAGAGATTGTAATGACCAATTAATCCCCCTATTTCATGCTTAGTGCTTAAAGACAAGAAAAGTAAACAGTTAAGTCCTCTTTTAAAAGTGGACTTACTGTATTATGCACAGGTTTTCTATGTTGAGAGTCTGAAGTTGGTGATGTGCTGTTCATACGAAGCAAGTTGCGGGAATGCACATTCTGGTTGGAAACATCATCACCTATGCCTCCTTCAACTTCAGTGCTGAGTCCATCTGACCCAATTCTAGGTGTGTTAAGTCTAAAACATATTCATCATCTACATATTCCTAAAGTATAAACTACAAACACATCTTAACTGTTAAAAGTAAAATCCACTCTAGAACATATTCATCATCTACATTTTTATAGCATATATATAATCCTCATCTTTTTATAGCAAAATGTATGTATCAGTACAAATAGAAAGTCATACATACTGTTTTCCGGATTCTCTATCGTAGATAGCCTGCCTGAATGCTTGATAGATCTGAAGCTAAGAAGATACTTTCCCCAATTAGAAGTGAAGGCTAATGCCCTAATTATTTTGAATCAGAGAGCTTCGTTCTTTTATATCTCCCTGATTATATTAAAAATAACTAAAAATTATATATTATAAATAAAGAACCCTAACCATTATGTCGTTGATCAAGGAGGAGGAGGCGCCGTCGATCGAGGAGAAGAGCAAGGGAGGAGAAGGCATATCCTTCGAGGAAAAAAACTGGAGAGGAGAAGGTTGAAATCTGCGATTGAGGAGAACAGGTAAGGAGGAGAAGGTTGAAATATGCGATTGAGAAGAAGTGGTAAGGAGGAGAAGGTTGAAATCTGCGATGAGAAGAAGGTTTAGATCGTCCTGCGATCTAGGGTATGATGAGGACAACCAAAGGCTCAAAGATCAACATACAAATAAGAGAAGTCACAATTATAAGTTCAAAAGCTAAGAAATTGTGACGGGTTGTAAATGGATTAATCCATGCAATTTGCCAAAAATAAGTGAGGAATTAATCTTTTTTTTGAATGCAAGTGAGGAATTAATCTAAATGGTCCAAATTTTCGTGGCTGCATTGGGACAATTCAAATGAAGCTAAACTCAATCCATTAAGGCAAATAAATTCTCATTTAGTATAGTTTTAATATTATTCATGTGCTATATTTAATTTATTTTAGGTTACATGTCTAGGATGAATGAATACCATTCATTGCCTTGTAATGGAGTCTTTTGATCTCCTTGAGAGTTATGTATTAGCCTATTTAAAGGCTAAGAACAATCAGAATTTGAAAGATAGAGATGAATGAAGTTGAATGAAAGAAATGCTTAGGCATTTTGTTGTCTCTCTTGTGTGTTGAGAGATGTTATTCTAGGCTTATCAAGATAATACCAATCTTGTGGTGCCATCCATTCCTTATCACCTAGGACCAAGGTGTGGCGGAAATATCTTTATAGAAAAACACAAAAATAATCCCCCAAACCAACCCCTACATCAACCAATTCCATCTCCAACACCCTCAAACCGTAATTGTTGTTTCTGCTGTTTTGGTGAGGAAAAGATCGGGCAACCGGAGGAATCTTTGGTGAATCGAATCTTGAGTTCATCCCCCAAAGATCCACATCAGTTTGGTATCAGAGCTTTGGGTTCATTCCTCACTCAAAAAAATGTTAATACTCTACCAATCACTTCTCCTTTCATTTGTTTCTGCAGAAAATTTTCAGCGTGCGTCTTAAGAAAGAAAAATTTCAAAAAACTACTTCTACATATCCAATTGTGTTGAAATTTTTTCTGGAAGTACCTAACCTATCACTCTATTGCTTCATGAAATTTTTGTGCAAAAATCATATTCCAAGAAACACAGAAAAATCGCTGAGTTCAACACAACCGTAAGATTCTGCCCAGAAATTTTCTTCCTGTCCAGTCCAGAAGAAAATTTTGGAAAAAATACTTCCACATATCTTTTTTCCCTGAAAATTTTTATGGTTGAATAAAACCCATAGTTCTTGCTAACCATAAAAAAATTTGGTTCAAAATATCATCCATAACATTCCAGAAAATTCATCAAAGTCATTCTTAAAATCTGTCCAGATTTGTGTTGTCATCCCTTGTGTTTTCTAGTTATTGTTCATTGTTTCACATCATCCATGGAGTCTTTTGAGTTAAATACAATTAAACAAGGATCACTTAGTGTGGAAGAATTCTACAACAAGTTAAGAGATTTGATGATCCGAGATGAGGTGATTGAACCAACTGCAATTACCAAGAACAGATTTGTGTATGGTGTTAGAAAGGAGATTGCACGATTACTTCCTCAAGGGTGCAAGTGTTTGTTTACTTTACTATACCATGCCAAAATAATTGAAGAAAAATTGCAGCAAGAAGAGGTCAAGAATTTGACATCTATTTCCTTGTCATATGATGAGAGCTCAAAAGAAATGAGTGACAATGTAAAAATAAGTGAAGAAGAATGTGAAAACAAAGATGAGAAATATTTGGGTGAAAAAGAAGGAGAGATTGAGAAAAAAACTGAACATGAGGAAGAAGAATTGCCTTTTGAACTTTGTGAGAAAAAGAATGAGGGAGAAGATTTTGAGAACTCCATAACCTTTATTTTAAGTTCTTTGCAGGTTAATGGATGTGATTCAAGGGTTGTAAATCATTTGGAAGGAATGGTATTGTTATGCCATGATCTACAAAGCGCGGGATCACACACTCTCCTTGGTGAAGGTATTAAAGTCATATGGTCGGAAAATTACTCATTTCCATTTGACCGAGGAAAGTGTGATTCGAGGACGAATCTTCTCGAAGAGTGATGGAATGATGAGGACACGACCCAAATAAATTAAAATATCACTATGCCGGTTCAAAAATATAAAGAAGAAGGTCCTAGAAGGCTCATTGAACCTAATCATCATTGAAATGAAGTCATATAATTAAAATGTAGTTATTTTAGTTAATTAAAATGCATTTATGTTAAATTTAATTAGTGACCTTTTGTTTTCATTTAGACCTTGAGAACCAAATAATCTTTGTTTCAAGTTTATTGCATGTTCATTAATGTAATTCAAGGATTGAGAATAGGTTTGGAAGCATGACAAAGGGACATCAAAAGTTAAATGCATTTGTGGTAATGTTGTGCCAAGTTCAAGGAAACATGGGATCACTCACTTTCATTGATGCAGACATACAATTCACACGTTGGGAAATTTACTCATTTCCATTTGACCGAGGCAAGTTTGATTCGAGGACGAATCTTCTCAAAGAGTGAGGGAATGATGAGGACAACCAAAGGCTCAAAGATCAACATACAAATAAGAGAAGTCACAATTACAAGTTCAAAAGCTAAGAAATTGCGACGGGTTGTAAATGGATTAATCCATGCAATTTGCCAAAAATAAGTGAGGAATTAATCTAAATGGTCCAAATTTTCGTGGCTGCATTGGGACAATTCAAATGAAGCTAAACTCAATCCATTAAGGCAAATAAATTCTCATTTAGTATAGTTTTAATATTATTCATGTGCTATATTTAATTTATTTTAGGTTACATGTCTAGGATGAATGAATACCATTCATTGCCTTGTAATGGAGTCTTTTGATCTCCTTGAGAGTTATGTATTAGCCTATTTAAAGGCTAAGAACAATCAGAATTTGAAAGATAGAGATGAATGAAGTTGAATGAAAGAAATGCTTAGGCATTTTGTTGTCTCTCTTGTGTGTTGAGAGATGTTATTCTAGGCTTATCAAGATAATACCAATCTTGTGGTGCCATCCATTCCTTATCACCTAGGACCAAGGTGTGGCGGAAATATCTTTATAGAAAAACACAAAAATAATCCCCCAAACCAACCCCTACATCAACCAATTCCATCTCCAACACCCTCAAACCGTAATTGTTGTTCCTGCTGTTTTGGTGAGGAAAAGATCGGGCAACCGGAGGAATCTTTGGTGAATCGAATCTTGAGTTCATCCCCCAAAGATCCACATCAGGGTAGCTGCGCAATAGTTAGAAAAATATATATAATGGATTTTTCTTTTCCGAAGAGTATATAATGGATTTATATACTGGCCAGCCTGTTTGCGATTTGAAAAAAAAAAAAAAAAAAAAAAACTTTCGACCAATGTATTTGGTGGTCGAAAAATGAGATTAATTTAAAAATTTAGCGAATTTTTTCGGGCCATGTCGAAATTACCGACCACTTAATAAAAGTGGTCGGAAATTCCGATCACTTTCCGAGTACCATAACACTCGGACGGAAAAACAAAAAAAAGTCAATTTTTGCGATCAAATTTTTAGGTGGTCGAAAAAGAGGTCGGAAAAATGATAATTTCCAGCAGTGGTTATTAATGTGTGTGAGATTTGTACTCAATGTGCGTGAGTATTGTGTTTAATGTGCCTGAGATTTGTACTTAATGTGCGTGAATGTGTAAAATGCAGCAGAAAATATGGTTATCAGCTTCTTCCCCATCCCCAGCACTGCTTCCCAAAGTGAATAGTGTGTTGCTCTACTTTACTAATGTTTAGAATGAAATAAAAGCTTCCCAAAGTGAATACACAAATTCTATCCTTATCAATGGTCTATGCAGACCGATCTTGGTGCGAGAATCTGGAACTTCTGTTGTTTGCTTCAATTCCATCATGTCAGATTTGTTTATTTATTTATTTATTAATTGATTTTTTCTGCTATGGTGAAGGTGAGTATGGAGGACATAGAAAAACTAGTGGAAAGAAACATAGAATTTTGATCTACTGGTGATTGGTCTGCAAGAGGTTCCTCGGATTAATGTTTCCAGATTGTTGAAAATTATCTTATTACTCACGCACATTAAGCACAAATCTCACGCATATTAAGCACAATACTTTGGCACATTAAGTACAAAACTCACGCATATTAACATGACGCACATTAAGTACAAATCTCAAGCATATTGAGCATAACACTCACGCACATTAAGTATAAACCTCACGCACATTAATCCACCGCACAACCGCACGGGAAGCAACAAATGCACCTGATCCCTTCCCTATATATATATATATATATATATATATATATATATATATATATATATATATATATATATATATATATATATATATATATATATATATATATATATATATATATATATATATGGTTGCATTCACATGCAAACAGCTTTAGAATACAAGCATGTGGACATATACCGTGCACACACCTAAATGCGGGCGTGCACACATTTGTAGACGACAGTGCACACACCTAAATGTGGGTGTGCGCACATCCGTAGTATGTGTGTGTGAATCCAGTGTTTGGGCCAGTGTGCACACGTCCATGAATGACAGTGCACACAGGCGGACACATCACACAAAAACATAAAAACTAATCACAACCTTAGATATCCAAAATTCAACGATCCAAAAATGTCCACACGTTTGCATTTTAAGCCCTGTTTTTACATGAATGTAATTCTATATATATATATATATATATATATATATATATATATATATATATATATATATATTAGTCCCTATAATTATATTACGATCCATTTTGTTCTTCATAAAGTACTATGTAATTTTTTTTTTTTTTTTTTTTTTGAAAGGAGTACTAAGTAGCATATGTTCTATACTTTCTCTATTTATTGCAGTCCAAAAGAGTCAAGACCCCACCACTCAGATTCAATCTTGTGACATTCCCTCAAAGAGAACCACATGTGCCATTATATTTATTCACTATAGAGTAAATTTGTTTTGTTTCATAAAATTGTGAATACCTTTTCAATTGGTAAGTATTTTTTAAATTGGTATTATTTTTCTGTGACAAACAAATCTCACAGTCACTATTCGTTGGTGTATATTAGATAAACTTTGCTCCTGTGTATTAGCTTGAAAACCGCACATGAAAAGTACATTGCATTAAGAATACCCGACATCGTTTCTTTAAGTAAAGAAACGGCGCGCCGTTACTATTAACGGAGAGCGCATTTTTGTGTGTGTTAATTACCAACTTAAACTACAGTGTATCTAAATTGACACTACAGTGTATCTAAACCGACACTTCCTCACGTATTATTTTTATATTATCAAAGAAGTTATATCAAAATGATACTGTAATTGTGGTGAAATGAAGTTGCAGTGTATATAAAATGAAATTGAATAACATTTCACATATTTGGGTGTATATTGTACAATGAAACTGTAATTATATCGAAATAATCATGTGGTTGTGTTTTAATGAAACTATAGTGTATATAAAATAAAATTAAATAACATTTTCACATATTTGAGTCTACAAAAATCGAATGAAACTGTAGTTATATCGAAATGAAAGTGTAGTTGTGTTGAACTGAAACTGCAGTGTATACAAAATAAAACTGAATAACAGAGTTACTTTTTGCGGAAGGGTGTGGAACAGCACGAAACGGATGCCGTTTCTTTTCATTAAACAAAACAACGTCGTTTTGAAGCGCGATGCATAATCGATTATTCATCGCAGTGCACGATATAATTTGCCTACCTATATATGATGAGCTAGATCTAAAAAGCG
This sequence comes from Ipomoea nil, assembly GCF_001879475.1. NCBI lineage: Eukaryota > Viridiplantae > Streptophyta > Magnoliopsida > Solanales > Convolvulaceae > Ipomoea > Ipomoea nil. The sequence continues at coordinate 289,261 of NW_017616542.1, forward strand.
TTGACAAGAATCAAGTTCGTAAACTTTTGATATGAGAATATGTTTCACTTAACCATTTGTTTCCAAACTAAATTGGCATTATTTGGTGACAAGTACGCGCCTACTATACATGTGATTTAGATATAGAATTTGAATAGTGACAAATAAAAACGTACTCATATTCAAAAGTATTATATTATAATTTATATATAAACCTTGTCTATAATTCAGTTATATACGACATGATAATATAAGGCTAACCCCATCTCAGCAACTCTTTCTCACTTTTTAAAATGGGTCCCACTTCTATATCACCCAATTTACAAATCATTTATTATTCACACTACATCCCTACAATTTCAACCAACTTTTTAAAGTGAGCCCCAATTTCACATCACTTTAAAAAATTAATATCTTTTTCTCAATAAATATTATTTTCTCTTCTTTATATATTAATTTATGTATATCAATATATAAATTATATTAAGTACTAAAAATAATAAAAATGACCTCAAATCAAAAAACATACGGAATAATTTTTAAAATAGATTACTTTTAAATATTTAAAATAGTTATACGGAAAATTTAAAAACGCAATTTTTAAAAATAATTTCAAAATTCATTCGTACTAGATATATAACCGAATGCAAGTTATACTACAATTTTTTTTTTATCTAAAATAATTCATGTTATTAATTTGAATTATGATTTAAATTGTAAAACTAAACCTCAAACTACAATTAAGCCAAGTACAAATTTGAAGACATTGAAATAACTAAAATTAAACAAATTACAAATCCAAAGACACTGAAATCATTAAAAGTTAGGAAACTACAACTAACCGATTCCACTGAAATCATTAAAAGTTAAGAAACAACAACTAACCGATTCCATTGAAAGCAAATACATTTATTCATTTATTTCATCTCCACCAAACCAATTCCATATCTCCTCGATCAATTCTTCTTGTAGTCGATGATTTGTTGGTCTATTGCGAATCCTTGCATGATTTCGAATATAATCCACCAACCTATCATCCATCATATTCCATTTTTACTCCAATGTCTACCCCCACTGGGTTTACTCATCCTACTCCTGCAACAAATATACCTTTGCCAGAATTTCCTGAGTACTCCACTCAAGAAATGCCAACACCTCATGAAACACGACCCACAAGCATATTGAAAAGTCGATGGACAAATAAGGATGACATGTTGTTATGTAGCGCATGGCTCAACATTAGTAAAGATGATGCAGTTGGAAATGATCAAAGTGGTAATAGCTTTTGGAATCAAATTGTAGAATTTTACAATCAGTACCGAAGCCAACCTGAGCAATCAAGAAGAAACAAACAGGCATTGATGAATCGTTGGGGTAAGATAAATCATTCAGTTTTAAAATTCGTCAGCTATTATGAACAGATTTTGCATCGGAGGGAAAGTGGCATAAATGAAGCTGATAAAAGAAATAGGGCCATGCAATTATATCACGAGATTGAGAAAGAAAATTTTATATTTTTGCATGCTTGGGAAGTGCATGCTAAGGAATGAAGAGAAATGGTGTAGCCAGGATGGGAGGGGCATTGATGTTCACTTGACCAGGGGTCCAAAGCGAACAAAAAATATGGAGTCAGGTAAATACACATCATCATCATCAAATACATTTTCACAATCAAGTGAGACACCGTGTGTGGGAGTGCCTAGCCCTCGTCCCTTGGGAAGGGACGCTTCTAAGGCGAAACGAAAAAGAAAGCAATCACCAACACAGTCAACGGCATCATAAAGTTATGGCGAGCACGTTGAAAAGCAATGACCGTGGAGATGGAAAAAGTAAATCTTATGAAACAATATATGAAGCGACAAGAAGAGAGGTTGCAATATATGAATGAAACGCAAAAACAGTTGTACGATAAGCAAATGAAGAAGTTATTAAATGACTAAGTATGAAGAAATTAATTTGTAGGCATTGTATTTAGAAATCAATAAAAATTAATGTACTCTTTTAATATATTATTTCATTAAAAAAATTATTAAGTAAAAAAAATAGATTATAAAACAAATTAGAAATAAAAATAATAATTTTAATTTTTAAAAATATATTACGTAACAAATTTCAATACAATAATTTAAAATAAATTAGTTAATAACAAAATAAAAATCATTAACAAAAACTCTTCACTCTATATATATATATATATATATATATATATATATATATATATATATATATATATATATATATGTAAAAGTTAGTTTACAAAAAGAATAAAAATTTAATAATAGTACGGCAGCTTTTGCTGCAAAAGCTGCCAACAGCAAGCTTGCTGTAGATGCAAGCTTACTAAGTGACATGGCAAAATAAAATAAATGAGAATTGCTAACAAAATGCCACATCATTTAGAAATATGGGTAATTTCAAGGATGGGGGCAGCCTAATATTTCTAAATACCTAAACTTTTAAGATAATATAAATATAAATAAAAAAAAATAGAATTCAAGAATCCTAACCCTATATATACCATAAACTTACAACAATAACAATACAATAGGAAAAAACATTGACCATCTAGCAGGCAATTATGTATGCTTTTCTTTTTCTCCATAGTACGCACCATAATCCCAAAAAATGCATGCTTGTACGATGTACCTCATGCAAAAGGCACTCATAACAATAATTGATGAACAATTTTAATAGTTTTCGTAAGTTCACGAATTCCGTAGTGGCACAATGTACAAAAGTTAGTGTCGATCCCATGAAAAACTGTTCATATATAATCCAATAAAATAATTAATAATTCATGAAACTAGAGTGATAGAATATAAATACTAAATATAATAAAAAGTGAAAAGTTCAGAAATCAGACATGAATACAAGAACGCAAACAAGTAATTAAACAATAAGAAAGGTAGTATTAGGAAAATGCAGAAAATGTCGTAGTGAAACTACGTTTATGTAGGCTGGAAAGAACGAATTTATGTGGAACCGAATATCTGTGACTTGTATAAGACACTGCATTAAAAGCGATTTCCCGAAAACGGTGTTGTCTTAATTCCGGTCGCTTTCGACTAGCAAACACAAATCTGCTGCGATTTAGAACACAGTTGAATCGCAGGCGAACTTGACTTAAAATATGCTCAGGCGAGAGAAGAGAAGAAGAGAATGTGAAGGTGTGTTTTGAGAGCACTAGGGGACGGGTATTTATAGCTTCTGAAATAACTGTCCCCCATTCCAGTCACATGATTTCTTCATATATAGCGTAACTAACTCAACAACTAAGAGATAGAAGGCCACTAAAATTAGGAGATTTATTATGGCCACACAAATTAATTTCGGAATCTGTTTAGTGGCGAAAAAATATAGAAATAAAAATAAAGGAGACGTAAAAGGATACCACACCACACCTCGCATGCGTGCGGCGACGGGCGCGTGGGGATTCCCATTTCCTTTCCCTCCATGATATTTCAAATGCTCTAAAAGTATTGGTATTTAAAAGGAGGGAAAAAGACTCTTAAAGGAAAGTAATGTGGGACAAGATGTGATTGAAACTACACCTATTTGAATGTTATCTCCAACAATCCTGCACACATTCAAACAGGTGTAGGAGCAAAGAATGTCTGAGCATATCACAAGAGTTGACCAATGCCAGTGTTATTTAAACTTGAACTGACACATAATGACTTGAGTAACTTCATTCTCAGGAGTGAATTAGATCTTGAACTCTTTGAGAAGTGACAAGTTTTGAACTCAGGTTCACACATCAACTCTTAATATGTGCGTTCTTTGTAAGTCCCCAACTCTTGACTTTGGATCTACCTCTGCGTAGATTGCATATTTGTGAACATTTCATGTTTAGTTTCATATGGGTATCGATGGGGTGTGGACCTCAATGGGCTAGGGGCCTAAACGAAGGAAATAAATAAAGGAATGGGCTTGCTATGATGGGCCCAAGAAAGGGAATCTGCTCCATGGGCCTTGAGAAGAACTCAGACGAATATGGAGCCGAGTCCGGGGAGTCGGCATCAACAAGAGTCGGTCTGGTAGGTGACCGTTGCCGCTTCAAATGCCAGCCATTAATATGGGTCAATCCAACCGTTGGGAGAGTCCAGTAACGGCAACCCAATGTCTCTTAGCCTTTATTTCCCATTATTACGCATTAATGCTTGTATTTAGTTAGTGTAGGCCGGTCACTTATAAATAGGTCTCTCTCAAAATGTAAGGGACCAGTTTTTTCCTAGTCGAGAAGACACTCGGAAACCATAACAAGGGTCACACACCTTATAGCCATTTCTCTCCTTCAAAGTCACTCCTATTTTCTCTTCCGGTGAATCCACCAATCTAACGGATTGTGTTGGACCTCCGTTGTAACACCCCAACTTAAAAACCAAAATAAAAGACTTTTCTTACTAAACAACTAAATACAAATGCGGAAGCAAAATCAAAATCTAAACCATTGGGGTGCTATTGCCACGCTTGGGCAGCCAACTAAGCCCAAACGCAGAGGCTAAAAAGGTTTCTATCAACAAATCCATATTACAACATTCCACTTTCCAAATCACAAATTAACTACAATAACAATTCAAGTTCTAAGACTAAACCAGTTATACCAAACTCAAATCCAAGACTACGAGCTTTACGCCGCACTCTCAAACTAGCAACAACTTTAAATCCTGCAAACATTAAGGTTTGGAAAACACAAATAAAAGGATTAGCATAAAATGCTAAGTAAGCTCTACTCCGCCCTGTAAAGTACTTACATTTATACTTTTCAAATTGGACATACTTTGTAAATGAGTTTTAAAATCATTTCAATCATATAGTTGTTGGTGATAATGAACCAAAATCGATTTAATATCCGTAAAATAATTATTCATATATATACACACGAAATATATATATAAATATTATTGGATATTTTATCCGTAATATATATATCCACACAAATATATATAAACGGGCCCAAAGGTTATATATATATATATATATATATATATATATATATATATATATATATATATATATATATATATATATATATATATATATATATCTACGAGAAAGATATACCAATATATATCAACCAGAAATTGGAACTAATAATCCTCAGATTATAAGTCCAATCCAACGTATATATCAAAAGAGGGAGAACGGATTTTTGCTTAAAAGCATAATCCAACAACAAGAAAGAAGGAGAAGAAGGAAGAAATGTACGAGTTAGGCGAGATGCCTTTCTTTCCTTAAAACCTTATTTGCCACCTCCCAAAAGTGCTAGGAGCGTTGTGGCCTAGGTTTCCCAGGATAAAACGTACAACGGTTCGACGTTTGAGCACCCAAACGAACGAACCCGGCGAACAAGAGCACGGGCAAAACACAGCTTCAAGAATGGAGTAGGAGCAGAATTTTGAGAGGAAAAAAGAATTTCTTTGTGTGTGTTCTTGTTTTCTCACTTTTCTTTCTAACATTGTACCAAAAAGGTTGCTCCCACAACATGTTTATATAGGAGATTGGTACTAAATAGCATCATCATGACCCATTAACCAACATAAATTCAATTTAAAAATTGAATTATAACGTTTGAAACGGTCGTACTTATTATAGAAATAATATCAACGGTCACGAACTTAATATCCGATTAATTCGTATCGACCATAACGACCTGGTTCAAAAATATCTGAGTGACCGAGAAGTCCGTACAAACCCGAAAGTTTAACAAATTGGGACCGAAAACCACACCCGAGTGGTCCACAATCACCGAAACGGTGCAGCACGAATCAATGCATAAAGCACCAACTCGTGCTGCACACGAATCTAAGAGCCACGAAAGAAGCACGAAACTTAAGTTTTGAAGTCCATGCAACTTTCGTCCATGTAACTTTCAAAGCTTAATTAAGCTCTTAAGTTAATTAACATACTTAAGCTTTCAAAACAAAGCTTAACTACAATTTAGCTAACTTTCGTACAGGACCGAAAGCAGTGGCACGAAATGGGCTAAAACTCAATTCCCATTTATTAAGCTTTCGTACTTTGGACTTCTCCTAAATAGGTTTATTTTGAGAATCAATTTCTCATTCACCTATTACCCTTTTTGAGCGTACATTATATCAAATTCTCCGTCTCACTACGAAGAACCCGAATCCACATTGACCCGACCCAAATCGAAAATGGATCCCGCATATATTTGTACCACAAAATAATCACTCAAAATATCATTTTAATGCTATTTTTCCAACAATCCCCCTCATGAATGAAAAATGATTTTCAGGGTATTTTGAAATCGGAAACAACTGTGTTTAACGGTCGATCCCTGCATAGGATAGGTAGGGATCACTATACCCTTTGAACCTTCCCTTGTGAAGACATGTTTACTTTACTGGCTGTACGGTAGAACGCGATGTCTTTGAACCGACTGCCGTTTGTGTAGACGATGACATATCTCACACAGGAATCTCCCAACCATGCTCTGTTCTCATGAGTGTGCCCATTTTGGTCGTGGGTCACCGTCCTGGTTCTGCAAGAGTTTGTGAAGAATTGTGCCCATCAATTCTCCTTTGAAGCGACCCTCACTTCTCTCTCACATAGGTGATTCTTTTCCGAGTATCCCGCATACTCACATATGTCAACCGACATTCGAATCATTAAAGCATCAACATGCTAACCTTGCGCGGGAGTCACTGTTTCTAACGAGGAGTGGTAGGGAGTCCGAGACCCCCACAGTGACACGCTCCGTTCCATAGTTTAGTTGTCCCATTGAACCTACGTACCAGCTAGGTTGGGTGTCCACTATAGAACTTTTAGTCTAAGGGCTTTAGACCCATTCCTCGTTCCAATTTCTCCACAACCATTTGCTTACCCTCGGGTTAGCGAGTTAGCGGCCGCTACGTTATCTTTTGACATCACGTAGTCAATAGAGATAACCCCCGTTGTGAGAAATTGTTTAACGGTATTATATCTACGACTTATAAGTCTAGACTTACCATTCCACATTTAACTCTGTACTTAACCAATTTTGGCTTGACTATCGCAATGCACACAAATTAGAAGTACGAGTTCACCACTAGGAACATTCTCGAAATAATGGCATAGCCATTCGGCCTACTCGCTCGCAACACGAGTGTAAGGCTCTCAGCTTTGATCTCGTCGGATCTTAGCTATCACAAATTCATTTCGAGAATTTCCGTCCAACCGACTGCACTGGCCTACGTAAGGACGTAGCCTTTAATGGACTTAGTGTCCTTTGACATCCGTGCTATACTTTCCAAGTACGGCTAGATATCCCACGTAGTGCAGTCCAAAGTCACAAGCATACATAAGTATCTCATAACTTCCATTATTGCCTACTAGTGCGTAACACTAGGGTTACTCGTATGTCTACCGAGTTCGTTAACCGCAAAGGCAATGTCCGGCCTAGTACAACCCATTGGATACAATTAAACTACCAATAATCTGAATGTATTCTCCATGAGAAGTACAATACTCGTGATTATTGGCTAGTTGTACGTTAGTATCTAACGGTGTCCAAACCACTTGATTAACATCCTTTGTAAGGATTTAATCAACACAATGAGATTGGCTTAACACGAGACCATACGGTCTTCTCACAATTTTAATCTCAAGGATTAAATCTGCCAAGCCCACACCTTTGATCGTATGTCAAATCTCAAATTTAACATGTTCTCGGTAGAATTGATCATGTGATCGTTACTACCCACGTTGAGTTTATCGTGTATAGACAAATAGTGATAACCTCGTCTATCGTACGCATCACGTAGACATTTATCATATTTGTTTATACTAAACTCGTGACACATCATTGTATGATAAAACCTTACATGCCAAGTACTAAGGCAATTGTTTCTTCAAACCAAACAATGATCTTACCAGTTACACACATTCTTTCCATAGCGCGGAACCACGAAACCCTCGGGTTGTTCCATGTCTATTAAGAAAGCGATACATCCATTTCGATAAACTTCCAAGTCTCGCTAAACAGCTCTTGGGAAGTATCATCCTAATGGATTTCATTCTCATCACAAGAGAATATATATTGAAGTAACTGTGGCACTCGTGTTGCATGTAATATAAACTTACAAGCTCGGCCATTTTACTTCGATATAACCAATCGGTTTTATCTTCCGACTAGTGATCCACTTAGGATCCCGAGATTTTACAACCCGGATGAAGAACAACCAGTTCCAAGTATGATTCTTTAAGATAGAATCTACTTCACCTCGGTAGCCTCTCCCGTGTTGGTCCATCTGTAGAAGTCACCACTTCTACATACGTTCGAGGCTCGTTTTCTAATAACCATGTCAGAAAATCCAATTTCTTTTCTAGTAGACAAGTTAGATTGTGCGCATCACACTCTAACATGTACGTCAGAAAATATGGACCAAAGGATTTTTCAATCCTAGCTCTCTTACTACGTCTAGCTTTGAGCTCGGGTTCTCTTTCACACCCTTCAACCATAGCTACGCCGAAAGTTCCTTTCAACGTGCTAGGTCCTTTATTGATCCTTCACAAAAATACATCTTCCAAGAACAATGAATTTCTTAAATCAATCTTTCGTGTTCTTATGTACATCCAAACTCTTGGACTCGTGTACTAAGAACCAATACACACCTTTGGCAAGACACCCCCACATTTCGGGCATTAGTAGGAAAGCTTCCTACGTATCCACAATTCGTAAGAATTTCATGTGGGCAACCTTATTTAAAAGGTATTTACTTGTCCAAAGTATTGTCTCACCCCTCATACTTTGAGGTAGACCCGAACTTATCAACGTCTTGATATTTTATGTTCGGCAACAACGTTCGATTGAGGTGAATACCGTACCGTACGCTCGAGTACGACACTAACGCTTGCGCTGAAATCACCAATAGGTATTTTTTTTTCCCACCACATCGATTGTTCATAACCGCATTAATCCACGATTAATTTGGTTTTTTCTCTTTTTTAAAGAATAAACATGTGTTACACGCTAACACATCTCGTAGGTGCTAACAGATTAGCCCTCACGAATTCATTCGGTTTTGACCGAAAGGCCACAAACCCGAATCAGTGCTTCCGAAATTGAAGTACGAATCAGTGCTTAGTAGTGAAGCACGAAACATGCTATACTAAGCACGAATCATTGCTTCTAAACTAACGCATCGATTCCAAAGCAATCTCTATTGCTTTAAATTATAAACACACAACAACCTTTCGTTGCTTAATTTATAATTACAGTGCTACCTGGCACTAGGATTATTAGTTAATTACACAATTAACCAAACTTCCTTTCGTGTTAATCACAAAGCACTTTTACAACGCTAAATTTAATTAGCCACATACTATACGAAAGGTTTAAGCTAAGTAGATTAGCATTATGACCAATCATAATCTAGCACCTTTATTGCTATTACTAAAGCACCAAATGCTTAAGTTTTCAACACCTAAAGGTGCAGCCACCAAGTGGCCGAAAGTACCTAATTAGGCACTCTCCCTAGTGCTTAATAGCACTATTACAGTGTTTTAATTTGCACTTCAAAGTGCCAAATTAAATTGCACTTTCCATTAGTGCTACAAAAGCACTATTCATCAAAACACAATTTGTCTCAAATTAAATATACTAGTATAATTTGGAATTTTTGATCAAGTTAATTATAACACAATTAACGAGAACAAATCAACCAAATTTCCGACTAGTTGAATCAAGCTTATATAATCGTTCTCAGAATATTAATTAAAATATTCAACACTTGAGCTGTGACGCTCACGATTATATAGCTATCCCAATTTTTGACAAATTGATCCTTGAAATCCTTATCGTTCTACATGAATCAGAACCGAAGTCCTATTACGGGATTTCAACCATATAACACGCTAGTTACATTTCATTCCGGCTGTTAAGCCATTTTAGCATTTTCCAAATAATGCTCCGTGATGCACTACGCACCCATATTGAGTCATTTCATACATTCAATATTATTTCATCAAATAATTCGTATGTACTATGATTCAATAGCTCAATGGAACAATTCATTTTTTTATTCAACAATAAAAAATGTATCACAAGGATACTACAACATTTATTTAACAAATAAACAAATAGGAAAATTATATTGGAAACAGATTTCCTTTTTTCCTATCTCGTAGTAGTCCTTCAACCCGTGTGCTTTGTTCCATTCTCAACCGTCCACTCCACAAAGGGTGGTCCATAGCGCACATCGGGGGTACCTCGGTTGTGACCTCACTCGTCCAACCATCCACATGTTTTAAACATAGCAAAATTGTCCTCAACCTTTTCACCAGGATGACGGTTCGCTTTGTAGTGGCATTTCTCCTTTTTCTCGTAATCTTCTTGAAAGCTAAGCTTCCGCTTGAGTTTCTTTCGATTACGGTTGAAATCATTGGTAACACTACCATAGTCCTCCGACCATGTAGTCATTACACCATCATAGGATCCTTCATGGCTTTTAGCCGATCCGTTAGACCACACAATAGGTATCAATTGTGTGCCATTAGCCACTAGTTTACCGGACAGTGAACCAAAGTTCTCCGGAGCACCATCGTGTGCTTTTGCAACTCCCATGGAAATATTATTTCCAACGTTGCCACCGTCAACCGGCATCACAGAATGTGCAACATCGTTGCCGTTCTGACCATTTGAATGTGCACCTCCGGCAGCATTCATGGATCCAATACTCTTGGACTCCACCGATTTGTTCATTATCAAAAAGAAATAAATAAGGTTTTAAGATTGTTGGTGATAATGAACCAAAATCGATTTAATATCCGTAAAATAATTATTCATATATATACACACGAAATATATATATAAATATTATTGGATATTTTATCCGTAATATATATATCCACACAAATATATATAAACGGACCCAAAGGTTATATATATATATATATATATATATATATATATATATATATATATATATATATATGAGAAAGATATACCAATATATATCAACCAGAAATTGGAACTAATAATCCTCAGATTATAAGTTCAATCCAACGTATGTATCAAAAGAGGGAGAACGGATTTTTGCTTAAAAGCATAATCCAACAACAAGAAAGAAGGAGAAGAAGGAAGAAATGTACGAGTTAGGCGAGATGCCTTTCTTTCCTTAAAACCTTATTTGCCACCTCCCAAAAGTGCTAGGAGCGTTGTGGCCTAGGTTTCCCAGGATAAAACGTACAACGGTTCGACGTTTGAGCACCCAAACGAACATACCCGGCGAACAAGAGCACGGGCAAAACACAGCTTCAAGAATGGAGTAGGAGCAGAATTTTGAGAGGAAAAAAGAATTTCTTTGTGTGTGTTCTTGTTTTCTCACTTTTCTTTCTAACATTGTACCAAAAAGGTTGCTCCCACAACATGTTTATATAGGAGATTGGTACTAAATAGCATCATCATGACCCATTAACCAACATAAATTCAATTTAAAAATTGAATTATAACGTTTGAAACGGTCGTACTTATTATCGAAATAATATCAACGGTCACGAACTTAATATCCGATTAATTCGTATCGACCATAACGACCTGGTTCAAAAATATCTGAGTGACCGAGAAGTCCGTACAAACCCGAAAGTTTAACAAATTGGGACCGAAAACCACACCCGATTGGTCCACAAGCACCGAAACGGTGCAGCACGAATCAATGCATAAAGCACCAACTCGTGCTGCACACGAATCTAAGAGCCACGAAAGAAGCACGAGACTTAAGTTTTGAAGTCCATGCAACTTTCGTCCATGCATGTTCCAATTTTCGTCCATGTATGTTCCAACTTTCGTCCATGCATATGCCAACTTTCGTCCATGTAACTTTCAAAGCTTAATTAAGCTCTTAAGTTAATTAACATACTTAAGCTTTCAAAACAAAGCTTAACTACAATTTAGCTAACTTTCGTACAGGACCGAAAGCAGTGGCACGAAATGGGCTAAAACTCAATTCCCATTTATTAAGCTTTCGTACTTTGGACTTCTCCTAAATAGGTTTATTTTGAGAATCAATTTCTCATTCACCTATTACCCATTTTGAGCGTACATTATATCAAATTCTTCGTCTCACTACGAAGAACCCGAATCCACATTGACCCGACCCAAATCGAAAATGGATCCCGCATATATTTGTACCACAAAATAATCACTCAAAATATCATTTTAATGCTATTTTTCCAACAATAGTTTGACTCAATAACAAAGGTAAGTAGTAAATCATTTTCCAAGATAATTCTCCCAAAATGAAATAGGCACCAAGGCCATAACACACTCCACTCAAAATAGCATTAGGTTTCATATTAGTAATTGGGTCGCCAAAATAGTAACATTTACTCTTTCCAAAACAATATAACTACCCTATAAATCATTCGTTCATTTCCCAAAATAATAAGTATGGAGGATTTAGAAATATCACTTCTCAATATGAGTATCAATTCAAAGCATAGCTTTCCACATAATCATTTTGGAAGTATAGATAGGTATACAAGTATATATGGAGGAATTCACAATAGCAAAATAATAATCTCTTCAAGTCATCATATCAAGATATAGATTTCTCTCAAGTCATTCTCAGAAACATATATGTCAATAATCATAGATATGGAGGAATTCAAATCATATTTCTCAAATCACTTTTCCAAGTATCACATATCCATATACTCTCATATATATAAGGTGAAAGGGACGAAGGGTCTTAGATCAACTAAGCCCTAGTGACACGGTAATCCACTCTACCGGCCACTCCACAAGTTTGTCCCTTTCGTGGGATAAATGACTAAAACCTTAAGTGTGCACACCCCCTAATGGGCTTCCCCCACCCAAAAGAGTAGTAACTAGTCCAAGTAGCCCAGGATGTTTTCTACCAGGCTACTCCACATATAATAGGTATCCAGGATGTTTTCTACCAGATACAATCTCATCAAAATAGGGCCAGAGCCCACATAGGACCGAAGTCCACCATTCCACAACCATCCATCATATCCAGTTATCCACATATCATCCAAAAATAGATATATTTTTATATATCCTCCAAACAAAGGAATATAATAGTCAGCAAAATAATACATTTTCTCTAATTTACACATTTCCTCCAAATAGATAGTCCTTCAAAAATAAATATAACTCCATATCCTCCTATATAAACATAGTTTCACTCATTTCAATATACTTAGGTTTTCAACCACAATTTCTCAAAGGATGAGTTTCATCAAACTCTATAGCAATATAAATATATATCACAAAATTATAAGTTTTCCAATACTCAAATCAACCCCAATTATAATAGGTTTCAACACAAAACATTTAGGCACACCCTAAATTATACACCTTTCAAAAATATAGTTTCAACCCATATAGATCACAAGTCAACCCCAAAATAACCATATTTTGCTATTTATCACATTTTGAAACTAGAACACGTTTTCAAAATAATTTAAGTACACAACTCAAATAAGTAGCACATTTAATAAGGCAAAGTAATTTAAGCAAACATAGGAACTTACCTCAAGCTAAGCTTCCAAAGCCAAGCATCCGATTCTTGAGCTCACTCCCGAGCTAGGAACTTACCTCAAGCTAAGCTTCCAAAGCCAAGCATCCGATTCTTGAGCTCACTCCCGAGCTAACTACTTTAACAAGAAACCTGTAGATTAACCGATCCTCATTCGTTACTCAAACTATTATTAACAATAGTAGTATTAAACCATATCTCAATATCGTTAAACCAATGCTTCCTCCTTAATAATAGATCCCATAAACTCGTCCTCACTTCACTTAATCCAAATCCCATCATCACTCAACCAATTCAATAATCATTATATAACTCATAATTATCTCATTAGTCCACCCATAATAAAATAATCCAAATCCCATCATCACTCAACCAATTCAATAATCATTATATAACTCATAATTATCTCATTAGTCCACCCATAATAAAATTATATACGTTGGTAGCTAAAATTGAACCTAGGTATCCTCCTCACTAGCCCAACTCTCCAACCACCCCAACACATTGCCTATTACTCATTATTTAGGCAATTAATCTTTATTAACAGTAATAAATTCATTAACTAATCTTTATATTCAACAACCATCATCCACTGTACGTACTCAATATCATCATCTTCATTATCATCCAATATTAATCTTAATCACCAGTCATTACCTTGCCAATCCATCTTTAGGCATTAAACACCATTACTGAGTCAGCAATCCATAAATATATGCCCAAACATTCTCATTAATCATTAAGACCCATTAATCATACTTTAATCCATTATTCTTCATTATTAAACCCAAAAGCTCACCTACGGGTTCTTCTCGTCGGGGACCAGTCCATGCCGCCGAGAGGAAGGCCATTGCCGGCGAAGAGAAACTGCCGCTGCTGCAAAGAAGGGGAAGCCGACACTGCTACGGCCACCGGAAAGGAACGGAGACCGCCGTTGTCCGAGCTCACCACCAGTCGACGTCCACTATTGCTGCCAGATCTGCTACTCCACCATCGGAGAGAGGTCGCTAGGGTGGAGAACAGGGAAAAGCCGTCACTCTGTTCGCCGGAAGGAGACCACCGCCAGCCCCGACCGTCAGTTTTGCTGCTGGGCTACGCCGAACGAGAGAGGGAAAAGGAGAGGGTGAAGGTGAGAGGGACGTGAGGCAGATGTAGACAGGGGGTGTTTGGCTGTTCTTCTCTCTTTTGTCTGATGAAAATTCTCACTTTACTTACATATACACAACTATATATAATATATATTAAGAATGGATAAGGTTTCTATTATTATATTGGGTTGGGCTAGGCTTGCCATTTGATGATTGGGCTAAGAAATATATTCTGGCTCAAACTAAAATTATTGGGCTCAAGAATTATAGTATCATTTAGGCTAGGAAACCTGATATGAATAAATACGGGTTCGTCTCAGATAGACTTTTGGGTCAAAGCTTAGAATAAAATATTGAAGGAATAAAATAATTATATTTTGAAACTTTATAAAAATAAGAATTTTGGAAAATAATTTGGGGTTGTCACATTCTACCCACCTTAAAAACAAGCTTCATCCCCGAAGCTTAGACCGAAAAGATTTGAAGAGATTAGATAGAGTTTCTTTGGAAATACAACTTGAGACTTGTTGTAAAAAGGCTTTAAGACCAAACAATATGATAAAAATTGCAAGATTGATCTTAGGGATGCCGCTGATTAACAATAGGATCAAGATTATCAAGACTACAACTTAGAAGATAACGTTGTCACCTTGTACAGAAACAATTCCCACGGAAATCAAGAATGAGGTCTGAAGAGATAGAAGGGATTTCTCAACAAAAGGGTATTCAATTCTATATGGATGAATGAGGAATTCCACCTAAAAAGGGAACAAGAAATTCGACTTGAAAGGGGGTTTCTTCGGCCTAACGATTGATCGCAACGTTTTGACGATTCGATAACTTTCTTTCTTACAAATCTTTATCATTTCCCTTCAGATGAATCTCTTAGGTATACAATCTTAGTATTTCAACATTCCAATCCCCTTATCGTAAACTCAACTACTTCATATTTCATTCTCATCCTTAAGTTTCTTTCTTTAAGTTTTCACACAACTTATCATTCGCAAATTCACATCCCTTAACTTGCCATTTTTCTTAATTAAAGTCCTAGTTTCCCCACACTTCAAAAAAAAACATACTATTTACTTACAACTTTTCTTCTCGCTTTCATATATCTCATAAGTCCAAAGTCATTATCAAGCATCTTAGACTTCATTCTTTCCGAGTTCACAACTCCTATCTTATCCATTTCTTATCCCTTCAGGGATAGAGGGAATCATCTTCACGTTTGTTCAATCCATCCTTAAGTCCAATTTCTCGGTGCTTCGAGTTTTACTTTTAACCTTCGAGTTTAATCTTTGAAATTCTCTTCCCCATTGATCCCAACAGCATTACTTGGGTGGGTTTGACTTCTTCTCGTTGCATCAACAATTACACTTGTCTTCCTCTCACAATTGTGGATCCTTAACCGTGGCATCTAAGCTCTAATCACTTCCTTTTCTTCACATTTGTCTCTAATTGCACGAAGATTCACTTCAACCTTGGGATTAACTTAGGTCTTGTAGACAAGACTGTACGAGTGATGATGACGATCATCTCGAGCCGAGACTGTTACAACAGCTGAGCCAACACAGTTCGGGAGAACAAGAGAATGACTCGGCGCCCCGACCACCGCCGCCACCTACAGTTCCGCTTACACCCGCTCAAATCGACACTATCACTCAAGTTGTGGAAGCGCGGGCGCAAAGGCAGAGGGCCCCGCTGGCTTCTCAAACCCCCATGTGCCCCAGAATAACCACGTCCAACCATCTAAGCAAGAGGGTAGGGACCAGGTGAGTTGAGGACAAGGCAGTCAGCAAACCCGATCCGTGCACTCGAGATTGGGTCCTAACGCCACTCGACGCTCCGTACAAGGACGATTAGGCGGGAAGGCACCTAGCTGAGTTCCGCCCACTCGGCAAAACAGGGGAGTTAGAGAGGGGGTGACGTCCGCATGACCGACTGAGACCCAAAGTCGACGAATCAGGATGAAGGTAGCGGTGGGAAAGGCGCCAAACCGAGTCTCAAGAGGAAGAAAACACCGAGTCTATAGGGAATCGGACGGATAGCCCCGATGAGATGGCTTACTTAGCGCAGGAGATACAAAATTTGAAGGATCAATGGGAAGGAAAATCTAAGTGCCCCGGTCGAGCTTTTCTCACCACCTTACCTTTCTCGACCGAGGTCATGTCATTCAGAATACCCGGGGATTTCAAATTCCCCGAGAAGGCTACCTTTGATGGGACGGGTGACCCACGAGAGCACCTCCTAAGCTACCAAGCAAAGATGCAGGTTGTTGGTCCCAAAAGAGGTAAGGTAAAAGTCTAGAGGGGGGGGGGGGGTGAATAGACTTCCAAACTTTTTAGCACAATACCACAATTGCTAAGCCAGAGATAAACCAAAACTCTTAACTAGATTGTTAGAGTATGGTGCACAGCGGAAATAAATAAATGATACGGTGTGTGTGTAGATTGTGTCAAGATTATTCTCGTGAGAAGCAAGCAAGAGCAGTAAGTAAAGAAAGCAGTAAAGAACACAAGGCAATTTATAGTGGTTCACGAGGTGGTGTAATCCTCCTACTCCACTTGCTCTTATCTCCAAGAGCAATTCACTATATCCACCACTTCTTGGTTCCAAGATACAATGAATTTCCGTGATCTAGTGCTTTGATCACCAAGCCCACACTAATCACGCCCAGTGCCACCAACACTACTGCTTTGGGTTTCACGTCGCCGCGTTACTTTCCCAGGATTTCACGACTCCGCGTTACTTTCCGGGTCTTCTACGATCCGGTAGAAACGTATCCTTCCGTGATCTATTGCTTTGATCACAAAGCCCGCACTAATCACGCGCAATGTCCTCCGACACTGCTGCTTCGGATCTCACAACTCCGTGTGACAATCCAGGATTTCACAACTCTGTGTTACTTTCCTCCTTTCCCTTGTTTTGCTCCAAAACAAGTTTTGCCTTGCTTCCAACTTTGAGACTTTGTAGATGATTTTCGATGATGCTCTTAGTCTCTTGTAGTTTATGAAGATTCTAACACTCTTAGATATTTCTTTTGTAAGCTCTGTATCACTCTGAGTGTTTATCTCACAAAGAATATATCAATTTAAGCTCTTGAGATGGAAAGCTTTCTTTGAATTTCGTATGCTCTGTTTAGCTTTGCTCTTTGTATTCTTTGTATACTTGCTTTTGCTTTCCACAACTTCAATCTTCATCCTTTTATAGCTGGTAATGAGAATCCGTCCGTTGGAAAGAAACGTTCTCATTTTTGAATTTCATCTAGCTGTATAGCCTTTTTAGAGGATAAAATAACGTTACAGATATGTCAGAGATTCCCTGCAAGTTGAGCTTGAGGTTTTAGCAAAAATGGCGTCCCAAAAATCTTCATCTGGTGTAGATCACACCTCTTGGGATTTCTATCTTCAAAAATATAATCTCCCATTTAATCCCTTACTAGTGTAGACTAGTATTTTTGCTTCTGCAACTCCTTCTTGTATTTCCTCTGTACTTCACATGTCTGGGTTTGTTTACTGCTGCCAGACTTCATCTTCTTAATTGACTTGAAAAATCTCTTCCCATGTAAACTTCATCCCTTACTATATTTGGAAGTGGAAAATCTCTTCCCATGTAAACTTCATCACTTACTATATTTGGAAGTGAAATCTCATCCCTTCCTTGATTTGGACTTGCAACTTCATCCCTTGAATTGAAGCCCTTTGCAAATCTCATCCCATCAAATTGAAACTTCTGCCCCAACTTCATCCTTTCAATTCCTTGTATCCCTTCAATTGGAATTGCATCCCAATTTTATCTATTGGAATTGCATCCCAATTTTATCTATTGGAATTGCATCCCAATTTTATCTATTATCTTTTTATCTATTGGAATTGCATCCCATTGTCAACTTGAAAATCTCATCCCAATTGACTTTGCAAATTGCTTCCCTTCGGCCAAACCATCGCCCAAACTTCATTTGATGGACTTAAACTTGGCTTCTTTAAAATATGTGGGATGTGAGATTCAAACTTGTGACCTTACATATAATATTTTAAGCTTCTTCCAACTCATCCGTACAACTTATTAGTTATCATCTTGTTTCACTTGGTGTACTTCTTTATTTCTATAGATGCTTGATCTTCAAGTCACGTTCTTTCTTCTTCGGGATTTCTTCATTGATTTCTTGAGAGATTTCTTCTTGAATTTCTTTGAGAGATTTCTTATTCGGATGATAGTCTTCATAACTTGTGTACATATTTTCATATGCATACATCTTCCTCTTTTGTTTGCCATTTTCACTAGGCAAATTCTTGATTTTAGGCTTTATATCTTCTCCATCCATTTCCTCAACTAATGAATTTATTTTTCCCTTTCTTGGTCTATGACTCGACTAGTCTAACCAAAATAAAATTGGGGATCTACAATTTAGAATATGGCATATCAAAATCTATTACAATTTATTCCTAACACAGGTCCTAGGGGTAAAAGACCCGGTTATGTGTCGCGCTTTTCTACCGACCTTAAAGGGTCCTGTTTAGAGGTGGCTCATTTCTCTTCCGCCTGGATCCATTCGCAGCTTCGAATGTTTGGCCGACCGATTCATGAGAAATTACGCGGCAAACATCAAACTTAAGAAGGACCTTACGCACCTCAGCGACATCTATCAAGACGAGGGTGAATCGCTCAAAGCCTACCTTGCATGACGGCAAAAAGAGATCCAGGCCATAGAAGAGGTTTAGGACCAGACCGCGCTCATGTTCTTTATCGAGTCACTTCTATCTTGAAAACTATATACTGATCTCCGGGATAACCGGCCAACCACATATGCAGAAGACATACACATGGCCAACAAGCGAGCCAACACGGAGCAGGCGGTTAGGTACAAAAGGCAGCGAGAAACTGGTGGGAACTTCGGGTCTAAACGAGCGAGAGGCGAGGCGAGAGAAAAACACCAGGGGGACCGACCATGTCGTTCGAAAGGGAGGCGTTCTTTTGATAGGACCAGCGCCCATTCTTACCGACCGCCTCCCCCTCATCCAATACACGAGGTCCAGGAAGGCGCACCGCCTCCGCCAACACAGCCGAGTGACCATCCAGAAGGATCCGACCATAATAAGTAATCGAAATATTACCATTATCACAAGTCATACACGCATACCACGGAGGAATGCTTCTACTTGAAGAAAATCATGGAGAAAATCATTTAGCAAAGTACACCACCTCCGAATCAGTGGCGCAAGAAAACTCCATCACAACCTAAGTCAAACGACGACCCCTCTGGGTCAGCCGACCGAGATCGCGGAAAGCAGGAGGCCTCTGTAGAAGAGGAGGCTCAATGGAAATAAAATCTGTTATTAACATGATAGTTGGCAACCTAGAAGGGGGCGACTCGTCGAACACTCCGAAAGACCTAGGTTTGACAACTGTAGGTTGGGACGGTGATTGGTTGGGAGAACAGTGCAAAGAAGGCGTGTCGAGAGCCGATCACCTTCACGGACAAAGATTTGCCATCCGATTAGATGTCATACCGTGATGCGCTTGTTATCGCGATGGATGTGAACGGGACAATCGTTTGGCGAATCTTGTTGGACACAGGAAGTAGCGTCAATATCCTCTACCTGGTAACTTTTGATAAGCTGGGGTTAACCTAGGAAAAGCCGACTCCAGTGAAGACGCCATTGGCCAGCATCACGGGGGATTCCACAGAAGCTGAAGGTGCTATCACCCTACCTGTGGAGATCGGAGGATATCCCAATGTCCACAAATTGGATATGAAGTTCATAGTGGTCGACCTGAAGTGTTCACACAACATGATCCTCGGTCGACCGGGTCTAGAGGACTCGGGGGCGCTAATCTCAGTAGAGCACCTGTGCTTAAAATTTCGGACGACGACCGGGGTAGGTGCAGCATGATGTGATCAAAGAGCCGCTCGAGAATGTTATCTTCAAGCGTGTCGATGGATGGGAAAACGAGAAATGAGGGTGCATGAAATCACAGAACAGCTTGTGAAGAAAGCGGCACCCCCGCGGCCTGAGCCAGCGATCGAATTGGAAGAAATAGAGATTGATCTGACACGTCCCGAAAGGCGAGTGCGGATAGGAGCTGGCCTAGATGAAGGAGTGCGATCGAAAGTCATCTAGGTACTTCGAGAGAACCGACTGGTCTTTGCATGGGGTCCCGAGGATATGCCAGGAGTCTATCGATCAATCATCTCGCATAAACTTGCGGTGGACTCGAGTCATCGACTCGTGATCCAAAAAAAAGGAACATAGCTAATGATCGGCACGAGTTCACCAAGAAAGAAGTAGACATGTTGGTAGCCGCAGGCCACATCCGAAAAATAAAATACCTGGATTGGTTGGCCAACGTATTACTAGTGCCAAAGCCGCTCTCTTGGAGGATGTGCGTTGATTAACTGACATCAACAATGCTTGCCCGAAGGATCCTTTTCCCTTACCTCCGATCGACCAGCTGGTGGACGAGACGGCGGGGTCGGCCTTGCTAAGTTTCATGGACGCCTTCAGGGGATACCATCAAATCTACATGCACATGGCGGATGAAGAAAAGGAGACATTCATCACGTCGGACGGAGTGTATTGCTATAAGGTAATGCCTTTCGGCCTCAAGAACGCGGGGGCCACGTATACACGGATGGTCGCTCGCCCATTCCACAATTTGTTTGGAAAATCCATGGCCGCATACGTGGACGATATGTTGGTCAAAAGCAAGGAAGAGATGAGCCATGCCCATGACCTGGCCGAGTGCTTCTAGGTGATGCTGAAGTACAACATGCGATTGAATCCCAAAAAGTGTGCCTTCGCTGTGTAGGGGGGGGGGGGGACATTTTTTGGGTATATGGTAACCAAGAAGGCATTGAACCAAACCCTGAGAAGGTCAAGGCAATCATGGATATGCAGCCTCCCAGCTCAATGAAAGATCTTCAAAGATTAACGGGACGATTGGCAGCCCTCAGTCGCTTCCTCAGCAAGTTGGCTGATAAAACAATACCCTTCTGTTAGGAATATATTGTAATAGATTTTGATATGCCAAATTGTATTTTAGAATCCCCAATTTTATTTGTTAAGTCTAGGCGTGTCATAGACCATGAAAGGAAAATTAACAAATATAGAGAAAGAGAAAAATACAAAGAAGAAGATGTATGCATATGATATGTATACTAAAATAAGTCCACACGCCCAACTCAAAGAAGAAGACATCTCATAGAAGAAACGAGAAGCAAATGAAATTTCATGAAGATATCTTGAAGATCAAGCATCTATGGAAAGAAAGAAGTACATCAAGAAGAATGCTACAATGACTAATAATCTGTACAGCTGAGATGGATGAAAGTTTGATGTATAAACCGCAAGGTCTTAGGTTTGAAACTCACAGCTCTACGAGATGAAGTAGGAGCTGAGAGAAGAAGTTTCAATCAAGGATTAAAGAGATCTCAATACAAACTAAAATGATCTCACTCGAAACAACTTTATCTCATTGGCCGAAACAACTTGAGATTAAAATACAGACTAAAATAGGAGAAATCTCATTGGAAACAACTTATTAAAATACACAAACTCGAAACACTCGAAACAAACAACTTCACCAGTAGCCCAGACTAAACTTGAGATTAAACTACAGACACAACTTGAGATTAAAATACACAGACTCGAAACAACTTCATCAACTACACAGACTCGAAACAACTTCATCAACTTATCTCATTGGCTGAAATAACTTGAGATTAAAATACACAGACTCAAAACACACGAAACAACTTCATCAATAGCCCAGACAGAGAGATTAAAATACACAGACTAAAATAGGCGAACAACTTCATCAGTAGCCCAGAGAGAGAGAGAGAGACAACTTATCTCATTGGCCGAAAATACACAGACTCGAAACAACTTCATCAACTTATCTCATTGGCCGAAAAAACTTGAGAGATTAACTTCTTCAGTAGTCCAGACAGAGAGAGAGAGATTAAAATACACAGACTAGACTAAAATAGGTGAAATCTCATTGGCCGAAACAACTTGAATTGATCTCATTCTCATAGGCACAGACTAAAATAGGCGAAATCTCATTGGCCGAAACAACTTGAATTGATCTCATTCTCATAGGCCGAAACAACTTGAATTGATCTCATTCTCATTGGCCGAAACAACTTGAATTGATCTCATTCTCATAGGCACAGACTAAAATAGGAGAAATCTCATTGGCCGAAACAACTTGAATTGATCTCATTCTCATAAGCCGAAACAACTTGAATTGATCTCATTCTCATTGGCCGAAACAACTTGAGATTAAAATACAGAATTGATCTCATTCTCATTGGCCGAAACAACTTGAGATTAAAATACACAGAATTGATCTCATTGGCCGAAACAACTTCATCAGTAGCCCATACAGATTAAAATACACAGAAGATGATGAAGACACGATCTACATCAGAATTATTTTAAGAGTCTCTTCACATGGACCAAGAGCTAAGCAACGACTGAAATATCTCAAATGTCAGAGATATTATTTTTAATAAGATCTTCTGAGAAAGCTATAGATCTTCTGCAAAGGCTACAAGAATTCAAATTTGAGATTTGAAATTCAAATTTGAGATTGTCTTTTTCCAACGGATAACTTCTCAAAACCAGCTATAAAAGGACGAAGAATGAAGCAGATCAAAGCACTTCCAACAGAGCTCTGAACGTAAGAAAAGCATACGAAATACAAGTGAGAAATATACAGAGCCAACAAGCTAGATACGAAATATCCAAGTGAGATAAAACACTCAGAAGCTCAAAGAGAAAATATTCAAGAGTGTTTAAATTCTTCATCATTGAGAGACTTGCTGCATATTGAAGATCCATTCAAGAAGTCTCAAAGTTGGAAGCCAGTGAAACTTGTTTTTCTACAAACAAGTGATACAGTAGTGTCGGAGACACTGAGCGTGATTAGTGCGGGCTTTGTGATCAAAGCACTAGATCACGGGATACGTCGAAGACGGGGGGAAAGTGGCACGGAGTTGTGAAATCCTGGATTGTCACACGGAGCTGTGAGATCCGAAGCAGCAGTGTCGGAGGCACTGGGCGTGATTGGTGTGGGCTTGGTGATCAAAGCACCAGATCACGGGATACGTCGACCAGATCGTGGAAGACAGGGGGAAAGTAGCACGGAGCTGTGAAATCCGAAGCAGCAGTGTTGGAGGCACTGGGCGTGATTAGTGTGGGCTTAGTAATCAAAGCACTAGATCACGAAAATTCATTATATCTAGGAACCAAGAAGTGGTGGATATAGTGAATTGCTCTTGGACGATAAGAGCAAGTGGAGTAGGGGGATTACATCACCTTCGAACCACTATAAATTGCCTTGTGTCATTTACTGCTTTATTTACTTACTGCTTATCACGTTGATATACTTGACACAATCACACAACTCATATTTATTTATTCCGCTGCGTACAAGACTCTAACAATCTAGTTAAGAGTTTTGGTTTCTCTATCGCCTCAACAATTGTTGTATTCGCGAAAACGTTTAAAAGTCTATTCACCCCCCCCCTCTAGACTTTTACCTCACCCCCTTTGGGACCAACACCTTCTTTGAGGCCATGAAGAAGAGAGAAGGCTTCACTTGGACGGGCGAGTGTCAAGAATCCTTCGTGGAGTTAAAACGGTACTTATCAACCCCTCCAGTATCCTTCGTGGAGTTAAAACGGAACTGCTGTACTTGTATCTGGTCGTATCTCAGAGAGCGGTCAATTCGGTGCTCGTCCGAGAAGAAGATCGAGTCCAACATCCAGTATACTATGTGAGTCGATCCCTTAAGTCTTCTGAAATCATGTATACCCCCTTGGAAAAGGTGGTGTATGCACTAGTAATCACCGTGCGAAAATTGGCTCCTTATTTCCAAGCTCATATGGTCTGAGTCTTGACCGACCAGCCTTTGGGGGAAGTGCTACAAAATCCAACATCCTCAGGAAGATTCATAAAATGAGCTATGGAGTTAACGCAATATGGGATTGAGTACCACCCTCGCCCATCCATCAAGGCACAAGCATTAGCTGATTTTATAGTGGAATGCACTGCTCGAGAAACTGAGAAAGTCCCGACCTCCATGGATGGCGAGGGTGAATGGTGGGAGTTGCACGTAGATGCGGCGGCTAGCAGTCAGCATTGTGGAGGAGGAGTCATGCTGACCACCCCCGAGGGTTTCCGACTGTATTATGCCCGAGAATACTGATTCAGGGCGTCTAACAATGAAGCAGAATATGAGGCCGTGCTAGGGGGACTAAGACTCGCCAAGGCTTTGGGAGTCACATGGGTACACGTCAAGACAGACTCTCGCCTCGTGGTATGACAAATCACCAGGACTTGTGAAGTGAAGAGTGATCGTCTATTGCGATATAAGGAAAGAATTGAGGGAATCCTGCAGGGATTCCCGGCGCATGAAGTCGAGCATATCCCAAGGGCAGAGAACACTGAAGCCGACATCCTGTCCAAAATAGCTCGTGGTGGGATACCTGACCACCTGATGAAGATATGTCAAAAGGAAGAGATACACCAACTTAGTATCAAGGAGTCGGCTGAGGAAGTTCAACAGATAACAACTGAAGATTGTGATCGCCAACATAACCCTGAGATGTTCTGGATCGAAGATATCTTTAAATACAAGGAGAAGGATGAGTTGCCCGAAGACCCAGCCGCTGCTGCCCGAGTTCGAAGAAAGGCACCCTCCTTCGCCATTATAGACGACCGGCTTTACAAGAAGTCGTTCGGAGGTCCTCTTTTGAGATGTCTATTGAGGCTAGAAGCAGAGAAAATAACGGAGGAGGCGCATCAAGGAATATGAGCCGCACATCAAGGAGCTCATACCCTTGCGCTGAAGTTGGTCATCCAAGGATATTACTGGCCCACGACGAGGGATTGCGTGGACTGGGTGGCGAAACGTACCGTGTGTCTGGCCTTTGCTCAAAAAGACACCCGACCCGCTACGTTTTACACTCCTATCACAACCGTCGTCCCCTTCGCTAAGTGGGGGATCGATCTCTTGGAACCCCTACCTCAGGCACCGGGGCGATTCTAATTTTGTGTGGTGGTCATCGGCTATTTCACTAAATGGGTAGAGGCCAAGCCGTTGGTCACGATTACTGAGTATCAGTGTCGGCGATTTCTTTGGAAGAGTGTAATCTATCGCTTTGGACTCCCTGAGCATTTAGTCAGTGACAACGGACGAAAATTTGATTGTCAACCGTTCACCGAGTTCTGCCAACAACATGGGACTCGGCACACAAAGGTATCGGTGGCCTATCCACAAGCCAATGGACAAGTAGAGAACTTAAACCGCAACATCGTGGACGGCATTCGGAAGAAGCTCTCGGACTTCGGGGGAAATTGGGTTGACGAGTTGGACCGAGTACTGTGGGGATACCGGACCACTCAGAGACGGGCCACGGGAGAGAGTCCTTTCTCTCTAGCTTATGGCTTTGAGGCAAAGGTCCCGTTGGAAGTCGTAGAACCCATTTATCGAGTGCTCCATTACTCGGACGAGGAAAATGAGGAAAACCTTGGAGTCGAGAAGAACTTCCTAGAGAAAAAAAGAGCGGCAGAACACGCACAGATGGTCGAATATCAGCAATCCGTCAAACGATAACGGGACAAACAAACTCGGATCAGGCAGTTCCAAGTAGGAGACCTGGTCTTAAGAGATAGGCAATCGAGCCGACCGACTGAAGGAAGAAAGTTTGCCATCAAATGGGAAGGCCCATACCGATTAGCAGTAGTCGTCTAGGCAGACACTTATAAGTTAGAGACGTTGGAAGGGAGACTCATTGACCGGACTTGGAACGCGATTCATTTGAAGAAGTATTATCAGTAAAAGGTTAGACTTCGATGTACCCTCGCTCCTTTTCAAGAATCTTAATAAGAGGTACCGCGTGTTTTAATTTAAAAGATTCTGTCGACTTCACCAACAGTCCGATGGAAAGATAGCCAGAGGGTCCTATAATTTAAAAAAAAAATGGAACAAGGGTCCAAACCCTTAGACGGTTTCAGAGAAAGTCACCACTGAGAGTCACCTCGACTGAGGGACTCGGGCGTATGAGAATTTCTTAGTAAGACAATTACAGCCGAGAGTCGCCTCAACTGAGGGACTCGGGCGAGCAAACAAAGGCTCACAGAAAGGAATACAAAGAGAATCCTAAATATTAACTGCAGAGTTAGCTAACACGCCATGACTGCGGAGTCGGCGAACATGCAGTAGTCCTGCAGTCGGCTAGCACGCAATAATTGCAGAGTTGGCCGACACATGATCATCGTGGGATCATTCAACATGCCAAAAAGGGGTTCAGGGCAAATCTTGAAGTAGTAGCTGGGCGAGCTCTACTCACACACACAAAGACGTTTTCTTTATAAAAAAAAAAAGGAAAAGAAAAGAAAGGAACAAGGGTCCAAACCCCTAGATGATTTCAGAGAGGGTGTCGACCCTTAGAAGTTTGAAACCAAAAAGGTATTCGAGCAAGCAGGGATGAAGAAGACGTTAATCAAAAAAGAGTTTTTTATATAAGCAAGGTTCGCGACAAAAAGGGGGTGAACACCCCATTACAAAGCAGAAAATATAAAATGATAAAAGGGAAAGGAAGCGGAGTGATACCTCTATGGTGGGACCTCTCCTTGGTCGCCCTCCGATGGTCCAGTAGGGAGAGTGGGAGGAAGTCCCTCCGACTGGGTCTGCACATCACCAGCCTGATCTGACATTCCTCCTACGTTCTCGTCAGATGGAGAAGTCAAGACGACACCATCTGAAGGAACTTGAACCTGCGTGCCTCGAAGAGGGTCGGCGACAGCAGTCGCCGATGCTTGAAGAGAAGGCAGGCGTGGCTTTAGGCCCCAACCTTCAGGAGTAAAACTGGGATCCTGGGCTAACAGCATGTCATAGATTTCATGCTGACACTACCGGAAATTATGGAATTTCCGACCACTTGAAAGTGATCTTAAATCAAGTTAATACCAAAAAGTGGTCGGAAATAGCAACAAAGGTTTTTTCGGATACCAAAAATGGTCGGAACAAGGCTTTCGACTTGATTTAAGATCACTTTTAGGTGGTCGGAAATTCCATAATTTCCACTAGTGTGAGAATCGCACAAACCGAAGGTATAGTCACGCTCACCCAACTCTACCAGATAGTCGTCACCAGCTGGAGTCACCAACCATTCCTTCGCAAACTCCTCCAGGTGAGTGGCGCGCGCTTCCGCCAAGGAGTCTGCTTTAAAGTCCGCCGAGCCCTTATAGTCAGCCACATCACTAGTAATCTTCTCTTTATCTGTTTGGACAAGCTCTGTCAGCCTGGAGATTTCGGCGGACTGCTTTTCCTTCTCCTTGAGAAGAGCCTCCTTCTCTTCACTGAAGGCATCTTGGTCTTGAGCTCGGCCCTCACGCTCCTGGAGGAGGCGGGAATGAAGGGCCAGGGTACCACCCTTCAGATTCTGTACTCGCCTTCTCAGTTCTTGTTGGAAGGATATGTTCTGAGGCATAAAAGAAGGAATAAGCTTAAGTAACGCGTATTAAAAGATGAAAGAAGATTTCATAAGAGTAGTATACCCGGTAGGAGTGAAGAGTGTAACCCTCCATAAGCGCTTCCTCCGATAGTTTGGTAACCGCTTCGGCATCTTTGGGAAAAATCACGCATTCCGCCCAGGGTTTGATGGAAAAAGATCCCTTCCATATTTGAGAGTCGGGGTCGACATCGAGACCCATGTGATTCTTCTTTGGAGGACGGACCTCTGACAGCTTGGCAGGTCGCTTTGAACTAGGGCTCGTCTCAGGAAGGGATGAGGTATGAGTCGGAGAAGCATCAGGAGAAGCCGAGAGATCAATCAGCGGCTCGGTAGAGGTAGAACTGGGGCGACCTAGGAAATCAGAGTTGAAGTTGAAAGAGTGGCAGAAGATCAGCTAGCAACTCGGCAGCGTAACTTGGCTGCTTGGTCGGCCATAGGAGTGTCGGAGGGAAGCTAAGAGAAAGTTAGTAGGGTATTCAGAAAGGCAAATAGTGAGATACAAATAATAAGCTTAAGGATGGAAGGTCGCCCAAAGCTAGCTTTGGTGGCCGCTCCGGGAGGCAGAAGACCCGTCTTTTTTCAAGGATCGCAGGCGGGACCAGAAGCTAACATACAAACGGTTTAGCTCTTTTAAAATGTAGGCGACCTTAGTCGCCTCAGGAGAATAACGCGATCGCCGGGTGTTCATTTTGAAGAAGGAGGGAGACACGCGGTTGAGAAATCAAAAGCTTGAAGAGAAGGAGCCGGTCGGACAAAGAAGAAATAGGGCTTCTAGTTCTTGGTGGAGTCGGACAGCCCCTCAAAAAAAGTAAGCCTAGCCTGATGGGAGACTTGGTCGAAGCCCGACGAGAAAGTGCCGACCTTGACCATGGCGTAAATCCGCCGGAACAGCTCGATGGTCGACTCGTAACCCGTCCAGTGACAGAGAGTCAGAAAACAGGAAAGGAGAAAGTGTGAATTGGGCACAAGTTGCCCTAGAACGATATTGTAGTAGCGGAAAAGAGAGAGAGAGGAAAGGGTGAGGTGGAACTCGGAACCCGAAGCTGACCGACTGGAGGTGTATCCCCACGTAACCCTCCGGCGGGTCAAAAATATCTCGATCACCCGGAGCGACGACATCGGCTGAGGGACCAAGCAAACGCTTGACGAATGCAAGGTCCTCGTCATTAATCCTAGACCGACGACTGGGTAGAGGATCTAGGGGTTCAAAGGCGCCGGGAAACCGACGGACGCCGTCGAGAAGAACGGCGGCCGCTGTAAGCGGAACTGGACTTAACAGCGCGGTAGAAGCTTCATTGCGGGAAGAGGAGGAGTTTTGGGCACTCATGGCCTCTACTTGGCATGAGGAAGAGCAGGAAGGAAGAAAAATGACAGGAAGAAGGGAGCACCAACCCAAAACCTGCCAGAGAGGATTGGGCAGAAGGAAGTCTTTGAGATATGCCGTAAAGAGCAAAGTGCGAAGTGGAGAAAGGGAAAGCTTGGGGAAAACAAATGAAGATCAATGGAGGGAAAATGAGTTTTTGTAAAGGTGGGAGAGCCCTCAGATGGAGACACGTGGCAAGAATCGGACGGTGGAAATGAAGTAACGGTTGATGGTAAGTGATGTGACGGTACAGAGGCATTAAATGCGCCTCGAAAAGCGAAAAGACGGCTTGGAAGGGATGTTAGGGTTTCTGAAGTGGCGGAGAGTAGGGTATAGGGTTTCACATCCGAACGGGTTGCCACAACCCGGCCTATGTTGGAGTGAGCCTACAGGGTTGTGCAAGGACTAATAAGGCGGTCGGCCCAGTCGTTTTTTTAAGGAAGGATAGCCCACCGAGTTTTGAGGCCGACCATAGAGAGATCGAACTAAGGAGATCAGCCCACTTACTTGTGAGGCCGACCACTTAGCGTTTGGACTCGGGTGGTTAGCCCACCAAGTTTTGAGGCTGACCACTGACAGTTTGAACCAAGGAGGTCAGCCTACTTACTTGTGAGTCTGACCACTTAGCGTTTGGACCCGGGCGGTCAGCCCACCTAGTTTTGAGGCCGACCATTGAGAGTTCGAACCAAGGAGATCAGCTCACTTATTTGTGAGACCGACAACTTAGCGTTTGGACTCGGGCGGTCAGCCCACCTAGTTTTGAGGCTGACCATTGAGGGTTTGAACCAAGAAGGTCAGCCCACTTACTTGTAAGGCTGATCACTTAGTATTCGGACCTAACGGTCAGCCCACCTAATTATGCGGTCAATTACTAGGAAGCATATTTCAAGACCGGCCCTGCGTTTTGGGGGACGGCCCACATCTCTTCTCTTAAAGCCAACCACTACACAACTTAGGCAAAGCAAAAGCAGCAAAAGTTACAGACACCTAAGGAAGGGTCACTTCATTTATTCTAGGAAAATGGCGGTCATACAGACTTAAAACAACAACAAGGAGGAAACCAAAGTAACACGAGGAGCGCTAAAGGTTGGTCTTCTTCTCAGTCAGGCGACCGGAGGGAGCAAACATCGGAGGCAGAGGACCTTCAAGCAGAAACACCGGAGAAGTCGGAATCGGAGTTGGATCCGGATCCAGCTGCTCGACCACAAAAACCGGGGGTACCCCATCATAACAAA
Source organism: Ipomoea nil (assembly GCF_001879475.1). Lineage (NCBI taxonomy): Eukaryota > Viridiplantae > Streptophyta > Magnoliopsida > Solanales > Convolvulaceae > Ipomoea > Ipomoea nil. The sequence goes on from NW_017616542.1 coordinate 319,959, forward strand.
TCTGGAGGGGAGTCTCAAAGGCGCTTGGGGACAGCACCACACCGAACAGAGGAGGAGCAATCCACTCGGCCTCCTCGCCGGATAATGGTTCTTCCTTGCATGACTCGGACCATTGGGTAGTAGGTTAGAAGGGCACAACGTCTGCCTCGTATGCTGGAAGCAGAATGGGATCGAAAGGTGAATCCCCCACCTCGTGACCTCCATGGGCCAACTTGCGTTACCTCAGCATCTCACGCCTGGACTTCTCTGCCAGACGTTTAGGTGAACGCCGACAGTTGTCTCTGGTACTCATCAGAAAGAATAACGAAAGAGAACAATGAAGGAAAGAGAAGAAGGAGGAGGCACCGTTGCAAAATGAGACAAAACCCCTATTTATAAGGGGGAGGGGAGAAATTTCCAAGAAGGAAATCAAGGGGCAAAAATTGGAACTTGCCATTTTAGGCCCGGCACGTGGACAAACATTTAGGGGTCAAATCCGGGAAAGAGTCTTCATCATTAAAAAAACCGTCGTCAATCAAATGTAAGGAATCTTTTCCTAAAATGAAGATGGAATCTCACATAGATATGGAGTAGTACTAGGAGCAGGCAGATTGTCAGATTATGGGAACCTTCGCGAAACGCCAAGGTGGCAAGTCCAACCCTTATGAATTGGCACTCGATCGACCAGGCCCCCTTGAGAGAGGAGTCGCCGTTTGGTCAACCATGCTTTGTAGAAAGGAAATAACCGCTTGGCCGATTGTGCCTCAAAGAGAGGAGTTGGCACACGATCAGCCGTGCCACCTATAAAGTATAAAAGCATGCCCACCCGAGCAAAATTACTTGAAAAAAAGCGATAAAAGGAAAAAGGGGGAGCGGGGTCACATTTTATTCAAATAAAGGGGCTTTACAACTATTCATTCAAGCACTCAGGAAAAGCTTTTATTTAAAAAGCCTTAGTGCTTTTCCCAAGTCCAACACACACGAGGCGAGAATTCTCATTTCTTGGGGGAAGAAATGTTATCCAAAAAGGACAGATCATTCAGGGACTCTGAACCAGTGGGGGAAGGGCAGACCGACTCCCAGAACGCCGGTATCATCGAAGGTGTGACACGGGGGCTGTTCTCAGTATTAGTCTCCAGAAAGTGTGCATAGTCCGCATCTGACATACGCTCGGTCGCGGTCGGATCATCGAAGGGGATGGAAAAAGTCATCTCGAACATCATGTTGTGGTCAGGCACCGCCACCTCCACCGACGTCCCATCTTCCGTTGTGCCTTGGCAGTGGTGGGGCGAGGTGAGTCCTTAGTAGCAATTGACGCATCTTCAGTCATACGGGAGTCTGAGGAGGAGGGGTCCGCAGAACGCTTTCAAGATGCCGCTTTTCGAGCCCTCTTCTCCTTCTTCTTGCCATGTTTTTCCCGCTTGATAGGCGGAGTCGGCGAACCTGTAGGGGAGTCAAAGTCAATCTTCTTAGCACTAAGACCTGAGCGGCCCATGGTGTTCAAAAAGACAAGAGAAGGATGTGATGAAAGAAGCTGAGTACCATCCCTATTTATAGGACAAAAGGAGGAGGGAAAATAAATGCAGGCAATCAAAAGGGAATCACCACAAATCGAAACAGTTAGGAGAGAATAATCAGGTCGTCAAATCCGGGCTGAGAATAAGGAAACTGATGGAGCGTTCACATTGGATGGTTCTGGAAGCCGAGTACTTTCCAACACTAGTATAGGCGGGATCAGTACTAGAAAGTGAGGGACTAGTTGATCGTGTGTGGACCCCAATGGGCTAGGGGCCCAAACGAAGGAAATAAATAAAGGAATGGGCTTGCTATGATGGGCCCAAGAAAGGGAACCTACTGCGTGGGCCTTGAGAAGAACTCTCGAAGAACTCGGACGAATATGGAGCCGAGTCCGGTGAGTCGACATCAATAAGAGTTGGTTCGGCAGGTGACCGTTGCCGCTTCGAATGCCCGCCAATAATATGGGTCAATCCAGCCGTTGGGAAAGTCCAGTAACGGCGACCCAACATCTCTTAGCCTTTATTTCCCATTATTACGCATTAATGCTTGTATTTAGTTAGTGTAGACTGGTCACCTATAAATAGGTCTCTCTCAAAATGTAAGGCACTAGTTTTTTCCAAGTCGAGAAGACACTCGGAAACCATAACAAGGGCCACACACTTTATAACCATTTCTCTCCTTCAAAGTCACTCCTATTTTCTCTTTCGGTGAATCCACCAATCTAACGGATTGTGTTGGATCTCCGTGGGATGCCAAAAGTCTTATAACCTACATGTATATACGTAAGTCTTTTCATGACCACGATCATGAATTCCTTACCTCACAGATTTTAACCCCATCTCCCTTAACGCATCAAGGATGACCTTTCTGTTTAGACCTTTTGTGAGAGGATCTGCAATATTCCTCTCAGACTTCACATATTCTAATGTGAGTAATGCACTCACAATTAACTGCCTTACAAACTCATGTCTGATTCTTATGTGTCTTCTTTTTCCATTATAGACACTATTCTTTGCCAAACATATAGCAGCTTGTGAATCACAGTGTATGGGCACAGATAGTGTAATACTCCCCCACAACGACACGACTGCCAGTAAGTTTCTCAGCCACTCGGCTTCTTGCCCAGCTAGGTCAAGAGCTATAAATTCAGCCTCCATTTTTACCTAGTTATACATGATTGCTTCGTGGATTTTCACGATATAGCTGCTCCACCCATAGTGAACACATACCCATTGGTGGAGCTGACATCATCACAGTCATTAACCCAGTTTGCATCGCAGTGTCCTTCTAGGACACCAAGAATCCCAGAATAGTGAAGTCCCCAGTAAATTATGCCTCTTAGATAGCACAACACTCGTCTTAGTGCATGCCAATGAGCTTCACTTGGGTTATGAGTATAGCGACTGAGCCTGTTCATTGCAAGAGCAATATCAGGTCTGGTATATATAGTTCATTAAGAACATCAAACTTCCAATTATTTTCGCATATTTTTCTTGAGACACTCATGCCTTTGTATTTTTTGATAGTTTTACACTAGGGTCATATGGGGTTTGAGCCGGGGTCACCTCAAAGCTATTAAACTTCTTTAATAGCTTCTCTGTGTGGTAACCATGTGATAACTTGTAACCATCTTCTCATTTTGTGACTTTTACTCCAAGTATCACATCGGCTTCCCCCATATCCTTCATGTCAAACTTATCACATTGCGATTTTTTGGTATCTTTTATCGCATTGATGTTTGAACTGAAGATTAACATATCATCTACATAGATACATATTAGTACTATGCTAGACTCAATCTTCTTTGAGTACAGACAATCATCTGATCTGTTAACCACGTAACCCAAATCCAATAGCGTTTTATGAAATTTTTCATACCACTATTTGGGAGCTTGTTTTAACCCGTACAGAGATTTTATGAGTCTACATACTTTTCCTTCTTGTCCTGGATCGACACATCCAGGTGGTTGCTCCATGTAGATCTCTTCCTCCAAGTCTCCATTTAGAAAGGCTATTTTAACATCCATTTGATGGACTATCAGCCTGTGAGATGAAGCTAAGGCAAACAATGCACGTATGGTAGCTATTTTAGTTACATGTGAATAAGTGCAGAAGTAATCTTCACTAAACCTTTGTTTGTAGCCTTTAGCTTCAAGTCTTTCCTTGAATTTCTCAATTGACCCACGGGGCCTAAGTTTTCTTTTAAAGATCCACTTGCAGCCAATTGGTTTAGCCCCTATGGGCGGATCTACCAATTCCAAATATGATTAGACTTAATGGAGTCTAAGTCACTCTGTATGGCTTCTTCCCAGAAGACAACATCACTTGAGTGCATTGCAACTTCGAAGGACTTTGGTTCTTCTTCCAAAATTAGCTGACATACAAACTGATCAGAAATTTCATTTATATCACTCAATTCAGTTATGCATGTTATAAAGTCAGAACCAAAACTTGTTTTAGTTCTTTACCTCTTGTTTCTTCTAGGTTGTTCTAGCTCATTCTCAAATTGAGCATTGAGAAGCGATGACAGTTTGCTCTTTTGTGAGCTGTTGTGAGACAATTTAAGAGGGAAGATGTGTTCAAAAAACTCAGCCTCCCGTGCTTTGCACATAGACCGATTGTCTAAGTACATAAACCTGTATGCAGCACTATTTTCAGCATATCCAACAAAAACTGCATCTGAGGTTTTAAGCCCAAGATTAGGTCTTTTAAATGATGGGAGACCTACCTTAGCTAAACATCCCCACACTTTGAAGTATTTTAGGTTGGGAGCATAGCCTTTCCACAGCTCATATGGTGTTTTATCGTACCCTTTATGTGGTATTCTATTGAGAATATGATTAGCTGTAAGAGCAGCTTCTCCCCACATAGAGTTTGAAGCACCTGAGCTAATAAGAAAAACGTTAATAATTTCGTTGAGAGTTTTATTTTTCCTCTCAGCTATGACATTTTGTTGTGGGTTATAGGGTGCAGAAAACTCATGAATAATGCCAAATTTCTCACAGAAAGACTTAAGAGAGATAGATTCATATTCACCACCCCTGTCAGACCGAAATCTTTTGATATTTTGATTTAGCTGATTTTCTACTTCAATTTTAAAGATTGGAAATTTTTGTTCTGGTTCATCTTTTGTGCTTAGCAGATATATGTACGAAAAATGAGAGAAATCATCAATAAAAGAAATATAGTAACGTTTTCCACCTCTAGTTTTAGAATTTTTGAAATCTACTATATCCGTGTGGATCAATTCTAAAACACAAGTAGTGTGACGCTTCACATTGGAAAAAGGTTTTTTAGCAAATTTTGCCTCAACACATATTTCACATTGTGATAAAGAATCATTTTGAAAGTTTGGTAGTATATTCATGTTTTTCATCTTGTTTAAGCATTTTAAACCAACATGTCCTAATCTAACAAACCACATATCAAAAGACACAACAATATAAGTAGAAGCGCAATAATCACTAGCAAGATTATTCATAAAATTCTCAATGTTTGTAGAGGTAAACGGAATGAGAGGCAAAACAAACAGCCCCCCACGAAGATAACCATTTCCGAAATACTCCCCTCTACGAGCCATAATCATACACTCAGACTAAAAAACAAGTTTGATCCCAGCCGTTACCAACAAAGGCCCTGAGACCAAATTCCTTCGCAGAGAAGGGACATACATCACATTGGTTAAAAACAAGTACTTACCAGAACAAAGTTTAATTTCTACATTTCCTCTACCTCTTACCTCAGCCATACTGTCATTTCACATGAAGATTTGCTCTCCTTGTCCCTCAGCAATTGATTGGAAATTTTTGAATAGCCTCCTATTCGAGTAGAAATGACGAAATGCTCCAGTGTCAACTATCCATTCTCAGACCATTCTACAGCATTTGCATGTAGTGTCACCACTGCTGCCACACTTCTGCATCTTCCAGCAAGTTTGCTTGGTTCCTAGCCTCCTCTTGGTTACCGTTTTGCTCATTTGCTCCTTTCCGGTGGTAACATTGCACTGCACGATGTCCATGCTTTCCACAAACGAAGCACCCTCCTCCTTTCCCTTGTTTTTTGTTTTTGTTGTTCTTGAACCGATTGTTATTGTTGACTTTGAAACCCTTCTTCAAGTTCTTGTTTTGACCACCACTCCCAAATTTCGACCTGTCACCTTTCACACTCGTTTCTATGACATGAGCCTTTAAATTGTCAGGGAAGGATACAGACCTTTGTCTGAGGCGAAATTCCTCTTCGATGTTGATATGATTGAACATTTGCTCTCAGGTGCAATCTTTGGTCTCGTGCTTCATTTTGTTTTGGAACCCTACCCAAGACTCAGGCAGTTTCTAAACCAACGTATAAGTTTGCAGCATGTCACTTACCGGAATGCCTTCGGTTACTAGATCAACAACTATGTTCTCGTACTCCTGAACGTGCTCAATGATTGTCCTTGAGTCCACCATCTTGTAGTTCAGGCAGCGTCCAACTACATATTTCCTGCGGCATGCATCATCTACACCATTCTTTTATTGCAGCAAGTCCGAGATCATTTTCGCGGACTGGTGACCAGCATATATATATCAAGCAGTGTGTCAGACATAAAGTGTAACAAAATACCTCTTACTATTTTGTTGTCTCTTTCGTACTTAGTACAAGCATCTTGAGTCTGATTAGGCGACAGCGAGGCTGGAGTTTTCGGATAAGGTGTTTTCGGGTATGGAGTTGCATCCAAAATGGTTACCTGATTTTCTGCCTGGGAAGTTCGTAGAGATTCATCGGACTGAGTGGGTCTATCGTAAGGATGTAGTCGAGCTCAACATATTTAAAATGAATCAACATCTTGATAGCCCACATAAGGTAATTCATAACGTTAAGAGGTTCGACCTTTGCGAGGTCAGAAGCAGCTTTGGTAACGAACGATGACATTTTCTAGATGAAATCGCTTTTAATTGTTAGGAAAAGGCAGAAAATGTCATAGTGAAACTACGTTTATGTATGCTGGAAAGAAAGAATTTATGTGGAACGAAATATCTGTGACGTGTAAAAGACATTTCCTTAAAAGCGATTTCACAGGAGACAGTGTAGTCTTAATTCCGGTCGCTTAAAACTAGCAAGCACAGCTGAATCGCAGGCGAACCCAACTTAAAATACGCTCATACGAGAATGTGAATGGGTGTTTTAAGAGCACAGGGACGAGTATTTATAGCTTCTGAAATAAGCTAAGGGAACTGATAAATGAAATAAAACTAAATATGTTACCGATAGGACTCGAACCCTGGTGTGCTAGCAAGGGGTTGAAGACTCAGACCAATGGACCAAGAGGGGTTTGTGAGCCAAGGGGTGCCTTAAAAGTGAGGGAAGGGTGCCTATTTATACTATTGATGGATTCACGGATAGTTGACAAATGGACGGCATCTGGCAGCCTTCATTCTGGACCACACACGTGTCCCCCCACTACCTTGCTTCCAGTGCATTCCAATGCATAAGTGGAGCTTCCTACTCTTTAATACATAAGATCTTGATTGGCTTGGTGGTTTGAGACTTGTGTTGTTATACTTGAGGTCATGGGTTTGATATCTCTTAGTAATAATTCTAATAATATTTTGCTCCAAGCTTCCTTCTTTCCTTAGCCCGATAAAATTCCATTATTCTTGTTGGGCCAACACATCACCCATAAAGATGGACACCCCGTTTGGACGGTTGGGTCGACTTTCCCAATAAAATGGGCCCCCCGGGGTCCCATATCGCCATCAAGAACTGAAGACAAATTCAAATGTTTCATTCATGTCATTTTAACAATTTCCTACTTGCCTATTATCTCTTTGATTGTTTTTTTTTTTTTTTTTTTTTTTTTACATCTCTTTGATTATTCTATCTAGTGATTAAAAAATCAACAAATTAAAAAATCTTTAAAATGAATAACGAAATGATAAGAATAATATTCTCACAATTTTGATAGAGTCTAAATTCATTGATAAGAACCCCAAGATCATAAAAGAAATAATTTGAATTAAAGAAACTACGACCGAAAATCTAACAAAACTTGCATTATATTCATCACAGCTATTCAAAAGGTTGACAGCGTAAAAGCTCAAGCTCATACTTAATTATTTTATAAATATTGAAAAGCACAAAAAATTTAAAATCTTCTAAAAGTTTTTAAAGTTTTTGTTTTTCTTTTCCAGAAGTGTAATTAATAAACAATTTTAAATAATAATCCATTCCGCACACCTATTTTCAACATTTGTCCTCAATATTGGGGTGATAAATTGTAAGAGAAAGAAAAGCCCCGATATATTTCATACTTATTCTTCGTTGAATAGGTAAATTAAATTAATTTTTTGAAATTACAAAAATGAAACAAAATAAAATAAAAGAAAGGGATAGATAATTGGATTCCCTGGGTAAAATAGTACGGAATAATTCATTAAATTACCATTAATACAATGACAATACTTCACACTTTAGGATGTTCTCTTGTACTTCTATATATATATATATATATATATATATATATATATATATATATAAACTTTAGATTTAGAAAATTAAAACAAATCCATAGTCACGGAATCACGGAATAAACATAATACAAATTCAAATGTTTTACAAAATTTGGTCTTTTATGATTATTGTGAAAGACATTTGAGCAGAAAAAAAAAACATTATATCAAAAAATATATTCATATTGAGATGTCCTGTAAAGAAATTATAAGAAACCTAAGAAATTGCATGAATTACATTAGCTAGAGAGATCTAAAAAAAAACTATAAAACGAAGGAAATACTTTAAAATTGCACAAAATTGTCTATAACTTTCATTTCCTTTTCCCAGCAAGAAACCAAAAAATCTAATTTATGATGATGGACATCTCCTTCATGCCATTGCCATCTTCCCTTCAATCTTACAGCAAATAGCCGAAATTATGAACACACTTAGTACTAATATAATAAGGTCAGAATATTAATCAATCCAGAATAATCTTTAAAATAAATAACAAAATGTTTTGAATAATATTATCAAAATTTGGAAAGAGTCTAATCAATTTGTTTTGAATTAAAGAAACTACAACCTTTAAAAAAAAAATAAAAACTATGACAAAGTCTAAAAGTATGTTAGATAGACCCAAGATCTTGAAATGTATAATGAAAATAATATATCAACACAAAATTAGGTCTTATAATTTATTAGGGTTTAAAAGACAACAATAAAGAGCCTATTTAGGTAACAACAAGCCGACAGATGGGAAAATGATAGAAACAATACATCTTTGAATTAACTCCTTTTTTTGTCTAGATTTATAGGTGTCAGTTCAGTTTTATTCTTTTTTTTTTTTTTTCAAAACATCCTTGTTTGGTCCTAGTATTATTGTGGTAGGGCCATTTTTATCCTCCGTCAACAAAACCGTTTAAATGATGTTAAATACAAGGACATTTTGGTCTATTCAGTTCTAGGTATTAAGTCATTCTCCTTTTTTTTTTTTTCAAAATATCCTTGTTAGTCCTAACATTATTGTGGAATCACCATTTTTGTTCCATGTTATTCCATGTTCGCCTTAGAGCAATTGGGTGCAAGGGTGCTTGTGTAACACCCCGTGTTACGGCCTTCAATTTCGGATTAATTATTTAATTAATCCCGTTAATAATAATTAAATATGATTTAATTCGGTTAGGTTTCCTTTAATTAATTAATAAGGTCCACCATGAATCGTGGACCCTTGCCTATATTAGAGTCTTAAGCCTATTAGGAATAAAGAAAGTAAGCCCTTTACTATTCAGATTCTAATTAGGAAACCTAGACCTAGTTATCCATTAGGAATAAAGGAAGTAGGCCTTTCACTATTCAGACTACGATTAGGATTCCCTTTAATTAATTAATATGGTCCACTATGGACCATGGACCCTTATCCCTAAAATAAGCCCTTAGTCCTATAAGGAATAGAATTAGTAAACTCATACCATTCACACCCTAATTAGGAGTCTTAAATATATAAATAGGGATATAGGAGGCACCTAGATCTTTCACCACCATAATCTCTCACCACACAAGAAGTTCCAAGAATCCCCTTAGGAGAAATCAAGAAAGAAGAAAGCTTAAAGAAAGACCCTTCATAGCCAAGGAATTAATTAAGGCAAAGAGGTAACCCATGTCTCAACAAAACCTATTTTCATAGCTATGTTTCCCCTCTTAGGATTTCCCCCATGTTCTTGTGAGATTGATGATTCGTTATAATGATCTTGATAATTGGTATTATGATTCCATGGGTGATCTTGATGTTCTTGAGAAGTTCTTGACGATTAAAAGGTGTCATTGATGTTCTTGATGATTATGTGATGTTCTTAATGATTATATGATGTTCTTGATATTTATATGATATTCCTACCAAATCTTGATTTTAGAAGATGAATTGTGTTCTTGTTGATTTAAAAATAGTTAGAACCCTAGGTTATATCGTGGAATTCGTATGGTATTATTCTTGGTATATTGGTTGGGAATTCGCATGATTGGGTGTTGATTATGTGTAGAAAAGCATGATAGGTTATGTGCCGTTTGTTTCTTGATTTTGATCCGTTAATTGTCTACGTGTGTTATCAATTGCGTTTGAAAGTGTCTAAGCATGGTTTCGGGTTCCACAAAGGTTCCCGGGGCGTTTTTGGTGAAAAAGAGTCAGTGGGGGGTAGGTAGGGGTAGGGGACCCGCCACCTACCCGCAGCCTAGTCGGGCAACACCGGCAGCGGGCTGCCCGCCCGCCGGGCACCCGCTGCCCGGAATAGTAAAACGCCGGCGGGCAGCCGGCGGGTGATCCCTCACCCACCGGCTACCCGCTGGTTTGTACCCCACTTCGGGATCCCGGCTTCCCCGTTTGATGTTCCCCCGACCCCCGTGGTGTCCCAACGGACTCCGTCTATCGTGCCTATGTCTAGTTTGATTTTCGGGTACCGTTCGTAGGTCGTATGAGTCTTATATATTGCATGCTAGTTGAATTGGTATCCCGTTGACCTAGGTGAAAGAAGTATGAACCCCTTAGGACTATTCTTAGTATGTGAAGGATCACGCATAGGTTTTGTTATACGTTTTCTCCCCCTTCCCAATGTGTTAATGTGGGTTGCATGTGCTTGCTATGTGTTATGTGTGCATGTTACCCCGAATTGGTTGAGATCAATCGCGCTATACGGGCAGTCGGATGGGCTGAGAACCATACCGGCTGTTAACCAGGCTGGTAAAGAACGGTCAGGTATATAAATATTATATAGGATTGAGGTCCACTATACGGGCAGTTGAATGGGTTGAGAACCATCCCAACTGTTAACCAGGCTGGTAGAGACCGGTCAGGTATATAAATATTATATAGGACAGAGGTCCACTATACGGGCAGTTGAATGGGTTGAGAACCATCCCAACTGTTAACCAGGCTGGTAAAAACCGGTCAGGTATATAAATATTATATCGAGCTGCGGTTCATCGGTCGGTTGCGATCGACCCCTCCGTGTTGTGAGACGGGGCAGGGTGCTGCGGGGCCGTGTCAGAGCTATATGCACTGACCCTCATGTATGGGCATGCGATTGGTCCTGTGGCGCCAACAAAGTGTGCTATGTGATGAAGTATGGATGAGTTGTTGTTATGAGTATCTTGGAGATGAGACTATGGGATTTATACCGGGGATCGTATATGTTGGGTTATGATTATTAATTGTGCTTATCTTATCTGTCTTGCCTGTTGTAAACTGTATATGCTTGGTATAATTGCTGTTTGTGCTTAGCCCTACCTGTTGAGTCTATCCCTGTTTTAAAAGCTACAGTTCGTAGGATATATCTTCATGTTCAAAATGGTTTTCGTATATCTATATATATATATATATATATATATATATATATATATATATATATATATATATATATATAGATATATATATGTATATATATATATATATATATATATATATATGTATATATATATATATATATATATATATATATATATATATATATATATATATATATATACATATATATATATATATATATATATATATATATATATATATATATGTATTGTATTTCAACCCGTTGGATTGGGTTACCAGCATCTCTCGCTGAACAGATATATTTGGCTTTCAGGCACAGACGAGTAGATCACTAGAGCGCGCTAGAAGCTTGGGGCATAGCTTAGATAGTTTTCCCTTTCGGCCTGCATGCCATGATTTAGTATTGATACTGATTGAGGTTTTAGAATTTAGCCTGTGCACCCGAGTTCTCTAGCTCGGGTGTGGCATTGCACCCCGTACTCTTTGTATCGTATTTTGGGATTTAATGAGATTCTATCTTTATTATATAAGTTTTAAAAGTCTTGAAAATCTGGGGTGTGACAGTTGGTATCAGAGCCTAAGTTTGACCCTAGGATAATACTTTTAAGACCGGACTTTAGGACATTAGGCTTGAACTCTAGGTACTTAGGAACATAGGATTCAGGAATCTTAGGACGCGCGGTGAGATTGTGAAACCTACACGTAACCTCCCCTCACCTTATCCCTCTCTAACTTAAAATAACTTCCCACTACGCTTACCACACCAAGGTAAGGGTGCAACACACTGACTCATCGATACAATAAATATTGACCCTGAAAACCAGCAGCATGGCGCCAACAAGAAGACAGTCAAGGATCCCACACTCCTCGAAGAATGAACCCGAACCTTCAACAAAGTCCTCGGGTTAGTGGAATAACCAGAGGAACGCCGCGTAGGGATATCCTCATTCCACTTCAAGACACGAGGCTGATCTTTGATAAATCCACGAAGAACCCACTTATGGACAACAACCAGGGGTTCAACTAGGAGTGCCTAGGGGCACGGCTACGGGGACGATTCCACCCCGCACCTGTAAGGGCAACCATGTACGAGGAAAATCCTCCACCTAAAACAAGGGATGGCCACCATCAGGGAATACCACAAACGATCCCTCCAGCTGGCTCGTTTCGCGCCTGAATTAGATCCTACAGAGACAACCAAGATAAAGAAGTCTGTGACAGACCACAACTACGAAACCCAGAAGGCCCTAATTGTAAGCAAACCCCGCACACCCAACGAAGCCTACACCAGTAATGCCAACTTCTACCAAACGGGGAATTTAGGGACAAACCCGAAAGAAGGAGTAACGGAAGTGGGAGACCGCTCCCTCCAGCATGAGCGAACCATTCCGGAACTGGTTAAGAATGGGCGCAACTATCCCAGCCCGGAGACCGGGAACGCCAATTAAATACAAGAAAGAAAATTAGTACATAAACAACGTCTTTTCTCAATCGTTAGCACGAATTGTCGAAAAGGACTCGATATGACAAGAAGAGGTAACAGACGCATGGAAAGTATCATACAACTAGAGCCTCCCGGCGATAAGGGTCTTAACTGGGAACAAGGACCTTGATGGTTTTAAGACACCGTAAGAAGTACATGTAACACACAAAATTGCCAAAACACCATGCGACGTCAAAGGCAGTCAATCAATGCATTCCAAGGAAGAGAAATGCATCACCAAGCACTTGGTCACCAAAGGACTGAACAAAGAACGAGCGACAAGCCGAACTCCAAAAAAAACCAAGAAGGCTTATCATTAATCAAGCAAGGCAAAGACAAAGTTGGCTTATAACCAACCACCCGGTGAAGGTGACGAGGTTGCCAATTGGAAACCGGACCCGACCTACTGAGCAAAAAGAACATGCGAGAGTCTTGACTCATCTATAACTCGTACCTAAGGATCAATGAAACTATACGATGGGCCACCCTAGGTATTCAAGTCCCTTTTATTGTACACATGGACATGGGGCTTGTCGGGACTAGAATCTGTGCATTCTTGAGATTTTCCCCGAAGGAATTCACTCTTCCTAGTCACCATCCCGCGGGTCCCCAACGGGACCTTGACGGGTCCCCAGCAGGAGCTTGGCAGGCGGACGACCGCCCACCTCGCGCCCACTGGTACAATGTGCTGATTTCTTAACTCCTCACTTTATTGATTCATGGCGCACTTGTGTGCCTCGATTGATGAACGCGAGTCTTGGGTAAAGAACCATGGGTCGCCCAAACATGGTGTCATCGGTAAAAGACCTGGACACGCAAGACACCATCGGAAAAGCACAACCAATTGCATTACACGTGGACTTGAAGTTGGACTCTACGATGCAACTGACTAGGGATGATTGGCATAAAGGATTGTGCAAACCAAGGAGGCGAGTTGGGAACTCGTGCTAAGGACTCACAAAGACCTTAAAAGTCAAAATGCTAAGAATGGACCGGGACTCCTTCAAACCATGGATATCGTTCAAGCAAATCAGAGGACTCCTTACAAGTTGTATGGAATCAAGAACTACGTAGTCCGGGGTGCTAGGCAAAAAAAAGGTAAAAAGCACATTTGTGCCAAGATCTCAAGGGTCATTAAGGACCCACCAGGAAATGAGGTGACTCGTAAAGTCACCAAGTCATTCCACAACGAGGTTAGGTAACCAACTACGCTTCAAAAAGAAAAAGAGCATACAAGGACACCTCACCATTAAAAGTAACACAAAAAGGCACAACTAGTCGAACCTCGGGGAAGACATGAAGTCTTACTAAGAATTTCATTCACTAAAGAGGAGATGAAATTCAATAAGAAGGGAAAATCAACCCAAAGTTTACCGACTCCCAAGAAACTTTGGGAAGAATTTGGGAAGTGCGCCCTAAGAGATTGGCTTGGTTGACCAAACTTAGTCAAGACCTTGGACGCATTAAAGAAGTAAGTGTTAAATCATCACGGGAGATTCCCTCAAGATAGGGGAGAAGGATGAAACCTTAGCCTGGGAAGCAAGGTCTAACAAGGATCTTAACGTCAAGCAAGTGCCAACACCAAGGAAGAAGGATCATCAGTTCGTCAATACGTCGTGATCAAAGCATCAAACCAGAATAGTCACTTGAAGATCGAGAACCCTTAACCCATCCTAGCAGAATTCCCTTCCCTCCCTCGGAAAATCGGCCCCCCTCCTTATTTCAAAACCCTTTCTACCCTTCAACCACACTCTTGAACCCCTGTTTTAACGATTCCATACAAGGTGGCAACCTCACACCCTAAGTTGCAACCTTGAAAACTTTGATCCTAATTCCTAAATTCACTTTGTCCTCAGGTTTGAAACCCACTCTCTTAGCCCTTTAAACCTAATAGTTCCCAAAGACCCATCACACATAAACATACAATTATACAGTTTCCCCGTAGAATGCTTTCGCTATAGGACCACCGTACTACTTTGGACTCGTAACCCCCGCAATGATTTCCAAGCTTCGGGGACGAACCTTCTCGTAAGGGGGGGGAGAGTGTAACACCCCGTGTTACGGCCTTCAATCTCGGATAATCCCGTTAATAATAATTAAATATGATTTAATTCGGTTAAGTTTCCTTTAATTAATTAATAAGGTCTACTATGAACCGTGGACCCTTGCCTAAATTAGAGTCTTAAGCCTATTAGGAATAAAGAAAGTAAGCCCTTTACTATTCAAATTCTAATTAGGAATCCTAGACCTAGTTATCCATTAGGAATAAAGGAAGTAGGCATTTTACTATTCAGACTACGATTAGGATTCCCTTTAATTAATTAATATGGTCCACTATGGACCATGGACCCTTATCCCTAAAATAAGCCCTTAGTCCTATAAGGAATAGAATTAGTAAACCCATACCATTCAGACCCTAATTAGGAGTCTTAAATATATAAATAGGGATATAGGAGGCACCTAGATCTTTCACCACCATAATCTCTCACCACACAAGAAGTTCCAAGAATCCCCTTAGGAGAAATCAAGAAAGAAGAAAGCTTAAAGAAAGACCCTTCATAGCCAAGGAATTAATTAAGGCAAAGAGGTAACCCATGTCTCAACAAAACCTATTTTCATAGCTATGTTTCCCCTCTTAGGATTTCCCCCATGTTCTTGTGAGATTGATGATTCGTTATAATGATCTTGATAATTGGTATTATGATTCCATGGGTGATCTTGATGTTCTTGAGAAGTTCTTGACGATTAAAAGGTGTCATTGATGTTCTTGATGATTATGTGATGTTCTTAATGATTATATGATGTTCTTGATATTTATATGATATTCCTACCAAATCTTGATTTTAGAAGATGAATTGTGTTCTTGTTGATTTAAAAATAGTTAGAACCCTAGGTTATATCGTGGAATTCGTGTGGTATTATTCTTGGTATATTGGGTGCGAATTCGCATGATTGGGTGTTGATTATGTTTAGAAAAGCATGATAGGTTATGTGCCGTTTGTTTCTTGATTTTGATCCGTTAATTGTCTACGTGTGTTATCAATTGCGTTTGAAAGTGTCTAAGCATGGTTTCGGGTTCCACAAAGGTTCCCGGGGCGTTTTTGGTGAAAAAGAGTCAGTGGGGGGTAGGTAGGCGTAGGGGACCCGCCACCTACCCGCAGCCTAGTCGGGCAACACCGGCAGCGGGCAGCCGGCGGGCGGGCAGCTGCCTGCCGGGCACCCGCTGCCCGGAATAGTAAAACGCCGGCGGGCAGCCGGCGGGTGACCCCTCACCCACCGGCTACCCGCTGGTTTGTACCCCACTTCGGGATCCCGGCTTCCCCGTTTGATGTTCCCCCGACAACCGTGATGTCCCAACGGACTCCGTCTATCGTGCCTATGTCTAGTTTGATTTTCGGGTACCGTTCGTAGGTCGTATGAGTCTTATATATTGCATGCTAGTTGAATTGGTATCCCGTTGACCTAGGTGAAAGAAGTATGAACCCCTTAGGACTATTCTTAGTATGTGAAGGATCACGCATAGGTTTTGTTATACATTTTCTTCCCCTTCCCAATGTGTTAATGTGGGTTGCATGTGCTTGCTATGTGTTATGTGTGCATGTTACCCCGAATTGGTTGAGATCAATCGAGCTATACGGGCAGTCGGATGGGCTGAGAACCATACCGGCTGTTAACCAGGCTGGTAAAGACCGGTCAGGTATATAAATATTATATAGGACTGAGGTCCACTATACGGGCAGTTGAATGGGTTGAGAACCATCCCAACTGTTAACCAGGCTGGTAGAGACCGGTCAGGTATATAAATATTATATAGGACAGAGGTCCACTATACGGGCAGTTGAATGGGCTGAGAACCATTACAACTGTTAACCAGGCTGGTAAAGACCGGTCAGGTATATAATTATTATATAGTGCTGCGGTTCATCGGTCGGTTGCGATCGACCCCTCCGTGCTGTGAGACGGGGCAGGGTGTTGCGGGGCCGTGTCAGAGCTATATGCGCTGACCCTCATGTATGGGCATGCGATTGGTCCTGTGGCGCCAACAAAGTGTGCTATGTGATGAAGTATGGATGAGTTGTTGTTATGAGTATCTTGGGGATGAGACTATGGGATTTATACCGGGGATCGTATATGTTGGGTTATGATTATTAATTGTGGTTATCTTATCTATCTTGCCTGTTGTAAACTGTATATGCTTGGTATAACTGCTGTTTGTGCTTAGCCCTTCCTGTTGAGTCTATCCCTGTTTTAAAAGCTACAGTTCGTAGGATATATCTTCATGTTCAAAATGGTTTTCGTATATATATATATATATATATATATATATATGTATGTATTGTATTTCAACGCGTTGGAGTGGGTTACCAGCATCTCTCGCTGAACAGATATATTTGGCTTTCAGGCACAGACGAGTAGATCATTGGAGCGCGCTAGAAGCTTGGGGCATAGCTTAGATAGTTTTCCCTTTCAGCCTGCGTGCCATGATTTAGTTTTGATACTGATTGAGGTTTTAGAATTTAGCCTGTGCACCCGAGTTCTCTAGCTCGGGTGTGGCATAGCACCCCGTACTCTTTGTATCGTATTTTGGGATTTAATGAGATTTTATCTTTATTATATAAGTTTTAAAAGTCTTGAAAATCTGGGGTGTTACAGCTTGCCCCTAGAGAACATGTTAGACCCTGCACTTTTTGCCTATAAATAAATTGAAGGTACATAATACGTTAACTGCAGACACATAAATTATGTATTTACTACAATTAACATATTATGTATTTGCACTTAACATGTGATGCATATGCAGTTAAGAAATTATGTACATACAATTAACATATTATGTACTTTCATTTTTTTCTGAAACAATGTACAATCAATTTATATCTAGGCACATAATCAATTAACTGAATAACATAATATGTTAACTGCAGATACATAATCTGCATGTTGTTTTAGACCATGATCCATAATACAAGATAGATCCTGATTTATAGTATAACAATTGCCTAGATAGGGACCAATGCAAGCCAGAATAGTAGATAGGGTAGAACAATTAGGTATGGCAATGAGGCGGGGTGGGGCGGGGAGTTCCGACCCCATCCTCGTCCCCATCCCCATCCGCGGTGGGGAATTGAAAAAATTTCCCATCCATCCCCGTCCTCGCGGGGAATTTGGCGGGGACGGGGAATCCCCATTCTCTATCAACCACATACTCAAAGTGTCAAACTAGTAATTTAAAAAAAAAAATTAAATTCATATCTTTGTGTTATTTATTGATGTGAATCTCAAACAAATACTAAGCAGAATGGAATAGCATCTGGTAGTGTTTGTTTTTGCGTTTAGCATTAGTTAAGCAAAATGAAATAGCATCTGGTAGTGTTTTTGTGTATATGGTGGTGTTAATTGTTAACATTTAGTAAAGGTGGAAAAACACTATCTAGAACCCAATGAAAAGCATAAGAATGGAGGCAGTGGTTGGAGCAGTGCTTCAATGGAGCTTGGCGAGAGGGAATGGAGGCAGTGGCTTAACTGATGGTGTAAATGTCTGATGGAGGAATGGAGGATTAGGGTTACTAATAAAAATTATATATATATATATATATATATATATATATATATATATATATATATATATATATAGATTTTGGTTCCTGTGAGGTTAGGTTTCCTGTGCGGTCGCGACATACACCATTAGGTAGGCATAAATGCACCATAGTGTTCGAAAATACATCAGAATGAAATGCGAAAAAATATACCACAAAAAAAACACCACACATAATAGTGTATTTACAAACACTATGTGGTGCATTTATGCATACCTAATGGTGTATGCCGCACGTGAAAACCTAACCTCACAGGAACCTGACCCTATATATATATATATATATATATATATATATATATATATATATATATATATATATATATATATATATATTACTTATTTGGGGGTGGGGGAGGGGTATCCACTTCCCCATTCTAGGCGGGAAATTTCACAAATTCCCCGTCCCTGTCTCAGATTTTCGAAATTTTTCATCATCCCTGTCTCAAATGCCCCGTCCAATGGGGACGGGGCACATTGCCATCCCTAAGAACAATCCAAGCGCTCAGAAATGGCAAATTATACCGTGCACCAGGGTGCACAATGCATTGTGCGCTCTGGTCCAAAACGACTTTGTTTTGTAACTTTTTCGTGTGTCTGCTGTTAACCCCTTAAAAAAATTATGTTTCGAATGTACATAATTGTATAATAGAAAACATAGAATTTTATACCTGAAAACACATAATTTTTATAACTGAAAATCCAATGTTTCGAATGTACAGAATTATATAATAGAAAACACAGAATTTTATACCTGAAAACACAGAATTTTATAACTGAAAATTCGATCTCATGTTTTGAATGTACAGAATTATATAACAGAAAACACTGAATTTTATACCTGAAAACACATAAATTTTTTTAAAAAGATGAAAATCTCATGTTCCGAATGTACAAAATTTTATACTTGAAAATACATAATTTTATAACAAAATATAAAACGATATTGTTTTGAGTGGCGCGGAACGCACATTGCTATGTGCGCCCTAGTGCATGGTATAACGATTGCTTAGAAAGGGTAGGTGACTTAGGTGGGCCAGCTCCATGCCAGGCTGCCAGCCTAGCATGCATAGGCCAACCCCAAACGGGTTAAACTTGATAATTAGGCGACTGCAGAGGAAAGTAGGGAATTTGGAAAAGAAAGTGGAGATTCGAGAACAATCACTAGATCAGAGCTCAAAGTGAATATGGTTCCTCTCATCTATTTAGTCCGAGCTGGGTATAATGGACACACACCTTCCCAAAGATTTCAAGCTTCCAACCATCACAAGCAACTTACATCCCTGCGTGTACACACGAGAAGACACAAAGCAGCTATGGCAATATAATATTAGGGCTATAATGATGTGGTCATATGTACAACGTTCCTATCTACACTAGATAGATAGAACGACCTAAGAGACAAGAAGTATAGCAATCAATACATATATATTTACTAAAACTCAAAATTGGTCAGTGTATACCAATAACAACTATGCAACTATGCAGGTCTAAAATCTTTACTTTTAAATATTTTAACTCCCTATTGAAGTAAAGGTCGTCAAACTAGAACAACTGTTTTTTTTTTTTTTTTTTAAATGAATGATCACTTATATAAATACTTTAACCTCCAATGAAGGGTCTCTCAACTTTATCTTCAATAAAGGAATTAATATGAAAATAATTTTTAAAAATTTATCCTGATCAAACTATTTTTTTTCAAATCACCATACACGTACTATAAATAATAACAATTTTCAATTGTTCCAAAAATATACTGAAACCCTACAGAAATTATGCTAAAGACATCATTGAAGCATAATTTTAAAGATATTTTCTAGAACAATGAGATGGCGAAACAAGAAAGAGTTTGAATAAAATAAGGAATTTCAGTATTATATTAATTTATTAGATAACATTAAAGATTATCCAAACAAATCTTATCATGTAGTTATATTTAAATGCATGATTAGCTTATCAAATATTCTCCTCGTCAGTCCAATCTCAATCAATGGAGTATCACATGACACTTCCGCCTATTGCAAAACACTTCATGTTGGAGACATATCAAAATAGTTGATTGTATTAATTAAGTTAATCAACCGAATAATTGAATTCTTAAGTGGATTAACATAATGAATTAAATTAAATGGGCTAAATAAATTCAATTTACATATTTTTCCCGCCTAATGATATTATCAAACACAGTCCAACACGATATATAATTAAATTAAGGAATAAGGGTCAAATAGGTCATCGAATTATACACCAAAATGCAATTAGGTCATTGAACTAAAAAAACAAGTAATTGGGTCCCTAAACTAACCAATTTCATGCAATTAGTTCAATTTATAGATTTTCCAGGTTTTTAAAAGGTCACTTCAAATTTAAAATATTTTATTAAAATAATTATCTAAATTTATTATTTAAAATTAAATTAAATTTAAAAAAAAACACATCACCGCCGTGCCCGAGACGAAAAAGTTTCTTGGTCTCCGGCCATGGATTCGTCTCCATGGCCGGAGACCAAGAAACTTCCCCATCTCTAGCGCAATATTTTTTTTTAATTTAATTTAATTTTAAATAATTATTTTTTAAAAAAATATTTTGAATTTGGGGGTGATCGGTTAGAAACCTGAAAAACCTGTAAAATGGTTTAATTGCATTATGGTGTTTAATTCGATGGCCTATTTGACCCTTATTCCTTAATTTAATAGATTCTATACAGTTTCGATTTCTACAAACATATTAGAAATGTTCAACACCAACAACAACAACAACAACAACAATAACAATAACAATAATAATCTTAACTATAATAAAGCTATATGGTTTGGGAAGTAATTAATGTTACAATTAATGCCTCAACATCCTTTATTATAAAAAAAAAAAAAGCACAACATTTGAAAAATAAAATAGCTATATATTATATAATCATATAAAAAATGTACTTTTGAAAAATAAAATAGCTATATATTATATAATCATATAAAAAATGTGTTCAATTATATAATATTGTTGCTGAGAATCGAACCTGAATTTTTTTTAAGGGGAGACGCGCGTTTTTAATAAAACGACGTCGTTTTTGCATCCGTATGCACCATACATGGTGCATACGGATGCACAGCATAACTACTCGAGATGGAGAATGGTTTATGCAGACGTTATGCCATGGAACCGTGTTCACCATTCATGGTGAACACGGTTCTAACGGTGTTAGTACACCGTTATTATTATTATTATTATTATTATTTTTTTAATTAATTGCGTGACTTTTCTTCTTTATTTTCACATTTTGCGGTTTCACTTTAATTTGAGGTGAACAAAGATTTCGGACATTCATAAATTATGAATTCATGCCTGCACATTCACTTTGGAACCATGCCTACACATTCCCGTCCGAAATCACGGACATTCATAAGATTATGAATTTTCTGAATTTTCTGTTATAAGATTATGAATTTTCTGTTATGAGATTATGAATTTTCAGTTGTGAGATTATGAATTTTCTGTTATGCGATTATGAATTTTCTGTTATGAGATTATGAATTTTCATAAAATTCATAATCTCATAACAGAAAATTCATAATTTGATCAAACGCGCGCCGCCTCCACATCCGCGAAATTTTTTTTTCTTGGCCTAAAAACGACGTCGTTTTGCCTTGTGTTCACCATTCTCGGTGAACACGATTCCATGGCATAATTTGCGTGGTTTATGGGTTTGGGCCGATTCTGGCCTAATTCGGCCAGACCTGGTCCAGTATTAAAAAAAAAAAAGATCCATTAGTTTAGGCCTATTATGTTGTTGGGCTTAAATAACTAATGAAGGTAATGGATTATTTTGTTGGGAAAATTAAATTGAGTCTATTTAGGTTATTTAAGGTATTATGGACTTGCTTTAAATTTTAGGCTCATTTAATTTGGACTTATATTTGAGTTTATTTGATTTATTTAAGGCATTAAGGACTTGCTTTAAATTATAAGCTCTTTTGGGATCAATTATGACTGGCGATTATATCTGTTATTAGTTTATATATATGTTTATAAATGAATTATTAACATAAGGCGAGTGTGTTAGTCGCAAAAGGCCTACTCATGGTAATAGCTAAATAAGCATTTATGTTTATGTTTACAACGTTAATTAAGGTTTATTCACATAAATAAATTATTAGCATACGGCGAGTGCGTTAGTCACTAAAGTGACCTACTCAAGGATATAGCTAAATAAATATTTATGTTCATAAATTTTATCGTACACATGTATTTTGCATCATTGAATGACACTAAGTGAAACGGTGAAAACAAAAGAAAGAAACGACGAGAAAAGACTTGGATAAGGGTTTGATTTAAATTTGGAATTTGGACATGCAATTCCCGGGAGATATTTGAAATTCAAAGGATTGACTAAAGAAATCGGGATTTATTAAAGTCAAGGACTACATCCAATTTAGACCTGATTTGAAGATTGGACAAAGTCGGAGGACCAAAAAGAGTTGGGGCTGGATACCCGACCCGGGCAGCGGCCTTAGGCGTCGGAGCAAGACGGACTCCGTTCCGTGTAACGGAACGTGGTCACGGACCATGTTATGGTCTGTGACCTGAGGTCGTGTCAGGCTAGCTGACAACAGGCCTCGAACCGGGGCCCTTAGAGGGTCGTGCCCTAGCCCCAGTGGAACCGCTTTTTCTCCGCTCAGCTTTCCCTTTGCAAGCAAATTCCCATCTTCTTCCTTGTGTAGCTTCTGCCTCAACCTCAACCAAGAACCTATCTCCTTCAAATCTTCACTTTTCATTAAGGAAAGTTCAAAAGTACCTTCCACAAACTATTTTAAGTGCAAGAAAAATACTAGTTGGGTCATCCACTTCAATTTGAATAAGATCAATTCAAGTCAGCAAGCTTTGGACCACAATGGTGAAGGGAAAACAACAAGTAGAGGGAACCAGTCAAGAAACACCTACCTACTCAGTAATAGGAGGTAAAACTTATTTCCCTGAATTCTTTTCTGAAGATTTTAATAGTATATTGGAGAATTGAGGTTTGTTGAGGAAATTTTTGAGAATTCAAGAAAAATTTATCCCGATTTGGTGATTGAATTTTATGAGAATTTTTCCACGAAACATAAGAAGGGAACGACTACGATTATCTCTAATGTGAGAGGTACAAAAGTCGAATTGACACCGCAAAAATTGTCAAATTGGTTTGACCTACCGTTGGATGGATTGGATATGTACGACCTGGAGGATTGGGTTGCCCACGCAGGGTTGACACACCAGGAATATTTGAGATACATGACTGGGAGTAGGGAAGAATTCCCTAAAGAATACCGCCCTGAGAGACTCACGTTGACTGGAGAGAAGAAATTGTTGGTTTTATTGATAGAAGAGTGCTTGTTTCCGTGTAGGAACAACTCCACGGAGATTGGTAGTTGGACGTGTACCATTGCTTTTATGTTGAGGTTTAGTCATGCAATTAATTTTCCAGTTTTGATTCTTAAGTACATGTATTACTTTAAAGCAAAGAACATGAGAAATTTGCCCTATGGTATGATGTTAAGTTGGGTTTTCAAGAAGATGAATTTACCCGAATTGGGAGAAAGGATACAAAGGACCACTAGATCGGCTTTGAATGCCGCCAATCTGAGATATTATGAGCTGTACCAGATCACTGATAACAAGTATCTGACCCTAGCTGACATTGCTAAAGAGCCCTTGGACGAGAGAATTGCTCTTGTAGTTA
Organism: Ipomoea nil; assembly: GCF_001879475.1. Lineage (NCBI taxonomy): Eukaryota > Viridiplantae > Streptophyta > Magnoliopsida > Solanales > Convolvulaceae > Ipomoea > Ipomoea nil. Next base: position 344,038 of record NW_017616542.1, read on the forward strand.
GTTTGAATGTGCCACAAAGAAAGTGGCAGAATGTTGGGATTGAAGCTGGGCACATAGCTAGGCAAGTGGAGAAGGGAATACCATGGGAACCGATCCAGGAGTTGGAATGAGTCATGAGGGAGCACCAGTTGCAGCTACCCCGTCGGGAGCACCACAAAGTTATATGAGCGAGCCTTAAGGACCCATTTACGAGGACTTATATGCCATGTTCAACAACCGTTTTGACAATCTGAATGCCCAAGTGAACTATGGATTTGCCAACTTTGATCAAAGGGCAGCGGTCATGGAGCAAAGAATGGGAATTTAGAATGTACAAAGATGGACGCCCTATGGATGGGATCCAAACTACATGCCGCCAGGTGGTTCATCGGGAGGCTTTGATTAAAGTAACTACTTAAGCTTTTGAGCTCAGTTAATAGAAATTTAAGAAATTCCAAAATAGCCATTTTCACTCCATTAAAAAGTTTTGCGATCAATTGGTGTTTGAATAAATTATTTTGGACTCATTTTAAATTGATTCGACACCAAAACTTATTTTATTCGAAATTTCTAAATTTTCGGGTACTTCGCGTATCAAGTTTTAAATCGAGAAATCAATCTGAGTGAAACCGGGAAAATTCAAACAGATTTTAAACAAGGGTTCATATAGATAACTTTTTGAGAAAATTCATTTTCAACCCCAAAGTATTTAAAATAGCATTTCTAGCCCTTGGTCCATGGAGCATGGTGAACCACTAGACATCCAAAACCCTTTCCTACCTCATCTTTTAGCCCATAGAAATTACCTTTTTGCCCTCCACCAATCATTGTTGATTCTCCTAGGATTTAGAGCCCTATACAATGAAATGTTTTCAGACATTGCCTCTTGATTCTCTTCCTTGTCTTCCCCAAGCAAGAACTTTGCAAGAAACACAGTAACTTCCATTCATCCATTCTTCATCTAGCTTCCTTCTATCTCTTAGCTTCCATCTCTGAGGTTCCTAGCTCTTAAGGCCTGTTGTATGGTTTTCTTGTTATGTTTATGAGGTGAAGGAGGGTGTAGCTAGTTTGGGAAGAAGGAGGAATCCCAACAAGAAGAAGAAGCTTCAAGAGGTATAACCCCATGGACTCCCTCTTGTTTTTGGCTCTGTGAATCCTTTGATATTGAGTAGAAATGAGTAGAAATCATGAGATTTTGTTGTGTTTATGTTTGGAAGTGATCTAGTATTTGTCTTTGAGTTGTTGAGAATGTTTTGGACTTGTTTGGTTTGATTTTGCAAATGAAAATGCCATCTAGTGCACACACAGTGTGCACCAGATCACACCAGTGGCCCTGGCCGCGGCCCATCAGGAGGGCCGCCGGCTAGAGCCGGGGTTACCCAGGCCTAGGGCACGGCCCTAGGAGAGGGCCGCTGCCTAGGCCCGGCAAAGTAACGGGACTCATGGGGCGGCTCACGAGGAGTCCCGCCCCAGGTCCCTGAGTGTTAATCTGAGAAGTTTTGTGCAGTGGCCGGGCCCTTGTGGCTCAGCTACGTTTCATTTCGGGCCAGGTGTTACGGGCCCTTGTGGCTCGGTACCTTAGGGTCGTCTAGACGCACATTTTGGCTTTGATTTCATTGAATTTGGATAAAAAATGAGTATGTTATGATGTTTTTATTGGAGAAATTGCTACACTGTACATATATTGTTAAGTTCACTGTGTATGAGAAATGCTTGGCTATGTGATCTGATGATTATTTTGTATTGAGTAGAGAAGCATGATCATTTGAGAATATGATTTGATATGAAAGCATGACTAAAATGTGATATTTGATCAATAAGAATTGAAGTATATTTTGTTAATAAAAATGTATAGAATTTGCTATGTTGCAAACCAAGTATGATATTATATCATGAGTTAATACCAGCCAAGGTCCCTCGAGTATAGTAGTTCCGCCACCTATGGTCCTAAAGTTTCAAATCAACCCTCCGTTATTCTCCAAGTTTAAAAAATGATCTGCCATAGTCCTACCGTTAGTGTTTTCTGTTTCAGCCGTCAAATGTCAGGGCATAATAATCTTTTCATTTATTATCCAGCCAAAACAATTCATTTTGTGAGGATGAACATCGCCAAGGTCACTAACAACGACGATGAGCTTTGCTTTTCCGTCAGAATCGCTTCTGCCTGCTTCCCGATCGACAACTTCTACGAGAGTGCTGAGTGTGGCTGTGGATTCGACTGCGCAAATTCGCTCAAATCTGAAACTACCCCCGTTGCAGGCTCAATCTCAAATGCCTTGTCACGTTTTCTTCCTAATTCTACTCCGTAGCTTCCAAAAACGCAGGTTAGTGGTGTTATTGCCTTTGTCGCAAAGGCACAAGAAATCATGCGTCTAAGTATCAAAACCCACACGTCCCGCCGCCCTTAGTAACGTTTTGGCACTCCAAGCACTTCGCCGTCACCGGAATATCGACGTCCACCTAGACGCCGTACTCCGGCACCTGGTTTAACGCTGGGGTAGCGCCAAGGTTCCGACAGTACACGCCGGTGTACGACGCGCAGTGACGCAACATCAACCTCGGCTAGTATGCCCCCTAGGGGTAATACGAACAGCTGGAGCTGCCGCCGCGCAGGGCGGAGGGACACTCCGGCAGGTGGCAGCACAGGAAGCTGGTGCTTTCGCACGTCGAGTCGCACCGCTCCGGGAACTGCTCGCAGAACGCCGGCTTCGGCTCCACGATCACCTTCTCACCGCTGCAGTTGAAGAACAGATAATCGTTCTGCGGCGAGAAATTGAAGTGGGTGCTCGTGTCCAGGCTGAACGGCCGCGTCGGCCAAAAATCCTCGCCGTCCTCATCGTAATCCATCTTTGAAATGGATTAGGTAGGGCTAATTTTAATTTATGAGCATTGAAATATATTAAAGGTCCATTATGCCCTCACATTTGATGGCTGAAACGGAAAACACTAACAGTAGGACTGTAGCAGGTCATTTTTTAAACTTGGAGGATCACGAGGGTTGATTTGAAAGTTTAGGACCATAAGTGGCGGAACCACTATACTCAAGGGACCTTGACTGGTATTAACTCTTATATCATTAAGTATTTTATGGTTTATATACATGGTTTAGAAGCATGTTACAGAGTATTTTGCATCTCACATCTGTCATATTTCAAAAATGCATAAGAGGCCAACGTGAGCCCAAGTATTACTTTCAAAAAGTCATAAGCAAGTGGTATATCATTGTTTGATGCATTGAGAAGTAGTAGAGTTGTTACATGCCTAAGATTGATGCATGAGAGATATATTTATGTATTATCTATATCGGTGAGATTTTGGAGGATCCCGTTTGGACTATGTCCTCTTGGATGATTTTATGGACATTGCGGTCCCAGTATATGTAACGCGGCGCATTCCCACGTTACGAGGTTGGAAACTGCCCGCCAGGCTTGGAATCCTGGTAAGGGGGTGTGCACACTAAAAGTTCGATACCTGATTCCACAGAGTAAGAGCATAGAACCAAGAGAGTGGTTCGGTGGACGAGCAGAGTATTAGGTCGGCTAGATGTCGTGCCTAGATAGGTTCATTCACACTATGATGAAGTTCATATCTCGTTCATTCAAAGAGAATGTATGAGTCATTGAGACTCCAAAGAGAAAGAATGAGTCATTGCGACTCTAAGAAAGAACGAAGTGAGTCATTGCGACTCTAAAGAAAGAAAGAAAGAAAGAAAGCAAGTCATTTATGACTCAATGAGACCTCCACAGAAAGTACTCTATTTTTTACAACGAGTGTATGAGTATATTTATAGTACTACACGAGATTGCATATAAGCATGAGTATAGTATTGCACGAGATTGCATATGAGTATTCTTATAATATTGCACGAGATTGCATATGAGCATGAGTATAGTATTGCAAAAGATTGCATATGAGTATTCTTATAGTATTGCACGAGATTGCATATATGTATAGTATTGCACGAGATTGCATATGAGCATGGTATTACACGAGATTGCATTTGAGTAAAGAATCGCATGAGATTGCATGATGAGAATGTTGATTTAAGAATGTTTATCGGACATGATTATTTAGTTACATTTGAAGCCTTGTATATCCAGTTTATGTGATGAGAATTTGAGAGTATGAAAATACCTGTTGTATGGTTTATTTGCATGATACTACCTGTAAGAATGAGTTGCTTGTTAAGTTTATTTTAAAGTTACATGTTGAAGTATCTAAGTTGTTAAGTCTTATATATCGAAGCATGCTTGTTGATATTATAGGTTGTAAGCATCTAGAAAGTATGTGATATGACTAAAGCTGTCTACGAAATGAGTTTGTTGTTTACAAGTGAAATCAAACGTTTTCAAAGTATACTCTATAGTACTTTATAGGGTTGAGTGTGGTTATACTTAGTTTCGTGCTAACATGTGTTTTCCTATTTGTCTATGTGTTGCTTGTAAAACCCCTTTCAGTTGGGCCCAACAGTGAGAAGTAATCGAGTTAGATTAGTCTCGTAGTTTGAGATGTCTAAACTCTTATGTTTTGTTGTTAACCTTATTACTCAGGTTTTAGACTTATGATGATTTGTAGACCTTGATGGTGTTGACTTTTGGGGTGATTTTTTCTCCCTTATGTTTTTCAGTATTTAATATGGATGTTAGATATTTATTTTATTTCTAGTTCTACCCCTAGCCTGTGCAATCACCACGGAGTGTTGGTTGTGGCGGTGACATTCCCACTAGTTATCTTTTTAGCTATTAATTCCGCTGCGTAGTTTATGATAATTGTGGTTTAGACTTATGATTAAGAGTTAGAAAAGTGGGGTGTTACACTTATGGTTCCTAATTGGGTAGTAAGGATCTCGTTTTGTCACAGGGAGGATAATGCGGTGGCTGACAATCGTTATGCTATGGAACTGCAAGGTGGACACGGTTCTATGTTCATAATTACTGAACTATATGTTCATAATTACGGAGTATAAAGCTATATATTCATAATTTTTGAACATCATATTTACAATTATTGAATATCTATATTCATAATTACATAACTATATGTTCATAATTATGTTCACAACTCTATGTTCATAATTATAAAACAATATGTTCATAATTTTTGAACTATATATTCATAATTATGAACAGCTTTGGAACTGTGTCTACCTTGCAAGGTGTACACGGTTCCACAGCACAATTTGATGCGTTGGCTAAGGAAGCAACTGTGCGCCAGTGTGATTGGATTGAGTTTGCTGGGCTTCCTGACCACCTTAGGGGTGTCCTTGCGTTAGATCGTGGAAGCGGTGCGTTTTGTGTCTCTTAGTAATAGTCGGGTTGCTTGCCTGGCTCGGGGTCCCCCTTCTTTCTTTTCCACAAAAAAAAAAAAAAAAAAAAAAAAAAAAAAAAATCTAAACAAAGAATTAAACAAATCCCATAACCTTTAAAAAAAAAAAACACACAAAGAATTAAACAGATCTCATAACCTAATAAATATTAAGCCCAAATTTAAAGGAAAAAAAATAAAATTGAAGAATGCAAAACCCAAAACAGTTTACTCCATAAGTTTGAAATCCTAACTTATACCAAAATAAGTAACAAATTATACCATGGACCATAATCTACATTATAAAGTACATTTTTAATATATTAAAGGTACATTATTTGCGTATTGAAGATATATTATTTTGATAGTATCAAAATAAAATATCTTCAGCATACAAATGACATGCCTTCAAATAATGTACCTTCAGTATATTTAAAATATACCTTATACCACATCCTCATCAATTATCGAGTAAGCCAACAATGAGTTTTCCAACTAAAAGTTGGTGAAATTAGTAGTTGGGGCTCATAATTAAAATGCTACTGTAATTGAATAATTAATAGTATTTATTTTTACTTCCCTTTCGAACGCTTGTAGGATGAGAACTGAAGGAAACAGTATTAGATGAACAGTAATTACAACTATATATACCATGGGAATATATACAAGAGGAATCATAGGAAGACTAGAATAGGGATTCATATTGTGACTCAAATATAAGAAACCTAATACTAGTCATAATACTTCCCCTCAAGCACGTGGTATACTTGTAACTTGTAGCTTCTCTCTGAGAAAAGAAAATCCAGGACTAGGCAATGCTTTGGTAAGTATGTCTGCAAGTTGATCTTTTGTTGAGATGAAAGATGGGATTGGCACACATATATGTAGCTCCAAGATTATCACACCATAATTTAGGAACTGAAATACCTGGAACATGGATTTCTCGTAGAAGGGACATGATCCAAATTATCTCAGCACAAACATCTGGTAGAGCTTTATATTTAGCCTCAGTAGAAGATCTAGCAACAGTTCTTTGCTTCTTGCAAACCCATGACACTAGATTAGACCCAATAAAAACAGCGAAGCCACTTGTGGATTTTGTATCTTCTGGACTGTAACACCCCGTGTTACGATCTTCAAACCCGGAATTAATTATGTAATTAATTTCGCCAAAAACAATTAGAAAGGATATAATTTCCCTTGATTGATTAATGTGGCCCACAATGGACCATAGGCTCTTACCCAAATCCTGAACCCAATATATATATATATATATATATATATATATATATATATATATATATATATATATATCCTTTATATAATAAAGCTATATGGTTTGGGAAATATTTAATGTTACAATTATTGCCACAACATCCTTTATTATAAAACAATAAAAAAAAAAAGCACAACATTTAAAAAATAAAATAGCTATATATTATATAATCATATAAAAATATACTTTTGAAAAATAAAATAGCTATATATTATATAATCATATAAAAAATGTGTTTAATTAGAGTTTAAATTTACACATACAAAATTTGAAATTTGTTTTCCAAATGTAATTATTTTAGTTATTATTCGTATTGTGAAAATTATAATATAGATGAAATACAATTAAGAATAAATCAATGTAATTATGTAAATTCTCTCTATAAGTTTATTTGAATATGCACATAATTAGAGATTATATTAACCATACAAAATTTTAATTTTAATTTTAATTTTAATTTTAATTTTAATTTTAATTTTAATTGTAATTTTGTATTCTATAAAAATAATAAATACTTGACCAATGGAAGCTCAAAAATATTCTTATATTAAATAATTTAAAATATTTTAGTTTTTCTATTTTTTATTTATATTTATAATAACATAATTTTTTTCCCGTGCATCGCGCGGGTGAATTACTAGTATATATATATATATATATATATATATATATATATATATATATATATATATATATGTATATACATACCATTACCCTACTGCATGTAGTATATATATACATATATATACCTATAGAGATACACGTACGTAGCTAGGAAAGCCAAACCCTACATGAACCCCCCTCAAGACCAAACCTTCGGCAAACTCGTCTCACCCTCCTTCCCTTGCAATGAGAAACAACGACAACAATAACGGAGGGAGATTCGACGGCGGCAACGGCGACGACGGAGTTACGCGATGGTGGGTCTTCCCTTCCGGCGCTCTCCTGCTGCGACAACGTCCCCCCTCCCTCCGGCGACATGCTAGCTTGATGGCATTGGGCTGCCGACAGGTGGCGGTGTTCCCGTGGAGCCCCCGACGATGACGACGGTGATTCGCGGAGTGGCAGAGAAGAAGATGACGAGGTAAGTTGTTGCATCTAGGGGTGATTAGGTGTTAAGTAAATTCGCCCCTGTTTAGGTTAATAGTTGTAGGTATGGTCCCGTGGTAAGATGGTGTTTGATCCTTGAGAATGGGCAAGGTGTGAATCTTACTTTAGGCACGCTTAGATCACTTATAGATCATCCTTTTGGTTATTGTTAGATGGTGATTAGTTTGATTAAGTTGATTATATTGTTAATTAAAGATGGTTAGATTGTTAATAAAAGAAGGATTAGCCTAGTTCGGTTAGATACGTTAAACATTTGGAGAAATCTAGGGTTCGAATCCCTTAGGGTTTAATTATTTTATTTAGCACAATTATTTAGTGAAAGAATGATTTGATTCACAGGTTCTGTTGACGGTGTTTTTGGATTAATAAGCGAACGAGGTAACCCATATCTTACAAAACCTGTTTTCGTTGCTATTGTTTATTGATTGGCTCCGATTGAATGATTGATTGTGTGATTTTGTATGTATATCTTGTTAGAGCTTGTCTTTAGGTTTATATGGTGAATTATTGCTATTCGTGATATTCTTGATAGCCCTGTGTGGTTATTGATATGACCTTGTATTTAATTATGTCTAGAGCTTGTCCCTAGGGTTTATATCGTGAATCTTGTGTTGTGATGTTCTTGGTGTTCTTGGGTGGGTTTACGCATGCTCGGGTGTTGATTCTAGTCTATGACTTGTCTTTAGGGCTTTGCTTATAGATTTCTTGATGTTCTTGAGGTTCCGGATGCTCCTGAACCATTATCTGATTGATGTCGAGTCTTGGCATGTTTAGGAATCGTGTTAGAACGTAATTGGAATGATTCTTGGTTCAATCTTTGTTAATCGAATCCGTGTTGTTGTTGATACGTGTTGGAATGTGTTTGGACATGTCTTTGGGTTCCACGAACGAACACCGAACCGAAGTTACCTTCGTACTTGTGGGGGAGGGGGGAGGGGGGAGGGGCGAACACCCGCCACCTACCAGCGACAAGAGCTGCCCAATTCCAGCGGGCAGTCGGCGGGCAGACGACTGCCCACCGGGCACCCGCTGGAATGTGACTGCCCACCGGCGGGTGGTCCTCCACCCGCTGGAAAGTGGTGATGCGGCGGGTCGTTTTCCCCCATTTGTTGTTTCCTCGTGTCCCATTGTGCCCCGTTGTACCCCGTTCGATGTTTATGAGTCCCGTATGATGTTTTGAGTACCGTTCTAGGAAATTATGTGTAGTGTGTATCGTTGCTATTATACCTTGATTGTTATTGTTGATTATATGTTGTTTGATTGAATGATGATGGGTATCTGTGATCATTGCGCAATGATGGTTGAGATTGATGATAATGAGATTGTGATTGGTGGAATGAATTGTTGGCGGATAGCACAACGAGTGCTCGGTTATCGTGCTAAAGGCACGGACCACCCCTTAGACTTGCTAGCTAAAGGCTTGGGTCAGGGTATAAGCGTCGCGTTGCCATGTTAGAGCTATATACGCTGACCCCTTGGTAGTGGTGCTAGAAGCACGAATCATGTGAATGGCACTTCGGTGCTACCATGTTGGTGGACTTGTTGGTGGTATGTTGGTGGGGGCATGTAGTTGCCCGGAGGGATAAGGGAGACGATATAAGGGTGGCCTGGAGGTGCAGGTTGGAACTGATATAAGGATGGAGAGGAGTATAGGTTGGAACTTGGTGTAAGGTTGGAAGATGGATTGTGTGCTTTGATGATTACTTGCTAATTGATTGTCATTGGGTCCCCTTGTTGCCTTTAATTGCTATTTATGAGCTTACTTGTCTATTGTGCCTTGCAAATGTAAGATGCATGCTAGTATCTCTATAATATTCGAAATGTTGCCTTATTGATGGTGTCTCGAGTCTTGATCCTGGTTTTAAAGCTAGAGTCTCGTAGGATTATATATGTATTCCAGTCTCAAAATGGTTTTCCTATATCTACCTATATTGTACTTAACGCGTGACAGTGGGTTACCAGCATTATTCGTTGACGGTTGTTACACCGTACATTTTTCAGGTATAGATCAGTAGCTTCGGAGTGCGTTAGATGGACTCGTGGATTTAGCCTAGTATTAGTTAGATGGCCTATGAGCCTTGAATTGTATTGTGGATATTAATTATAGTTGATGCCTTGTTTAGTTAGTCTAGCCTGTGCATCTAGGTTCTCAAACCTAGATGTGGCATAGCACCTCGATGCTTAAGTTGTTAGTTCCGCTTTGTTTGGATGATTAATGATAGATTTGCCTTTATTTCTTAGGCTTTAAATGTTTTAAAAATTAGGGGTGTTACAGTTGATATCAAAGCTTAAGTTCGACCCTAGGACAATGCCTTTAGGATAAGACTTTAAGATGATAGGCTCGAACATTAGGTGTGTACGCACTTAGGATGTTAAGAATTGGACTTTAAGGATCTAGGTTAAGCCTAGGTTAGCACTCTAAGGTTTAGACCTTAAGATGTTAGGCTTGAATTCTAGGTGTTTGAGATACTTAGGAAAGGACTTTAGGATATTAGGCATGAACTCTAGGTGTTTAAGTACTTAGGATATAGGAATCTTAGGTCGCGCGGTGAGACGGTGAGTTTATCGCATTCAATTAAAGTTTCCTGTACTCGTTCCTTGTTTAGCTTTAGTTCTTTTAGTTAAAGCACCAGGTAAGGGTGCAAGTAGATAAGTTTACCCCCGCAACCAGATGGTGTACACTTACCTAGTTGCCCCGTTATGGTTTCCGCTAAAGACTAGACGAAGACCGTGATTAAGAGAAGGAAGACTTGGATGTCTGTTAAAGCGAAGCAGTTAAGGCGCGGTGCCTTCACCTGGACATGAAGTCAACTTGAAGAAGATAGACTGCTTTACCCACAACTTGGAATCAGCTACCACAATCCCCGATTCGAGCAAGTGGCGTGCATCTCCTGGTAAGTTACATTATCTCGATGGGTATAGGTTACAACTACAAAAAAAAAGGAAGAGAGAACTAGGATGCCTATTAATGTAAGGAAGTGAAATATCGGTGGAACGACACTATTGGGTAATCCTTGATGCAAGGTAAGTATATCGCGATGCCTTGCGAGCCATTTTCCTCAGTTTAAAATACCATTCACCTTTGAACCTCAGCCTCTTGATATTTCTATTTGTTAAAACTCCTACTCGAATCCTTGATTGTTCTTGGAAGCAATGGACACCCGTTGTGCCTTTACTTACCCTTTGTTGTACCTAAATCCTTGGAAACCTTAAATTGTTATGAGCTTGTAATCATTGCCATTGCTCTAATTTTATACCCCTTCTTTTGGACCTTTGTTAAAACCCTACGAGTGG